>NC_063264.1:17944529-18297059 GCF_019578655.1 Ricinus communis | reverse complement strand
CTTCGTTCAGTTACGTATTATAAAATAACCCGTAAAGTAGTGTAATTGCGAGTCTAAGAAAACATACTCGTAGAACGGGTAAATTTTTTAATATGAAAAAACAGCCTCGTAGAAGCGGTATATTTATTAATATGAGAAAACCATCCTGTAATACAGGAATATTTATCAATCGTAGAAAATAACCCTGTAATTTTGGTATATTTGTGACTATGAGAAAACAACCCTTTAAATGGGTTAATTTTATAATATGATGAAACAACCCTAAAAAAGTGATATATTTGTCAATAAAAAAAATAATCCCATAAAATGCGTGTATTTATGAATCTAGGAAAACAACCCCGTAAAAATAATGTAATTGCGAGTCTAAGAAAACAGCCTCATAGAACGGGTAAATTTTTTAATATGAGAAAACAGCCTCGTAGAAGGAGTAAATTTTTTAACATGAGAATAACCCTGTAAGAGGGGGATATTTATAGATATTAGAAAACAACCCCGTAATATGGAGATATTTATCAATCGGAGAACATAACCCCGTAATTTATTTATTTTTGTGAGTATGAAAACAACCCCTTAAATGGGTTAATTTTATGATATGAGAAAACAACCTCATAAATGGGGTATATTTATAAATCTAGAGAATAATCTCGTAAAACGTGTATACTAACGAACTTTAGAAAAAAACCCCATAATAGTGCTAATAATTTAATATGAGAGGACGATCCCGAAAAAGTGGTATATTTATCAATATAAAAAAATGATCCCGTAAAACATGTATATTTATGAATATGAAAAAACAACCCCGTAAAAGTAGTGTAATTGCGAGTCTAAGAAAACAGACTTGTAGAACGATTAAATTTTTTAATATGACAAAACAACCTCGTAGAAGCGGTATATTTATTAATATTAGAAAACAATCCCGTAATATAGTGATATTTATCAATCAGAGAAAATAACCCCATAATTTTTGTATATTTGTGAGTATGAGAAAACAACCACTTAAATGGGTTCATTTTATAATATGAGAAAACGATCCCATAAAAGGGATATATTTGTCAATATAACAAAATAACCCCGTAATACGTGTTTATTTATAAATTTGAGAAAAAAACCCCATAATAGTGCTAATAATTTGATATGTGAAAATGACCCGTAAAAATGGTATATTTATCACTATAGGAAAATAAACACGTAAAACGTGTATATTTATGAATTTGAGAAAACAACCCTGTAAAAGTAGTGTAATTGGGAGTCTGAGAAAACAGCCTCATAGAAAGGGTAAATTTTTTAATATGAGAAAACAACCCCGTAAAAGGAGTATATTATAAATAATAGAAAACAACCACATAATACAGGAATATTTATCAATCGGAGAAAATAACCCTGTAATTTTAGTATATTTGTGAGAATGAGAAAACAACCCCTTAAATGGGTTAATTTTATAATATGAGAAAACAACCCTGTAAAAGTGGTATATTTGTCAATATAAAAAAATAATCCCGTAAAACGTGTGTATTTATGAATCCGAGAAAACAACTCCGTAAAAGTAGTGTAATTGCGAGTCTAAGAAAACAGCCTCATAAAACGGGTAAATTTTTTAATATGAGAAAATAACCTCGTAGAAGGGGTAAGTTTTTTAATATGAGAACAACCCCGTAAGAGAGGTATATTTATAAATATTAGAAAACAACCCGAAATATGGAGATATTTATCAATCGGAGAAAAAATCCAGTAATTTATGTATATTTGTGAGTATGAGAAAACAACCCCTTAAATGGGTTAATTTTATAACATGAGAAAACAACCTCGTAAAAGGGGTATATTTTTCAATACAAGAAAATAACCCTGTAATACGTGTATATTTATGAATTTAAGAAAACAACCCCATAATAGTGCTAATAATTTAATATGAGAGATCGACCTTGTAAAAGTGGTATATTTATCAATTTGAGAAGACAAATCCATAGAAGTAGTGTAATTGCGAGTCTAAAAAAACAAAGTCATAGAAGGGGTAAAATTTTTAATATGACAAAGCAACCCCGTAAGAATGGAATATTTATAAATATTAGAAAACAACCTCGTATTGCGGGGATATTTATCAATCAGAGAAAATAACCCTGTAATTTTGGTATACTTGTAATTATGAGAAATTGACCCCTTAAATGGGTTACTTTTATAATATGTGAAAATAATCCCGTAAAAGGGGTATATTTGTAAAATTAAGAAAATAACCCCGTAAAAGATGTATATTTATGAATTTGAAAAAAAAAACCTGTAATAGTGCTAATAAGTTAATATGAGAAAACGACCCCGTAAAAGTGGTATATTTATCAATATAAGACAATAACTACGTAGAATGTGTATATTTATGAATATGAGAAAACAACTCCATAAAAGTAGTATAATTGCGAGTCTAAGAAAACAAAGTCCTAGAAGGGGTAAATTTTTTAATATGACAAAACAACCCCATAAGAAGGGTATATTTATAAATATTAGAAAACAACCCGTAATACGGGGATATTTATCATACAGAGAAAATAACCCCGTAATTGTGGTATATTTGTAAGTATGAGAAAACAACCCCTTAAATGGGTTAATTTTATAATATGAGAAAACAACCCCACAAAAGGGGTATATTTGTATACATTAGAAAATAACCCCGCAAAACGTGTATATTTATGAATTTGAGAAAAAAAAACCCCATAATAGTGCTAATAATTTAATATGAGAAAACGACCCGTAAAAGTGGTATATTTATCAATATAAGAAAATAACCGAGTAAAACGTGTATATTTATGAATATGAGACAACAAACCGGTAAAAGTAGTGTAATTGCGAGTTTGAGAAAAATGCCTCGCATACGGGGATATTTATCAATCAGAGAAAATAACCCCGTAATTTTTGGTATATTTTTGAATATCAGAAAATAACCCCTTAAATGAATTAATTTTATAATATGAGAAAACAACCATGTAAAGGGGGTATATTATCAATATAAAAAATAACACCGTAAAAATGGTATATTTTTCAAAATAAGAAAATAACTCCGTAAAACGTGTATATTAATGGATCTGAGAAAACAACCCGTTAAACTATTGTAATAGCGAGTCTGAAAAAACAGCCTCGTAGAAGGGGTAAATTTTTAAATATGAGAAAACAATATAATACGGGGATACTTATCAATCGGTGAAAATAACCGTGTAATTTTGGTATATTTGTGAGAATGAGAAAGCAACCCCTTAAATTGGTTAATTTTATAATATGAGAAAACGACCCCATAAAATTGGTATAGTTATCAATATAAGAGAATAACCTCGTAAAACATGTATATTTATGAATCTGCAAAAATAACTCCGTAAAAGTAGTATAATTATGACTATAAGAAAACGTACAAATAGAAAGGATAAATTTTTAAATATGAGAAAACAACTCCATAAGAGGGGTATATTTATAAATATAAGAAAATAGCCTCGTAATACGGGAATATTTATCAATTAGAGAAAATTATCCCGTAATTATCGTATATTTGTAAGTATGAGAAAACAACTCCTTAAATGGGTTAATGTTATAATATGAGAGAATAACCCCGCAAAAGGGTGTATTTGTCAATATAAGAAAATAACCCCGTAAAATGTGTACATTTCTGAATTTGAGAAAACAACCCCAAAATAGTGCTAATAACTTAATATGAGAAAACGACCACGTAAAAGTGGTATATTTATTAATAAAAGAAAATAACCTCGTAAAAGTAGTGTAATTGCAAGTTTGAGAAAACAGCCTTGTAGAAGGAGTAAATATTTTAATATGAGAAAACAGCCTCGTAGAAAGGGTAAATTTTTAAATCTGAGAAAACAACCCCGTAATACGGGCATATTTATCAATCTGAGAACATAATCGCGTAATTTTGGCGTATTTGTGAGTATGAGAAAGCAACCCCTTAAATTGGTTAATTTTATAATATGAGAAAACGACCCCGTAAAATTGGTATATTTATCAATATAAGAGAATAACCTCGTAAAACATGTATATTTATGAATCTGCAAAAATAACTCCGTAAAAGTAGTATAATTATGACTCTAAGAAAACAGCCTCGTAGAAAGAATAAATTTTTAAATATGAGAAAACAATTCCATAAGAGGGGTATATTTATAAATATAAGAAAATAGCCTCGTAATATGGGAATATTTATCAATTAGAGAAAATTATCCCGTAATTATTGTATATTTGTAAGTATGAGAAAACAACTCCTTAAATGGGTTAATGTTATAATATGAGAAAATAACCCCGCAAAAGGGTGTATTTGTCAATATAAGAAAATAACCCCGTAAAATGTGTACATCTGAATTTGAAAAAATAACCCCAAAATAGTGCTAATAACTTAATATGAGAAAATGACCACGTAAAAGTGGTATATTTATTAATAAAAGAAAATAACCTCGTAAAACCTGTATATTTATGAATTTGAGAAAACAACCACGTAAAAGTAGTGTAATTGCAAGTTTGAGAAAACAGCCTTGTAGAAGGAGTAAATATTTTAATATGAGAAAACAGCCTCGTAGAAAGGGTAAATTTTTAAATCTGAGAAAACAACCCCGTAATACAGGCATATTTATCAATCTGAGAACATAATCGCATAATTTTGGCGTATTTTATCAGAAAACAACCCCGCAAGAGGGGTATTATTTATAAATATTAGAAAACAACTCCGTAATGCGGGGATATTTATCAATCGAAGAAAATAACCAGGTAATTTTGGTATATTTATGAATGTGAGAACACAACTCCTTAAACGGGTTAATTTTATAATATGAGAAAACAACCCCGTAAAAGTGGTATAGTTATCAATATAAGAAAATAATCCCGTAAAACGTGGGTATTTATGAATCTGAAAAATAACCCTGTAAAAGTGCTGTAATTGCAAGTTCAAGAAAACACTCTCGTAGAACGAGTAAATTTTTTAATATGAGGAAACAACCTCGTATAAGGGGTAAGTTTTCTAATATGGAAAAACAACCCCGTAAGAGGGGTATAATTATATATATTGAAAAACAACCCGTAATATGAGGATATTTATCAATCAGAGAAAATAACCCCGTAATTTTGGCATATATGTGAGTATGACAAAACAAACCCTTATGAGAAAACAACCCCGTAAAATGGGTATATTTGTCAATATCATAAAATAACCTCAAAAAACTTATATATTTATCAATTTGTGAAAACAACTGTAACACCCTTAGTTGTAATAATAATAATAATTCTATATATATATATATTTAAAAAAAAAAAAAATCCCTCTTTTTCTCCTCCCTCTCTCTCTTTTCCTTCCTCTCTCCCCTTCCCCTCTCCTTCTCCTTTTCCTTCCTTCTCCCTCCGGCCCGTTCCCGTTCCCCGTCTCCTGCTGGCCGCCCGGGTTGTGGTAGTCCTCCGCTCCTTCCGCCTTGGCGTCGGTAAAGGCTGGGGAGGCGCCATGTCGGTTCGGCCTCCTGCGGCGTCCTTTCATAGCCGGCGCGGAATCGGACTCCCATCCCAAAAACCCGGAAGCAACCCTCCTCACGGAAAATCCTTGCCGTGGAAAGTGTCGCGTGGCGTGACTTTTCGGCCGATCCGTAGGCCCTTCCGGCCAGATCAAGCCACTTTCAAGCCAAAACTCTTGTACTTCGGACTCCCGCAGCTTGAGCCCGGCGTGGGCGCTCCGGTTTGAATTGGCATCTTGTTGGCGGGGTGGCCGAACCCAGGTGTTTTACGGATATGCGAATATTTTAATTTTAACTCGGTATAATTTTATTAGACTCGAAAATTTTGTTATAATATTAGAAAGTTATTGTGGCTATTAATTGCTTGTGTTGGGTAGTTTAAAAATAAATCAAATTAAATTGTTTGGGTTGTGGTGTTTTGGAGTCGGGAAAATATTAGTGCAGTTCTTGTAGGCTCACATTATTAAATTCCGGCATGTCTAATATGTTTTTGGCAGTCTGGACCCGTTTCGGGGGTAAATATCCGTAATTTAGGGAGGTTCGTCAAATTTTCAAGCGAATCCTCGAGTCCAATTTAATTCTAGGCAGTCGACCTTAGGGTCTAAGTTTAGGAAAAATTTTGAATGTCTATTAATTGTATGTCTTTTGTTATTAGATAATTCAGCCTTCCTTGACTCCACAGGCGTAGGGCCGGGCGGAGCAACGTTAGATCGTTGAGTTAAAGTCATTTAATCATTGCACTATTGCTAAGTCCGATTTAATATGCTATTTTGAAAGTTCATGCATAATATGATTATTAGTATCGCAAAATAAATGATTTCACTTGATTATTAATATTTGAAATAATATAAATATTATTATTAGTATGTTATAATAAGATAAACGTTATTATTTTTCCCTCACAAATTTCACGTTGTTTTACCTTAAATCTTTAATCTTTATTTGATATGTGTTGGTTGAGTTCATCGGATAATAATATTTATTATATGTGATGATTGCGAATTGGGAAGTGTGGCTTGTAGAACATCTTGCTGATGGGTTACATTAGGACCGGCGTCTGCCGGTAATGATCATGGATATAAGGTTATTATGAATTTATGCGCCCCCGGTCGAGCTTTCTCCTGGCCGAGTTCGATTGATTGCGGAGTTAAGGTCCCCGATCGAGCAATGCTCTCTGGTAGCTTATTTGGAATTCAAGTGTTGATTTGAGTAAGGACACGATCGAGCTTGCTCTCTGGGCGCCAGACTGTTGGATTAAAGAGGCGAAAGGCTACTAGAATTTGGGGTTTAGGGTTCTACTGAGCCACTCGTCCCGAAAGAAAAGAAACAAAGATATTTTTATTTATTTATTTATTTCATTATGGTATGATGACATCATGATTTGTTTATGTTCGGGGTTTGATATATGGACTCGAATAATTAATATTTCCTGTGAAACGCAATAGTCTCTAGATTATTTGATTTTATCTCACTCGAGGCCGGCGATCTCGGTTGTAATTTTTGATTGATAGTTAAAGACCTTTGCCATCGCACATTCGGCGGTCAGACTTCTTCTTCTTGGACTTTTGTAATTATCTTGTACTTATATACTTGTCATTCTTACTCTAGAGTATCCGTGATGGAAATTTTAAAATTTATATAACTGACTCCCATTGGTAGTATGATGATGTATTATGCAAGACAATTATGACTACTTTATATTTGGTTAATTGTATATATGGATTTGCGGGTTGGTAAGGCTTACTACGGGTTTCGGTGGCCTTAAGCCTACCCATTCCTAGTCTTGGGTCTCGGGCCCCAAAGTGGTCGTGACAACAACCCCATAATATTGCTAATAATTTAATATGAGAAAACAACCCCGTAAAAGTGGTATATTTATCAATAGAAGAAAATAATCCTGTAAAATATGTATATTTATAAATCTGAGAAAATAACTCTGTAAAAGTAGTGTAATTGCGAGTCTGACAAAATAGCCTCGTAGAACAGGTAAATTTTTTAATATGAGAAAACAGCCTCGGAGAAGGGGTATATTTATAAATATTGAAAAAACACCCCGTAATACGGGGATATTTATCAATCAGAGAAAACAACCCCGCAATTTTGGTATATTTGGAAAAACAGCCTCGTAGAACGGGTAAATTTTTTAATATGAGAAAACAGCCTCGTAGAAGGGGTAAGTTTTTTAATATGAGAACAACCCTGTAAGAGGGGTATATTTATAAATATTAGAAAACAACCCTGAAATATGGAGATATTTATCAATCGGAGAAAATAACCTAGTAATTTATGTATATTTGTGAGTATAAGAAAACAACCCCTTAAATGGGTTAATTTTATAATATGAGAAAACAACCTCGTAAAAGGGGTATATTTGTCAATATAAGAAAATAACCTCGTAATACGTGTATATTTATGAATTTGAGAAAACAACCCCATAATAGTGCTAATAATTTAATATGAAAGAACAACCCCGTAAAAGTAGTATATTATGAATTTGAGAAAATAAATCCGTAGTAATAGTGTAATTGCGAGTCTAAGAAAACAGAGTCATAAAAGGGGTAAAAATTTAAATATGACAAAGCAACCCCGTAAGAAGGGTATATTTATAAATATTAGAAAACAACCGCGTAATGCAGGGATATTTATCAGTCAGAGAAAATAACCCTGTAATTATGGTATATTTGTAAGTATGAGAAAATGACCCCTTAATGGGTTACTTTTATAATATGAGAAAATAACCCCGTAAAAAGGGTATATTTGTAGATATAGGAAAATAACCCCGTAAAACTTGTATATTTATGAATTTGAGAATAAAACCTCGTAATAATGCTAATAATTTAATATGAGAAAACGACCCCGTAAAAGTGGTATATTTATCAATATAAGAAAATAACTACGTAGAACGTGTATATTTATGAATCTGAGAAAACAACTCTGTAAAAGTAGTATAATTGTGAGTCTAAGAAAACAGAGTTGTAGAAGGGGTAAATTTTTTAATATGACAAAACAACACCGTAAGAAGAGTATATTTACAAATATTAGAAAACAAACCCGTTATATGGGGATATTTATCAATCAGAGAAAATAACCCCGTAATTATAGTATATTTGTGAGTTTGGGAAAACAGCCTCTTAAATGGGTTAATTTTATAATATGAGAAAACAATCCCTTAAAAGGAGTATATGTCGATATAAGAAAATAACTGAGTAAAACGTGTATATTAAAGAATTTGGGAAAACAACTCCATAATAATGGTAATAATTTATATGGAAAAACGACATTGTAAAATTCGTATATTTATCCATATAAGAAAATAACCCCATAACATGTGTATATTTATGAATCTGAGAAAACAACCCCGTAAAAATAGTATAATTGCGAGTCTGAGAAAACGGCCTCGTAGAAGGGGTGAAATTTTTGATATGAGAAAACAACCCCGTAATACGGGGATATTTATCAATCGGAGTAAATAACCCCGTAGTTTTTTTGGTATATTTGTGAGTATGAGAAAACAACCCATTAAATGGGTTAATTTAATAGTATGAGAAAATAACCCCGTAAAAGGGGTATATTTGTCGATATAAGAAAATAACCCCGTAAAACTTATATATTTATTAATTTGAGAAAATAACCCCATAATAGTGCTAATAATTTAATATGAGAAAACTACCACATAGAAGTGATATATTTTTCAATATAAGAAAATAACCCCGTAAAACGTGTATCTTATGAATGTGAGGAAACAACACCGTAAAAGTAGTGTAATTGCGAGTCTAAGAAAACAGCCTCGTAGAACGGATAAATTTTAATATGATAAAATAGCCTCGTAAGACGGGTATATTTTTTAATATGAGAAGACAACCCCGTAAGCGGTATATTTATAAATATTAGAAAATAACCTAGTAATATGGGGATATTTATCAATCAGAGAAAATAACCCTGTAATTTTGGTATATTTGTGAGTATGAGAAAACAACCCCTTAAATTGGTTAATTTTATAATATGAGAAAACAATCCCGTAAAAGGGGTATATTTGTTAATATAAGAAAATAATCTCGTAAAACGTGTATATTTATGAATTTGAGAAAACAACCCCATAATGGTGTTAATTATTTAATATGAGAAAACGACCCTATAAAAGTGGTATATTTATCAATATAAGAAAATTACTCTGTAAAACATGTATATTTATGAATCTGAGAAAACAAATCCATAAAAGTAGTGTAATTGCGAGTCTAAAAAAATAGAGTCATAGAAGGGGTAAATTTTTTAATATGACAAAACAACCCCGTAAGAAGAATATATTTATAAATATTAGAAAATAACCCGTAATACGGGGATATTTATCATACAGAGAAAATAACCCCGTGATTGTGGTATATTTGTAAGTATGAGAAAACAACCGTTTAAATGAATTAATTCTATATATGAGAAAACAATCCCGTAAAAGGGGCATATTTGTAGATATAAGAAAATAATTTCGTAAAACGTGTATATTTATGAATTTGAGAAAAAAAGATCCCATAATAGTGCTAATAATTTAATATGAGAAAACAACCCCGTAAAAGTGGTATATTTATTAATATAAGAAAATAACCGAGTAAAACATGTATATTTATGAATATGAGAAAACAACCCGGTAAAAGTAGTGTAATTGCGAGTATGAGAAACCAGTCTCGCCAAAAGGGTAAATATTTTCATATGAGAAAACAGCCCAGTAATACGGGGATATTTATCAATCGGAGAAAATAACCCCGTAATTTTGGTATATTTTTGAATATGAGAAAACAACCCCTTAAATGAGTTAATTTTATAATATGAGAAAACAACCATGTAAAGGGAGTATATTTGTCAATATAAGAAAATAACCATAGTCATATAAAGAAAATAACCACGTATATATATATTCAATGAATTGAGAAAATAACCGTTAAAGTATATTTAATAGCAAGTCTGAAAAACAACCTAGAGTAAATACAGAAAGGTATATTTATCAATCGGTGAAAAATAACAGCGTAATTTTGGTATAATTATGACAATACACAAGCGCAATTTTATAATACAGAGAAAACAACCCTAAAAGGTATATTTTTATCAATATAAAAAAATAACACCGTAAAAGTGGTATATTTAAATATAATAACAAAAAGTAAGCGTATATATTTTAAGAAAAAACGACGAAAACAACTGATAACAGTAGTAGTAATAGAAGTGCGAAAAACAAATCGTAGTGGGTGAATTTTTTAATATGAGAAAAGAACCATGTAATACGGGGATATTTATCAATCAGATAAAATAACCCTGTAAAACGTGAACATTTTTGAATTTAAGAGAACAACCCCATAACAGTGCTAATAATTTAATATGAAAAAATGACCCGTAAAAGTGGTATATTTATCAGTATAACCCACTAAAATGTGTATATTTATGAATATGAGAAAACAACCCCGTAAAAGTGGTATATTTATCAATATAAGAAAATAATCCCGTAAAACGTATATATAAGAAAACAACCCCATAAAGCAGTTTAATTGTGAGTCTCACAAAATAGCATCGTAGAAGGGATTAATTTTTTAATATGAGAAAACAACTCTGTAAGAGGGGTATATTTATAAATATTAGAAAACAACCCCATAATACGGGGATATTCATCTATCGGAGAAAATAACCTCGTAATTTTAGTATATTTATGAGTATGAAAAAACAACCCCTTAAATGGGTTAATTTTATTATATGAGAAAACAACCACATAATAGTGCCAATAATTTAATATGAGAAAACGACCCTGTAAAAGTGGTATATTTATCAATATAAGAAAATAACCCGTCAATAGTGTATATTTGTGAAACTGAGAAAATTACCCAGTAAAAATGGTGTAATTTTGAGTCTGAGAAAATAGACTCATAGAACCAGTAAATTTTTTAATATTAGAGAAAAATCTCGTAATACGGGGATATTTATCAATCGAAAAAAATAAACTCGTAATTTTAGTATATTTGTGAGTATGAGAAAACAACCCCTTTAATGGGTTAATTTTATAGTGTTAGAAAATAACCCCGTAAAAAGGGTATATTTGTCGATATAAGAAAATAACCGAGTAAAACGTGTATATTTATGAATTTGAGAAAACAATCTCATAATAGTGCTAATAATTTAATATGAGAAAACGGCCCCGTAGAAGTAGTATATTTATTAATATAAGAAAATAATTCCGTAAAACGTGTATATTTATGAATCTGAAAACAACCTGTAAAGGTAGGTGTAATTCAGTCTAGAAAACAACCTCGTAGAAAATGTGGCTTAATTTTTAATATGAGAAAACAACCCCGTAAAAGGGGTATATTTGTCAATATAAGAAAATAACTCCGTAAAACGTGTATATTTATGAATTTGAGAAAACAACCCTATAATAGTGCTAATAATTTAATATGAGTAAATGACCCCATAAAAGTGGTATATTTATCAATATAAGAAAATAACCCCGTAAAACGTATATATTTATAAATATGAGAAAACAACCCCATAAAAGTAGTGTAATTGGGAGTGTAAGAAAACATATTGTAGAAGGGATAAATTTTTTAATATGAGAAAACAACTCCGTAAGAGGGGTATATTTATAAATATTAGAAAACAACCCCGTGATACGGGGATATTTATCTATCGGAGAAAATAACTTCGTAGTTTTAGTATATTTCTAAGTATGAGAAAACAACCCCTTAAATGGATTAATTTTATAATATAAGAAAACAACCCTGTAAAAGGGGTATATTTATCGGTATTAGAAAATAACCCCGCAAAACGTGTATATTTATGAATTTGAGAAAATAACCCCATAATAGTGCTAATAATTTAATATGAGAAAACGACCTCGGAAAAAGTGGTATATTTATCAATATAAGAAAATAATCCCGTAAAATGTGTATATTTGTGAATCTAAGAAAACAACCCTGTAAAAACAGTGTAATTGCAAGTATGAGAAAACAGCCTAGTAGAAGGGATAAATTTTTCAATATGATAAAACAACCCCGTAATACGGGGATATTTATCAATCGGAGAAAATAAACCCCTAATTTTGGTATATTTGTGAGTATGAGAAAACAACCCATTAAATGGGTTAATTTTATAAAATGAGAAAACGACCTCGTAAAATGAGTATATTTGTCAATCTAAAAAAATAATCCCGTAAAATGTATATATTTATAGATTTGTGAAAACAACCCCATAATAGTGCTAATAATTTAATATGAGAAAATGAACCAGTAGAAGTGGTATATTTATTAATATAAGAAAATAATTCCGTATAACGTGTATATTTATGAATCTGAGAAAACAATCCCGTAAAAGTAGTGTAATTGCGAGTCTAAGAAAACAACCTCATAGAAGGGGCAAATTTTTTTAATATGAGAAAACAACCCTGTAACCGGGATATATTTATAAATTTTAGAAAATAACCCGTGCTTCGGGGATATTTATTAATCGGATAAAATGTTCCCATAATTTTGGTATATTTGTGAGTATGAGAAAACAACCCCTTAAATGGATTAATTTTATAATATGAGAAAACAACCCCCTAAAAGTGGTATTATTGTCAATAAAAGAAAATAACCCCGTAAAGCACGTGTATTTATGAATATGAGAAAATAACTCTGTAAAAGTAGTGTAATTGCGAGTCTAAGGAAACAGGCTCATAGAACATGTAAATTTTTAATATGAGAAAACAGCCTCGTAAAAGGTATTTTTTTTAATATGAGAAAACAACCCCGTAAGAGGGGTATATTTATAAATATAGAAAACAACCCCGTAATATGGGAATATTTATCAATCGGAGAAAATAACCCTGTAAAAGTAGTATATTTATCAATATAAGAAAATAACCCCGTAAAACGCGTATATTTATGAATCTGAGAAAATAACTTCATAAAAGTAGTGTAATTGCGAATCTAAGAAAACAGCAGCGTACAAAGGGTAAAGTTTTAAATATGGGAAAACAACCACATAAGAGGGGTATGTCATGACCCAATCTGGGGGTCCGTGACTGGCACTAGGGAATAGGTAGGCTTAAGAGCACCGAATCCCGTAGTAAGCCTTACTGACCAATAATTCAAATAAAATGCTAATAAAATATCATTAATCAAACCATCATACTAGACATAGGTTAGACTTGCCTAGTCATTATAGTGTTAATGCTACTTTTAATGTTGCTAATTTATCTCCTTTTGAATTTAACGAGGTTTATGGTTCGAGAATGAATCCTCACGAGGAATGAGGGAATGATGCGAATTCTACAAGCACAAGGAATCCTACTCGGACTAGGAATCCTACTTCCACTAGGAATTATAGTCCCACGAGGAGTCTTACTCCAACTCAAAATCCTACTTTCACTCGGAATCCTAGTCCCACCAGGAGTCCTACTTCAACTAGGAATCTTAGTCCCACAAGGATCCCACTCCAGTTAGAAATCCTAATCCAACTAGGATTGTACACGAGCCAATCAAATATGATGGACCAATGGCTAAAACTCGCATGAAGAAGTTCAAGGATGCTTTAGGAGTGTTCATGAAGCAAGAGTTGAAGCTTGGATTGAAGATCTAAACTCCAAGTGAGATTGGGCTTCATCAAGACAATGGGCCTAAAGATAATCCTATCAACTTAATTCAATATATGGAGGCATGAACAAGTCAAAATAGGCCCAAAATAAACAAATTAAAAGTACTCTACTGCGAAAAGTCTAGAGTATAAAATAATTAAAAATATAAAACTACAGATTTTTTACAATAAGCCCAATGAAGGAAGAAGTCGGATTGTCATAATGTAGGACGACGAAGAACTCTAACTGTCATAGTTATGACGCGCTCTGCAGCCTGCTCCTATGCCTCAGGTTAAGCTGGCGGGAAGGATGGATTATCGAGTCGAAATTATAATATTTCGCGCGTCCGAAAAACATCAAGGTCCAGAAGCCAGTCCCGCCAACAGTGTTGAAATTTGAGTCCGGAAGTGCCTACACGAAGCTTGAGTTGCGGGGGGTCCGAAAGTACAAGAATTCCAGCCGGAAAGTGAACGGAAGGCACCGGATCGGGTCTGGAAGGGTGCTATTTTGTTGACGCTTCTCGAGGCTGCCGGCGAGGATTTTTGTAGTAAGAGAGGTCGTTCCTAAGGTTTTCGGGGGTGGGGAGTCCGTTTCCGGCGTCAGTTTGCCGAAAAGACACCAACAAGAGGTCGAACGACGGCAGCCTTTTCCTTCAAAGGCGTATACGCTGGATAGCCGAGAGTTATCAGAAGCAGGAGGGAGGGCTAAACTCGATGGAGAGAGGGAGAAAGAAGGAGGAAGGAAGAGAGGAGGGAGAGAGGGGAAAGGAAAGGGAGAGGAGAGGAGGAAAGGGGAGGAGAAAGAAAAAAAGGGAAAAAGAAATTTTTTTATATATATAATTAATTATCGTTATTATTTTATTTTTAAGAAAATACTAGGTATTACATTATTCCCACCTTAGAAAAAAATTCGACCTCGAATTTTAAAACAAACACGATTTACCTTAGGATTGAAACAAATGAGGGTAGAGATTCCTCATTTCCTGCTCGGTCTCCCAAGTACACTCTTCAGACGAATGGTTTCACTACAATACCTTAACCATCAGAATAATCTTAGAGTGCAGTTGGCGAACTTGAGTATCTAAGATCATGACTGTCTGCTCCTTGTAAGTCAGATCTTCACTTACTTCCATATATTGAGGCTGCAACACATGCGAAGGGTCCGAAATGTACTTCCTTAACATTGATATATGGAATACCGGATGCACATGCGAGAAATTTGGCAGTAAGTCCAGCTTGTATGCGACCTCACTAATTTTGTCAATAATCTTAAAGGGTCCCACATATCAAGGGGCCAATTTGCCCTTCTTGCCAAACCGCATCATACCATGCATAGGAGACACCTTTAAGAACACATATTCCTCAACACTGAACTCCACGTGCTTCTGCTTCGGATCCGCATAACTTTTCTGCCTACTAAAAGCTGTCTACAGCCTCTCGCGAATAATATAAACCTTTTCTGAAGTGATTTGAACTAACTCTGGTCCTGCTAACATCCGTTCACCAACCTCTTCCCAACACACGAGAGATCTGCACTTCCGGCCATACAAGGCCTCATAAGCTGCATCTCGATGCTTGCATGATAGTTGTTGTTATACACGAATTCAATCAATGGTAGATACCAATCCCATTGACCACCAAAATCTATCACGCACATCCGAAGAATATCCTCTAAAGTCTGAATAGTCCTCTCTGATTGTTCGTCCATCTAGGGGTGAAATGTTATACTAAAGTACAATCTGATACCAAGCTCTTCTTGTAGCTTTTTTCAAAATCTCGAAGTGAACTGCAATCCTCTGTCAGACACTATGAAAATTGGGACGCCGTGAAGACTGACAATCCTTTCCAGATACACTCGTTCATACTTAGCCAGAGAATATGTAGTCTTCACCTGAAGGAAGTGCACTGACTTAGTCAATCGGTCCATAATTACCCAGATTGAATCATAACCAACAGAAGTCTTGGGTAAACCCGAAATAAAATCCATAATAATCCTTTTCCATTCCACTCTGGTATAGGAAGCGGTTGCAATAACCCTAACGGCTTCTGATGCTCTAACTTAACCTGCTGACACGTCAAACACTTTGAGACAAACTCTGCCACATCCCTCTTTATCCCACTCCACCAATAATTTTCTTTCAAATCATGATACATCTTGGTGGAGCCCGGATGCACACTGTAAGCTATGTAGTCAGCTTCTTCCAAAATCTCCTTTCTGAGATTATCCACATCGGGAACACATAGCCTAGAGCCCATCCTGAGGGTACCATAATCATTTATAATAAAATCATTAGCTCGACTCTGCTGCACTTCTTCCAAGATTTTCCATAACTGCGGGTCCTAATTTTGAGCTATCTTGATTCCGTCGACAAGTACATACCTAACCCTGAAATGTGCTAACAATGCTCCTGATTCCAATATCTCCATCTGAAGCCCATGGTTGTATAGTTCGTGCAACTCTCTAGTCAGGGGTCTCTTCTCTGCACTGATATGAGCAAGACTACCTACTGACTTCCTGCTCAAGGCATCTGCCACAACATTCGCCTTACTTGGATGGTAGAGAATATTACAATCATAGTCTTTCAAAAGCTCTAACCATCTTTTCTGCCTCATATTCAATTCCTTCTGTTGGAAAATATACTTTAAGCTTTTATGATCCATATATATCTCGCACGTCTCAAGATAGAGATAGTGCCTCTAGATCATTAAAGCAAAAATTACTGCTGCCATCTCCAAATCGTGGGTCAGGTAACTCTGTTAATGCTTCTTCAACTGTCTGGACGCATAAACTACTACCTTTCGATTTTGCATCAGGACACAACCCAAACCCACTCTAGAAGCGTTGTAATACACCGTGAATCCACCAGTCCCAGAGGGTAAGGTCAACAATGGAGCTGAAGTTAAACAGTCTTTCAGTTTCTGAAAGGTTCGTTCACACACGTCAGTCCACTGGAACCTGACATTCTTCTGAGTCAGTTTAGTCAAAGGTGCTGCTATCCTCGAAAAGTCTTGCATGAAACGACAATAGTAGCCTGCCAATCCTATAAAGCTACGTACCTCAATCACTGTGGTCGGTCTCTGCCAATCAGTCACCGCCTCCACTTTCTTGGAGTCCACCTGAATACCCTCTCTAGAGACAATGTGCCCCAGAAAAGCAACGCTTTCTAACCAAAACTCGCACTTGGAGAACTTAACGTATAACTGATGCTCCCTCAATGTCTGAAGTACCATCCTCAGATGCCACGCGTGCTCCTTTTCGCTTTTGGAGTACACCGAGATATCATCAATGAATACGATGATAAAATGATCTATAAACTGCTTGAACACTCGATTCATCAAATCCATGAAAGCCACAGGAGCATTAGTGAGTCCAAACGACATCACCAGAAACTCATAATGCCCATAAGGCGTCCTGAACGCCATCTTTGGCACGTCTTCACCATAAATTCTCAACTGGTGATACCCCGATCGCAAATCAATCTTGGAGAAATATACGGCTCCTTGAAGCTGATCGAATAGGTTATCGATGCAAGGAAGCGGATACCGGTTATGAATCGTCGCTTTATTCAGTTGCCAGTAATCAATACAGAAGCGTAAAGTACCATCCTTCTTCTTCACAAACAGAACAGGGGCACCCCACGGAGACGTGCTGGATCTAATAAAACCCTTATCCAGGAGGTCCTGTAACTGCTCCTTTAACTCGGCCGGTGCCACTCGGTAGGGCGGCAAAGAAATAGGTGTTGTACCCGATACCACATCGATGTAGAATTCTATCTCTCTATTGGGCAGCAATCTTAATAGTTCTTCTGGAAATACATCAGGAAACTCACAAAACACATGAACATCCTCGACGCAACCTTCTTCTGCTGAGGTATCCCTGACCAAAGCCAGATATCCCTGATATCGACGGCGAAGCATCGGCCTAGCTATAATAGCTGACATGAGATTCGATGGAGTAGGTATCTGCTCGCCTTTAAAATAGAACTCTGAGCCTCCGGGGATTCGAGAAGTTACTTGTTTCTCCAGCAGTCCAATATGGCGAAATGCATAGCCAACCAATCCATTCCCAAAATCACGTCAAAATCCATTACATCCAACAGAATTAGGTTAGCAACCAAATCTCGACCCTCAACAGACACCGGACACAATGGAAACACGACATTAGTCTCTAAGGCATCACTTAATAGCATAGTGACCGACATCAGATCTTGAAGTCTAACAGGCTAGACATCTAATCTTAAAGCAAAACTAGGCGACACGAAAGAATGGGTAGCCCCAAGGTCTAATAAAACTCTAGCTTTAGACTAACAAACAGGAATAATACCTAACACCACAGTATTTGATGCTCGCGCATCTTGAGAAGTGAGGGTGAACACGCTCGCTTGCCCACGACCTGACTACTGAGAGCCTGAAGCTTGACTTTGAACTCTGGCCCCAGATCGACCTCCCACAGATCTACCTCCGAAACAACCTCCCTATTGGCCGACAAAACCGATCCGCCCCCGAAAATATCTCGATGCGGGAAAATGGTCGGGTCGCAGTGGGCGACCACTAAGGAAAAGGCTGGTCGGCCGATGAAGTAGCGAGGACACTCTCGAGCCATATGACGCATCTTGCCCCACCTAAAACATACTCAGGAAGCTGGGAGCAGTCCTTGATGTGACTGCCTTTGTCCGGCAGTCGGCCTTAGAACTAGAGCGGTATGTACGAACTCTACCCACTACCACTGAAGCCTTGACCAGGTCTGAATCCTCGGCTACCCTTCCGATTGTGCCTACCCTTTCTATGGATACGGTGGCTTCTGCATCGATCGCTGGTCGGCACCGGGTAGCCTCACCGCGGTGATGTCTGTGCCACACCGGACCTCTTCTTTTCCTACCATCATTAGTCCCCTGACCAAACCCTCGCAGGGTCATCTCCATCTGTCTTACCATGTTAGACACTTCTAGGAAGCTGCTCCTCTTACACTGAACCAAGGAGACAAATTCTGGATCGAGTCTTGAAATGTACTTGTTGTTCTTCTGCTTCTCGATCCCTACAGCATAAGGCGCATACCTACTCAGCTGTACAAATTGTCTGGTGTATTCTGCCACTGACAGTTCTCCCTTAATTAGCCTTCAAATCTCTCTTTGTACTCTTGCCTTACGCTAAAAGGGATGAAGTACTCCTCAAACCTATCTTTGAACTGCCTCCATAATAATCCATCTAGAAAGGGGCGAATATAGTCTCTAAACCACTAAGATGTTATCCCCTTCAAAGAAAATCCGGCCCTCTCGATGGTCCTCTTGTCAGAACAATGCAAGTCAGATGCCCTTTTCTCAACCTCATCTAGGAAGTCCAGAGGGTCCCCAGTTATCCTATCAAACTCCACGGGTCTTAATTTAGTGTACTCAGACATGTGAACATCGTCTGGATTCCTGATACCAGACCCACTAGCACGGCTTCCTAAAACCTGGGTAGCCTGCTGTTGCTGGAAGACCATAACTGCTCTAAGGCCCTCTGCATCCTAATCATACCGGTTACAAATGCCTCCACTGGGATTCCACCGGCACCGTGTACCTCCTGAGTCTCGCCCTGATATGGTTGGGCTACTGCTCGAGGCCTACCTCACCTCCTGGTACCACGGGCTGGGGCTGGAGGGGTAATTTGAGCAGAAAACTCATCTTAGCCTTCATGGATCGATGCTGCAGCTGCAGGCGCTTGAGTTCTCAGCATGGCAAGAGCTGAAAATAAACAACAAGCTATTAAACCCAAAAAAACTCACTAACATATAGCGCAGATACTAGAATTAACGAAACACGCAATGACAGACTCGATTTCCAATTTCTGCAGTAGCTAAGGAAGCTAATCTAGGTCGAAGAAAAACTAAACCTAAGCTTTGATACCAACTTTGTCACGAGCCGATCTATGGGTCCATGACCGGCACTAGGGAATGGGTAGGCTTAAGGCTACTGAATCCTGTAGTAAGCCTTACTGACCAATAATTCAAATAAAATGCTAATACAATATCATTAATCATGACTGACATGCCATAAATAATTATAACTGGTCTTTATAACATCCCACGTCCATCATGGACCAGAATAATCAGAACAAATTAAAAGTACTCTACTGCGAAAGGTCTAGAGTATAAAATAACTGAAAATATGAAAGTATAGATTATTTACAACAAGCCCGATAAGGAAGAAGTCAGACTGTCACAATACAAGACGGCGAAGAACTCTAACTGTCACAGTTCTAACGCGCTCCACAGTCCGCTCCTATGCCTCGGGTGGAGCTAGTGAGAAGGATGGATTATCGAGTCAAAATTGTAATATGTCGTGCGTCCGAAACACCGAGTCCGGCTTGGCCCCGCCAATGCTGTCGAATTCAAATCCGAGCCACGAATCTCGAGTTGTGGGAGTCCGAAAGTACCATAATTCTAGCCGGAAAGTGACCTGAAGGCGCCAGATCGGGGATATAATACCCGGAATTTTCCTTTAATAATAATAATATTAATAATAATTGATAAATGAGTTTTTATTTAAATTAATTTTTCCTTATTTTTATTTGGTTTAATTTGGAATGATTTAATGAAAATTTTAATGCTAGACAAATAAGGGAGTTATTTTCTATATCCAATTAGTTTGATTTTTAAGAAATTAATTAAGTAAATTCTTTGAGAAATAAATTATATTTTTGGTTATTAAAATTTTTCCCCCAAATGAATATATATAAATTAAATTCTATATTTGAGAGTTATAGAAGAATTTGTAAAGGTTATTTTATAAAAGAATTATTGGGAAAAAGTGCATTTTAATTAGCTAATGGCGTTAAATTTTAGTTGGATAATATTTAGCAAATTGATTAATTAAATTAATTGTGTGTTAGGACTAAATTAGAAATTTATTTTTGAATAAGGATTAAAAGTATAATTTTATTAATATGGGGTTTTAATGAAAATTTGCATGTTTGGTATTTTTGTAATTAAATATGTTGCGACAAGGGCTTTTTGGTAATTTTACATTTAAAAGCAAGGGTAAATATGTAATTATATATTTTTAATAATTCTATTTTGGCCCAAATTAAATAGTTAGGGGTAGGGGCTTAATTGAAAAGCTAAAAAAAAGTTTAGGGGTTAATTGGAATTTCTGTAGGACGAAATTGTTGTAATTAAAAAAAGTTGAGGGACCAAATGATAAGAAAGAAAATGAAGGGACCAAAAGTCGATATGGAAGGAAAGAAAGAAGAAAAGAAAGAAGGAAGAAGAAGAAGAAGGGAGAGAGGAAAGCATCGGGCGTCGGGGAAGAGAAGAGAGGGAGGAGGAAGAAGGCAGCAGTTGTCCGGGAGCCAGTGGTGGCGACGGAAGTGGTCGGCGTCGGCAGTCTGCAGCAGCAGCAGAGGCGCAGCGTGGAGAGAGAGAAGGCACGTGAACTTCCTTGTTGCTTGCAGTGTGTTTCCAGTCGGTGGCCGGCCGATCTTGGTGGCGATCGACTCCCCTTGGCCTAGGCTTCAGTTTGGTGGTGGCGGTGTCGCAAGTGGTGGCCGGAGTTGGTAGTTGCGGTGGAGAGAGAAAAGTTGGGGCAGCCAGCATTTTCTAGCTTTTCCGGCGAGCTTCGACGAGCTTTGGACGATCGAAAGACATATCCGTACTCTCCTCAGCTCAAGCTTCACAATGGCACCAGTTTCGTGGCGATCGGACTCCGTTTGCAAATTGATGGCCGAGATCGTTCTTAAATCCCTCCAGATGATCGGGGGTCAGATCAGAAAATCAAAAGTGGGGATCGTCATCAGCGCATCGTTTTGAGTCCGTTTGTGCATTCGGATCGTCGATTGGACTCCGGCGGCTGGAGGCGAGTCGATTGAGCGATCAAGCGTCTCGGTAATTTTCTCTGGCTCGTTGACTTTAGAATTCTTTGGTAGATTTTATATTTATTGAATTGCGTTGAATATTAAAAAATATTATGAGTCAAAATAATTATTTATCAGACTGCCTGCCTTGGATCGTGTTTTGTGATGTGTGGCGGAGTCAGAAAATCAGTGAAGTCTTGGGGACCCGACTCCCGTTAAAATGAAATGTTGATTATTCGAAGTATTTTCTGGCAGGTCCTGGACCCGTTTTATGGGGGATAAATGCCTGTATTTTAAGGGAGGTTCTGCCGGATTTTTGGTAGAATTCTTCCGAGTCGAGATTTTTAGATAGTTAGTCCTAGGAATCTAGACCTAGGGTTAATTATCAACTGTTTCAGCGTTATTGATTAATTATTTTCCATGATTAGATAATCCTTCAGTTCGGCTCGCTCCACCCGAGGTATCAGAGCAGAGCTAGGAGGTCATCAAAGCTGTGAGTGAAAGTCATATATCTGTTATGCACGTGTCATGCATAAATTTTAAATAGCTATTATGATTAACTGATTGCAAGTTTAAATTATTCATTTAATTACTATTTATATATATCATGCTCTTTGATTACTATTTATATATGTCATGTTTTTCATCACTAAATTTACTATTGCCTGATGACTTGGGATGGGACGACAGTAGAACATACTATTTTGATGAGTGCATCGGTATAAATCCGGGAGTGATGGAAAAGGGGTAAAATGGTAAATTTAAAAAAGGTAAGTTTAGGACTTGCCCTGGTCGAGCATTGCTCTCTGGACTGAGTAGAGTGAGTGTGCCGAAGAAAAGGTCCCTGGTCGAGCATTGCTCTCTGGGCACCGGCTTATTTGGAAACCTAAGTGATCAGACTGGTGTTAAGTACCCCAGTCGAGCTTCGCTCTCTAGGCGCCAGTCTTATTGGAGTAAGAGAGCCGAAAGGCTAAGAGTGTAGGTGATAATTAAGTGTCTAAACTGATTTAAGGACCCTGGTCGAGCCTCGCTCTCTGGGCGCCAGTTCTGTTAGAATGAGAGAGAATCGAGATGTTCAGTGTTAGGATTAAGGTTCTACTGAGGTACTTCGTCCCGTAGGGTGTGAAAATTATTTTATTTAAGCATGACATGACATGTTTATTTTTGCATGACTTAGTATTTATTTCAAATTAAATAAATGTGTTATTGAAGTGTTTGTAACTGTTTTTCCTTGGATATATGATTTTAACTCACTCTCGAGACTGACAGTCTCAATTTTGCTGTTTTTCAGATCTGTGATTGTTAGTCTTCACGCGGCTCTTATCTAGCAACCCGACTCCTTCATCATCGAGTGATGAATTTGGTTTGGTATATTCACTTGTAAAATCTTAGATTCTCTGCAGTAGAAATAATATACTTGTCAGTTGTAAATTATTGTAGTTTCGGGCTTTGCCTAATTCTTCGGGCAGACCCAATTAAATATGTAGAATTTAATAGTTAAGATATATTGTGACATCAGTAATATCATATGAGATCTAATTAATTTAATGAGTGTTAGGCTTACTACGGGATTCAGTGGCCTTACGCCTACCCATTCCCTAGGCGTCATGGGCCCAGACGGGTCATGATAGAAAAGTCTTTGCTCTGTGGCGCTTCCGAAATTTGGTCCGGGGATTTTTGCCGCAAGGGAGGTCGTTCCTGGGGTTTTCAAGGGTGAGGAGTCCGTTTCCGACATCGGTTTGCCAAAAAGACATCGACAAGAGGCCGAATGATGAAGGCAACCCCTTTTCTCTACGATCGGCGTCGGCGAAGGCTCTTGGACGCCGGCGAGCTGGCTGGGTAGCACAAGCGGTGAGGGGGAGGGCTGAAGTCGATGGAGAGAAGGAGAAAGAAGGAGGAAGGAAGAGAGGAGGGAGGGGGGGGGAAGGAAAGGGATGGGAAAGAAAAGAGGGAAAAATAATTTTTTTTATTTTTAAGAAAATACTATGTATTACAAGATATATTTATAAATATTAGAAAATAACTTCGTAATACGGAGATATTTATCAATTTGAGAAAATAACCCTGTAATTGTGGTGTATTTGTGAGTATGAGAAAACAAACCCTTACATGGGTTAATTTTATAATATGAGAACACAACACCGTAAAAGAGGAATATTTGTCAATATAAGAAAATAACCTCAAAAAATGTGTATATTTTTTAATTTGAGAAAAAACAACCCTGTAAAACGTGTAAATTTATGAATTTGAGAAAATAATCCCACAAAACGTGTATATTTATGAATCTGAGAAAATAACCTCATAGAAGGGGTAAATTTTTTAATATGAAAAAACAACCCCGTAATACGAGGATATTTATCAATCGGAGAAAATACCCCATAATTTTGGTACATTTGTGAGTATGAGAAAACAACCCTTAAATGGGTTAATTTTATAATATGAGAAAACAACCCCGTAAAATGGGTATATTTGTCAATATAAGAAAATAACCCCGTAAAGCGTGTATATTTATGAATATGAGAAAACAACCATGAAAAAGTATTATAATTGCGAGTCTGAGAAAACAGCCTCGTAGAAAGGGTAAATTTTTTAATATGAGAAAACAACTCCGTAATACGGTGATATTTATCAATCGGAGAAAATAACCCCGTAATTTTGGTATATTTGTGAGTATGAGAAAACAACCCCTTAAATAGGTTAATTTTATAATATGATAAAACAACCTCGTAAAATGTGTATATTTATGAATATGAGAAAACAAACCCATAAAAGTATTGTAATTGCGAGTCTGAGAAAACAGACTTGTAGAACAGGTAAATTTTTTAATATGAGAAAACAACTCCGTAATATAGAGATCTTTATTAATCCGAGAAAATAACCCCGTAATTGTGGTATATTTGTGAGTATGAGAAAATAACCCATTAAATAGGTTAATTTTATAATACGAGAAAACAACCCTATAAAAGGGGTATATTTGTCAACATAAGAAAATAACCTCGTAAAACATGTATATTTATAAATTTGAGAAAATAAATCCGTAAAACGTGTATATTTATAAATTTGAGAAAACAACCCCATAAAATGTGTATATTAATGAATCTGAGAAAACAATCCCGCTAAAGTATTGTAATTGCGAGTCTGAGAAAACAGCATCATAGAAAGAGTAAATTTTTTAATATGAGAAAACAACCCCGTAATACGGGGATATTTAACAATCTGAGAAAATAACTCCGTAATTTTAGTATATTTGTGAGTATGAGAATACAATCCCTTAAATGGGTTAATTTTATAATATGAGAAAACAACCCCATAAAAGGTGTATATTTGTCAATATAAGAAAATAACCCCGTAAAATGTGTATATTTATGAATTTGAGAAAACAACCCCATAATAGTGCTAATAATATAATATGAGAAAACAACATTATAAAAGTAGTATATTTATCAATATAAGAAAATAACCTCGTAAAAAGTGTATATTTATGAATTTGAGAAAACAACTACATAAAAGTAGTGTAATTGCGAGTCTAAGAAAACAGCATCGTAGAAGGGGTAAATTTTTAAATATGAGAAAATAACCTCGTAAGAGGGGTATGTTTATAAATATTAGAAAATAACCCCGTAATATGGGGATATTTATCAATCAGAAAAAATAACTTCGAAATTGTGGTATATTTGTGAGTATGAGAAAATAACCCTTTAAATGGGTTAATTTTATAACATGAGAAAACAACCCTGTAAAAGTGGTATATTTGTCAATATAAGAAAATAATCCCATAAAAAGTGTGTATTTATGAATCTGAAAAAACAACCTCGTAAAAGTAGTGTAATTGAGAGTCTAAGAAAACAGCCTCGTAGAAAAGGTAAATCTTTTAATATGAGAAAAGAACCCCATAAGAGGGTATATTTATAAATATTAGAAAGCAACCACGTAATAGGAGGATATTCATCAATTGGAGAAAATAACCTCGTAATTTTGGTATATTTGTGAGTATGAGAAAACAACTCCTTAAAATGGGTTAATTTTATAACATGAGAAAACAACCCTCTAAAAGTGGTATATTTGTTAATATAAGAAAATAATCCCGTAAAAAGTGTGTATTTATGACTCTGAGAAAACAACCCTGTAAAAGTAGTGTAATTGAGAGTCTAAGAAAACAACCTCTAGAAAGGGTAAATTTTTTAATATGATAAAACAACCCCGTAAGAGAGGTATATTTATAAATATTAGAAAACACACATGTAATAGGGGGATATTTATCAATCGGAGAAAATAACCCCGTAATTTTGGTGTATTTATGAGTATGAGAAAACAACCCCTTAACTGGGTTAATTTTATAATATGAGAAAATAATTCCGCAAAAGTGGTATATCTGTAAATATAAGAAAATAATCTCGTAAAACATGTGTATTTATGAATATGAGAAAATAACCCCGTAAAAGTAGTGTAATTGGAAGTGTAAGAGAACAGCCTCGTAGAAGGGATAAATTCTTTAATATGAGAAAACAGCCTCATCAAATGGGTAATTTTTTAAAAAGAGAAAACAACCCCGTAATACGGGGATATTTATCAATCGGGGATATTTATCAATCACAGAAAACAACTCTGTAAAAGTAATATAAGTAAATCACTTCGTAAAACATGTAGATTTATGAATTTGAGAAAACAACCCCATAATAGTGCTAATAATTTAATATGAGAAAACGACTCCGTAAAAGTGGTATATCTATCAATGTAAGAAAATAACTCTGTAAAACGTGTGTATTTACGAATCTAAGAAAACAACCCTATAAAAGTAGTGTAATTGAGAGTCTGAGAAAACAGCTTCGTAGAACGGGTAAATTCTTTAATATAAAAAATCAACCCCGTAAGAGGGGTATATTTATAAATATTAGAAAACAACCATGTAATAGGGGGATATTTATCAATCGGAGAAAATAACCCCATAATTTTTGTATATTTGTGAGTACGAGAAAACAACCCCGTAAAAGTAGTGTAATTGCGAGTATAAGAAAACACCCTTGTAGAAGGGGCAAACTTTTTAATATGAGAAAAACACCGTAAAAGGGGTATATTTATAAGTATTAGAAAACAACCCCGTAATATAGGGATATTTATCGATCGGAGAAAATAACCCAGTAATTTTGGTATATTTTGAGTATGAGAAAACAAGCCCTTAAATAGGTTAATTTTATAATATGAGAAAATAACCCCGTAAGAGGGGTATATCTGTCAATATAAGAAAATAACCCCGTAAAATGTGTATATTTATGAATTTGAGAAAATAACCCCATAATAGTGCTAATAATTTAATATGAGAAAACGACCCCGTAAAAGTAGTATATTTATAAATATAAGAAAATAATCTTGTAAAACGTGTATATTTATGAATCTGAGAAAATAACTCAATTAAAAGTATTGTAATTGCGAGTCTGAGAAAACAGCCTCGTAGAAGGGGTAAATTTTTAAATATTGGAAAACACCCCCGTAAGAGGGGGTATATTAGTAAATATTAGAAAACAACCTCGTATTATGAGGACATTCATCAATCAGAGAAAATATCTCGTAATTGTGGTATACTTGTGACTATGAGAAAACAACCTCTTAAATGGGTTAATTTTATAATATGAGAAAACAACCCCGTAAAAGAGGTATATTTGTCAATATAAGAAAATAACCTTGTAAAACGTGTATATTTATGAATTTGAGAAGACAACCCTATAATAGTACTAATCATTTAATATGAGATAACAACACCGTAAAAATAGTATATCTAACAATATAAAAAAATAACCCTGTAAAACATGTATATTTATGAAGCTGAGAAAAAAAATTCCGTAAAAGTAGTATAATTGCGAGTCTAAAAAAACAGCGTTGTAGAAGGGGTAAATTTTTAAATTTGAGAAAACAACCCCGTAAGAGGGGTATATTTGTCAATATAAGAAAATAACCCCGTAAAATGTGTATATTTATGAATTTGAGAAAACAACCCCATAATAGCGCCAATAATTTAATATGAGAAAACGACCCCGTAACAATGGTATATTTATAAATATAAGATAATAACCCCCTAAAACGTGTATATTTATGAATTTGAGAAAACAACCCTGTTAAAGTATTGTAATTGCGAGTTTGAGAAAACAGCCTCGTAGAAGGGGTAAATTTTAAAATATGAGAAAACACCCCCTTAAAGGGGTATATTAGTAAATATTAGAAAACAACTCTATAATATGAGGTCATTTATCAATCAGAGGAAATATCCCTATAATTGTGGTATGCTTGTGAGTATGAGAAAACAACCTCTTAAATGGGTTAATTTTATAATATGAGAAAACAACCCCATAAAAGGGGAATATTTGTCAATATAAGAAAATAACTTCGTAAAACATGTATATTTATGAATATGAGAAGACAACCCTATAATAGTACTAATCATTTAATATGAGAAAACGACACTGTAAAAATGGTATATTTAACAATATAAATAAACCTCGTAAAACGTGTATATTTATGAATCTGAGAAAAAAACTCCGTAAAAGTAGTGTAATTACGAATCTAAGAAAACAGCGTCCTGGAAGGGGTATATTTGTCAATATGAGAAAATAACCCCATAAAATGTGTATGTTTATGAATTTGAGAAAACAACCCCATAATAGTGCTAATAATTTAATATGAGAAAACGACCCCGTAAAAGTGGTATATTTATAAATATAAGAAAATAACCCCCTAAAACGTGTATATTTATGAATCTGAGAAAACAACCCCGTTAAAGTATTGTAATTGCGAGTATGAGAAAATAGCCTCGTAAAATGGGTAAATTTTTAAATAAGAGAAAATGCCCCGTAAGAGGGGTTATATTAGTAAATATTAGAAAACAACCCCGTAATATGAGAACATTTATCAATTAGAGAAAATATCCCCGTAATTGTGGTATACTTGTGAGTATGAGAAAACAACCTCTTAAATGGGTTAATTTTATAATATGAGAAAACAACCCCATAAAAAGGGTATATTTGTCAATATAAGAAAATAACCCTGTAAAATGAGTATATTTATGAATTTGAGAAAACAACCGCATAATAGTACTAATAATTTAATATGAGAAAAAGACAACGTAAAAATGGTATATTTATCAATATAAAAAAAACCCTGTAAATTGTGTATATTTATGAATCTGAGAGAAAAACTCCATAGAAGTATTGTAATTGCGAGTCTAAGAAAACAGCGTCGTAGACGGGGTAAATTTTTAAATGTGAGAAAATAACCTGTAAGAGTGGTATATTTATCAATATAAGAAAATAACCCGGTAAATCGTGTATATTTATGAATTTAAAAAAACAACCCTATAATAGTGCTAATAATTTAATATGAGAAAACGACCCTGTAAAAGTGGTATAGTTATCAATATAAGAAAATAATCCAGTAAAATGTGTATATTTATGAATTTGAGAAAATAACTCCTTAAAAGTAGTGTAATTGCGAGTCTAAGAAAACAGCGTCGTAAAAGAGGTAAATTTTTAAATATGAAAAAACAATCCTGTAAGTGGAGTATATTTACAAATATTAGAAAACAACCCCATAATACGGGAATATTTATCAATCAGATAAAATAGCCCTGTAATTTTGGTATATTTGTGAGTATGAGAAAACAACCCCTTAAATTGGCTAATTTTATAATATGAGAAAACAACTTCGTAAAAGGGGTATATTTATCAATATAAGAAAATAACCTCGTAAAATGTGTATATTTATGAATATGAGAAAATAACCCTGTAACAAAGTATTGTAATTACGAGTCTCGAAAAACAACCTCGTAGATGGGGTAAATTTTTTAATATGAGAAAATAGCCCCGAAATACAGGGATCTTTATCTATCGGAGAAAATGACCCCGTAATTTTAGTATATTTGTGAGTATGAGAAAAACACCTCTTAAATGGATTAATTTTATAGTATGAGAAAACAACCCCATAAAAATAGTGTAATTGCACGTCAAAGAAAAAAGCGTCGTAGAAGGGGAAAATTTTTAAATATGAGAAAACAACCCCGTTAGAGGGGTATATTTATAAATACTAGAAAATAACCCCGTAATATAGGGATATTAATCAATAGGAGAAAATAACCTCGTAATTTTGGTATATTTGTGAGTATGAGAAAACAACCCGTTAAATGGGTTAATCTTATAATATGAGAAAACAACCCCGTAAAAAGGGTATATTTGTCAATATAAGAAAATAACCTCGTAAAACATGTATATTTATGAATTTGAGAAAATAACTCCATAATAGTGCTATTAATTTAATATGAGACAACGATCCCGTAAAAGTGGTATATTTATCAATATAAGAAAATAACCCCGTAAAATATGTATATTTATGAATCTTAGAAAATAACCCTGTAAAAGTAGTGTTATTGCGAGTATGAGAAAATAAGCTCGTAGAAGGGCTAAATTTTTTAATATGAGAAAACAACCTCGTAATACGAGGATATTTATTAATCGGAGAAAATAACCCCGTTTTGGTAGATTTGTGAGTGTGAGAAAACTCTTTAAATGGGTTAATTATATAATATGAGAAAATAAACCCGTAAAAGGAGTATATATGTCAATATAAAAAAATAACCCCATAAAATGTGTATATTTATGAATTTGAGAAAATAACCCATAATAGTTCTAATAATTTAATATGAGAAAACAACCCCGTAAAAGTGGTATATCTATCAATATAAGAATATAACTTCGTAAAATGTGTATATTTAGGAATCTAAGAAAACAACCCCATAAAAGTAGTGTAAGTGGGAGTCTGAGAAAACAGCCTCATAGAAAGGATAAATCTTTTAATATGAGAAATCAACCCCGTATGAGGGTATATTTATAAACATCAGAAAACAACCACGTAATACGGGAATATTTATCAATCGGAGAAAATAACCCAGTAATTCTCGTATATTTGTGAGTACGAAAAACAACTCCTTAAATGGGTTAATTTTATAATATGAGAAAATAACCCCGTAAAACATGTGTATTTATGAATCTGAGAAAACGACCCTCGTAGAAGGGGTAAACTTTTTATATGAGAGCAACCCCGTTAGAGGGGTATATTTATAAATATTAGAAAATAACCCCGTAATATGGGGATATTTATCAATCGGAGAAAATAACCTATTAATTTTGTTATATTCGTGAGTATGAGAAACAACCCCTTAAATGGATTAATTTAATAATATGAGAAAACTGCCCCGTAATAAGGGTATATTTGTCAATTTAAGAAAATAACCCCGTAAAATGTGTATATTTATGAATTTGAGAAGACAACCCCATAATAGTGCTAATAATTTCATATGAGAAAATGATCCCATAAAAGTGATATATTTACCAATCTAAGAAAATAACCCCTTAAAACGCGTATATTTATGAATCTGAGAAAACAATCCCGTTAAAGTATTGTAATTGCGAGTCTGAGAAAACAGCCTCGTAGAAGGGGTAAATTTTGAAATATGAGAAAACACCCCGTAAGAGGGAAAATATTTATAAATATTAGAAAACAACCATAATATGAGGATATTTATCAATCAGAGAAAATAACCATGTAATTGTCGTATACTTGTGAGTATGAGCAAACAACCCCTTAAATGGATTAATTTTATAATATAAGAAAACAAACCCGTAAAAGAGGTATATTTGTCAATATAAGAAAATAACCTCGTAAAACGTGTATATTTATGAATTTGAAAAAACAACCCCATAATAATGCTAATAATTTAATATGAGAATACGATCCCATAAAAGTGGTATATTTATCAATATAAGAAAATAACCCCGTAAAAGGTGTATATTTATGAATATGAGAAGACAAACCCGTAAAATATTGTTATTGCGAGCCTGAGAAAACAGCCTTGTGGAAGGGGTAAATTCCTTAATATGAGAAAACAACCTCGTAATACGGGATATTTATCAGTCGGAGAAAATAGCCCCATATCTTTGGTATATTTATGAGTATGAAAAAACAACCTCTTAAACGGGTTAATTTTATAATATTAGAAAACAACCCCGTAAAATGGGTATATTTGTCAATATAAGAAAACAACCCCGTAAAACGTGTATGTCTATGAATTTAAGAAAATAACCCCATAATAGTGCTAATCATTTAATATGAGAAAACGATCCCGTAAAAATGGTATATTTATCAATATAAAAAATCCCGTAAAATGTGTATATTTATGAATATAAGAAAACAACTCTATAAAAATAGTCTAATTGCGACTCTAAGAAAACAACATCGTAGAAGGGTTATGTAATACCTAGAATTTTTATTTTGATAATAATAATATTAGTAATAATTAATAAACAAGTTTTTATTTAAATTAATATTACTTTATTTTTTTAATTAGTTTAATTGGGATGAATTAGATAGAATTTTAATGCTCGACAAAATAAGGGAGTTATATTTTTTATGTCTAATTAGTTTGATTTTTAAGATATTAATTAAGTAAATTCTTTGGAAAATAAATTATGTTTTTGGTCATTTAATTTTTCCCAATATGAATATATGAATTAATTTTCATATTTGAATGTCATGAAAAGAATAGTAAATAATATTTTTATAAAGAATTTTTTGGGGAATGATAAATTTTAATTAGCAAATGGTGTTGATTTTAATTGAGAAATATTTAGCAAATTGATTATTTTAATTAATTAAGTGTTAGGATTACATTGACAATTAATTTTGGAATAAGGATTAAAAATATAATTTTATTAATATGGGGTTTTGATGAAAATTTATAGGGTTGGTATTTTTTGTAATTAAGTGTGTTAGTAATGGTATTTTATTAATTTTACATTTAAAAGCAAGAGTAAATAAGTAATTCTCTTTTTTCAATAATTGCAATTTGGCTAGTTAGGGGTTTAATTTGAAAAGCTAAAGAAAAGTTTAAGGGTTAATCAGAAATTTTGCAGGGCGAAATTGTTAGTAATTAAAGAAAGTTGAGGGACTAAATGGTAAAGAAGAAAAGTTCAGGGACTAAAAGTCGATGTGGAGAAGAAGAAAAGGAGAAGACCGTCGGGGAAGAGGGAGAGGAAGGAGAGGTGTCGTCGCCTGTGTCGTTGAGCCGGTGGTGGCCGACAATGCAAGGCCGATGAGCCTGTGGAATGTGGCTAGCTTCAAGAACAATGACTTGGAAATCGCAAGGAGGAAGGCAGCGATTTTCTGGCGCCATTTCGGGCATTCCTGACGGCCAACGGTGGTGATTTTGGTCTCAAAATGACAAGTGAGTTGAAGGCTTCCTTTTAGGAGTAGCGGCATCGGCTTTGGTGGCCGGAGGAAGGAGTTTCGGCGAGGTGATGGCAGTCGAGTTTTCAGGCTTTTCCGGCGAGCTTCGGCTGATCGGAGGACATATCGAGACTCCCCTAAGCTCAAGCTTTCCAATGGCATCGATTTCCCGGCGATCAGACTCCATTTGAAAATCAACGACCGAGATCGTCTGTAAATCTCTCTAGGTGATCGGGGATCTGATCGAAAGATTGGAAGCTGGGATCATCATCATCGCTTCGTCTCGAGTCCGTAGGCGCGGTCGGATCGTCGATCGGACTCCGGCGACTAGAGGCAAGTCGACCGAGTGATCAAGCGTCTCGGTAAATTTCTAGCCCGTAGAGTTTAGAGTTCTTTGATAAAAAGTTATGTATTTAATTATTGTGTTGAATATTAGAAAAATTATGTGAGGTTTATTAGTTAAAATAAATAGTTTATCAGATCGTCTGCCAATAATCGTGATTTGTATTGTGCAGTGGAGTCGGGGAAAAATAATGTAGTGTGGTGGCCCGACTCCAGTTAAATAAATTGTTGGAATAATTGAAGTGTTTTTCTGGCAGGTCCTGGACCCGTAATACGGGGGGTAGACGTCCGTGTTTAGGGGAGGTTCTGCCGGATTTTTTGATAGAATTTAATCGAGTCAAAAAATTTTAGATAGTTAGTCCTAGGAGTCTAGGCCTAGGGTTAATTGTCAAATGTTTTACTTTTTCTGATTTAATTGTTCTCGTGATTAGATAAATCCATCAGTTCGACTCGCTCCACTCGAGGCATCAGAGCAGAGCTAGGAGGTCGTCAATGTTGTGAGTTAAAGTCACATATCTGTTTACATGTGTCATGTTGAGATCTTATGAAATAATTCTGATTACATGATTTAATATTTTAATTATTTATTTAATCACTATTTATATATGTTTCATTTTCTGCATTATGATTTTATTGATTGCGAGTTGACTCGGGACTGGGTGGCAGTAGAACATGCCACCTGATGGGTTGCATCAGGACCGCGTGCGCACCAATAGGAATTTGAGACAAATAGTAAAAAGGGTAAATTTAAAAAGGTAAATTTAGGACTTGCCTTGGTCGAGCATTGCTCTCTAGGCTGAGTAGAGTGAGTTTGCCGAAGTAAAGGTCCCTAATCGAGCATTGCTCTCTGGACGCCGGCTTACTTGGAAACCTAAGTGACCATACTGGACTTAAGGACCCTGGTCGAGCTTCGCTCTCTGAGCGCTAGTCTTATTGGAGTAAGAGAGCCGAAAGGCTGAGACTAATAGTGATAATTAAGTGATCGGATTGGAGTTAAGGACCCTGGTCGAGCTTCGCTCAATAGGCACCAGTTCTGTTGGAATGAGAGAGTCGAGATATTAGTGTTGGGATTAGAGTTCTACTGAGGTACTCTGTCCCGTGGTATGAAATAAAAATTTATTATATTTTATTTTGCAGAAGCATAGCATGACATGTATTTTTATTTTAAATTAAGCCAATATTTTATTGAAGTGTTTATATTCGTGTTTGGGATATATAATTTTAACTCACTCTCGAGACTGACAGTCTCAATTTCACTATTTTTTCAGGTGATTGTTAGTCTTCCCGCAGTTCTTATCTAGCACCCCAACTCCTTCATCATCGGGTTGATGTAATTGATTTTGGTATATTTGACTTGTAAAATTTTAAATTCTCTGTAGTATAAATTTTAGATTTATCAGTTTGTAATTTTATATAAATTTAAGTCTCGCCTAATTATGCTGGCAGACCGAATTTAATTTATAGTACCCGTTGATTTAAGATTAATTGTGGAAAAAGTGCTTTCGATTGAGTCCGAATTTCAATGGGATTGAGTTAGTGAATAGTAAACGGGATACGATGGCCTTAAGCCTACCCGGCAGCCCTAGTTAAATTTTTAAATATGAGAAAACAACCCCGTAAGAGGGGTATATTTGTAAATATAAGAAAATAACCCAGTAAAACGTGTATATTTATGAATTTAAAAAAACAACCCCATAATAGTGCTAATAATTTAATATGAGAAAACGACGCCGTAAAAGTGGTATATTTATCAATATAAGAAATAACCTCGTAAAACATGTATATTTATGAATCTGAGAAAACAACTCCGTAAAAGTAGTATAATTGCGAATCTAAGAAAACAGCATCGTAGAAGGGATAAATTTTTAAATATGAGAAAACAACCCCATAACAGGGGTGTATTTATAAATATTAGAAAATAACACCGTATTACGGGGATATTTATCAATCGGAGAAAATAACCCCGTAATTGTGGCATATTTGTGAGTATGAGAAAACAATCCCTTGAATAGGTTAATTTTATAATATGAGAAAACAACCTCGTAAAAGGGATATATTTGTCAATATAAGAAAATAACTCCGTAAAACGTGTATATTTATGAATTTGAGAAAACAACCCCATAAAATGTTTATATTTATGAATATGAAAAAATAACCCCGTAAAAGTATTGTAATTGCGAGTCAGAGAAAACAGCCTCCTAGAGGGGTTAAATTTTTAAATATGAGAAAAAAACTTTGTAATAAGGGGATATTTATCAATCGGAGAAAATAACATGTACTTTTGATATATTTATGAGTATGAGAAAACAGCCCCTTCAATGGGTTACTTCTATAATATGAGAAAACAATCCTATAAAAGTAGTGTAATTGCGAGTCTAAGAAAACAGTATCATAGAAGGGATAAATTTTTAAATAAGAGAAAACAACCCCATAAGAGGGGTATATTTATAAATATTAAAAAAATAACCCCGTAATACGGGGATATTTATCAATCGGAGAAAATAACCCCGTGATTTTGGTATATTTATGAGTATGAGAAAACAACCCCTTAAATGGGTTAATTTTATAATATGAGAAAACAACCCCGTAAAAGGGTATATTCATCAATATAAGAGAATAACTCCGTAAAACATGTATATTTATGAATTTGAGATAACAACAACATAATAGTGCTAATAATTTCGGATGAGAAAATGAACCCGTAAAAGTGGTATATTTATCAATATAAGAAAATAACCCGTATAACGTGTATATTTATGAATCGGAGAAAACAACACCGTAAAAGTAGTATAATTGCGAGTCTGAGAAAACAACCTCGTAGAAGGGGTAAAATTTTTAATATGAGAAAACAGCCCCGTAATACGGAGATATTTATCAATCGGAGAAAGTAAGCCCGTAAAACGTGTATATTTATGAATATGAGAAAACAACCCCGTAAAGTAATGTAATTGGGAGTCTGAGAAAACAGCCTCATAGAAAGGGTAAATTTTTTAATATAAGAAATCAACCCCGTAAGAGGCGGTATATTTATAAATATTAGAAAACAACTATGTAATACGGGAATATTTATTAATCGGAGAAAATAACCCAGTAATTTTGGTTTATTTATGAGTACGAGAAAACAACTCCTTAAATGGGTTATTTTATAATATGAGAAAACAACCCCGTAAAAGTGGTATATTTGTCAATATCGAAAAATAACCTCGTAAAACGTATATTTATGAAGCTGCGAAAACAACCCCGTAAAAGTAGTGTAATTGCGAGTCTAAGAAAATAGTCTCGTAGAAGGGGTAAATTTTTTAATATGAGAACAATCCTGTAAAAGGGGTATATTTATAAATATTAGAAAACAATCCCGTAATATGGGGATATTTATAAATCAGAGAAAATAACCCCGTAATTTTGGTATATTTATGAGTATGAGAAAACAACACCTTAAATGGGTTAATTTTATAATATGAGAAAACAACTCCATAAAAGGGGTATATTTGTCAATATAGGAAATAACTCCATAAAACTTGTATATTTATAAATTTCAGAAAACAACCCCATAATAGTGCTAATAATTTAATATGAGAAGACGACCCCATAAAAGTGGTATATTTATCAATATAAGAAAATAACCCGTAAAATGTGTATATTTATGAATCTGAGAAAACAACCCCGTAAAAGTATTGTAATTGTGAGTCTGAGAAAACAGCCTTGCAGAAATGGTAAATTTTTAAATATGAGAAAACAATCCCGTAAGAGGGATATATTTATTAATATTAGAAAAATAATCCCGTAATATGGGGATATTTATCGATTGGAGAAAATAACCCCATAATTGTGGTATATTTGTGAGTATAAGAAAACAACCTTTTAAATGGGTTAATTTTATAATATGACAAAACAATCCCGTAAAAGGGGTATATTTGTCAATATAAGAAAATAACCCCGTAAAACGTGTATATTTATGAATTTGAGAAAACAACCTCATAAAATATTTATATTTATGAATCTGAGAAAACAACCCCGTAAAAGTATTGTAATTGCAAGTTTGAGAAAACAGCCTCGTAGAAAGGGTAAATTTTTAAATATGAGAAAACAACCCCGTAATACGGAAATATTTATCAATCGAAGAAAATAACCCTGTAATTTTAGTATATTTGTTAGTTTGAGAAAACAACCCCTTAAATGGGTTAATATTATAATATGAGAAAACAACACCGTAAAAATAGTGTAATTGCGAGTCTAAGAAAACAACGTCATAGAAGGGATAAATTTTTAATATGAGAAAACAACCCCGCAAGAGGGGTATATTTATAAATATTAGAAAATAACTCCATAATACTGGGATATTTATCAATCGGAGAAAATAACCCCGTAATTTTGGTATATTTGTGAGTACGAGAAAACAAACCCTTAAATGGGTTAATTTATAATACGAGAAAACGACCCTATAAAATGGGTATATTTGTCCATATAAGAAAATAACCCCGTAAAATGCGTATATTTATGAATTTGAGAAAATAACCCAACAATGTTGCTAATAATTTAATATGAGACAACGATCCAGTGAAAGTGGTATATTTATCAATATAATAGAATAACTCCGTAAAACATGTATATTTATGAATTTGAGAAAGCAACCCCGCAAAAGTAGTGTAATTGCGAGTTTGAGAAAACAGCCTAGTAAAAGAGGTAAATTTGATAATATGTGAAAACAACCCCGTAGGAGGGGTATATTTATAAATATTAGAAAACAACCCCGTAATATGGGGATATTTATCAATTGAACAAATAACCCCGTAATTTTGGTATATTTATGAGTGTGAGAAAACAACCCTTTAAATGGGTTAATCTTATAATATGAGAAAACAACCCCGTAAAAAGGGTATATTTGTCAATATAAGAAAATAACCTTGTAAAACGTGTATATTTATGAATTTGAGAAAACAACCCCATAATAGTGCTATTAATTTAATATGATACAACGATCCCGTAAAAGTGGTATATTTATCAATACAAGAAAATAATCCCGTAAAATATGTTTATTTATGAATCTTAGAAAATAACCCCGTAAAAGTAGTGTTATTGCGAGTATGAGAAAACAGCCTCGTAGAAGGGGTAAATTTTTTAATATGAGAAAACAACCTCGTAATACGAGGATATTTATTAATCGGAGAAAATAACCACGTAATTTTGGTAGATTTGTGAGTATGAGAAAACAACCTCTTAAATGGGTTAATTTTATAATATGAGAAAATAAACCCGTAAAAGGGGTATATATATCAATATAAAAAAATAACCCCGTAAAATGTGTATATTTATGAATTTGAGAAAACAACACCATAATAGTTCTAATAATTTAATATGAGAAAACGACCCCGTAAAAGTGGTATATCTATCAATATAAGAAAATAACTCCGTAAAATGTGTATATTTAGGAATCTCATAAAACAACCCCGTAAAAGTAGTGTAATTGGGAGTCTGAAAAAACAGCCTCATAGAAAGGATAAATTTTTTAATATGAGAAATCAACCCCATAAGAGGGGTATATTTATAAACATTAGAAAACAACCACGTAATACGAAAATATTTATCAATCGAAGAAAATAACTCCGTAATTTTTGTATATTTGTGAGTACGAATAAACGACTCCTTAAATGGGTTAATTTTATAATATGAGAAAATAACCCCGTAAAATATGTGTATTTATGAATCTGAAAAAATAACCTCGTAAAAATAGTGTAATTACGAGTCTAAGAATACACCCTCGTAGAAGGGGTAAACTTTTTAATATGAGAACAACCCCGTTAGAGGAGTATATTTATAAATATTAGAAAACAACCCCGTAATATGGGCTTTTTATCAATCGGAGAAAATAACCCCCTAATTTTGGTATATTTGTGAGTATGAGAAAACAACCCCTTAAATGGGTTAATTTAATAATATGAGAAAACAGTCTCGTAATAAGGGTATATTTACCAATATAAGAAAATAACCCCGTAAAATATGTATATTTATGAATTTGAGAAGACAACCCTATAATAGTGCTAATAATTTAATATGAGAAAACGACCCCATAAAAGTGGTATATTTATCAATCTAAGAAAGTAACCTCCTAAAACGTGTATATTTATGAATCTGAGAAAACAACCCCGTTAAAGTATTGTAATTGCGAGTCTCAGAAAACAGCCTCGTAGAAGCAGTAAATTTTGAAATATGAGAAAACACCCCCGTAAGAGGGTATATATTTATAAATATTAGAAAACAACACCATAATATAAGGATATTTATCAATCAGAGAATATAACCACGTAATTGTGGTATACTTGTGATTATGAGAAAACAACCTCTTGAATGGATTAATTCTATAATATAAGAAAACAAACCCGTAAAAGAGGTATATTTGTCAATATAAAAAATAACCTCGCAAAATGTGTATTTTTATGAATTTGAAAAAATAACCCCATAATAGTGCTAACAATTTAATATGAGAATACGATCCCGTAAAAGTGGTATATTTATTAATTTAAGAAAACAACCCCATAAAACGTGTATATTTATGAATCTGAGAAGAAAAACCCGTAAAAGTATTGTAATTGCGAGCTTGAGAAAACAACCCCTTAAATTGGTTAATTTTGTAATACGAGAAAACAACCCCATAAAATGGGTATATTTGTCAATATAAGAAAATAACCTCGTAAAATGTGTATATTTATGAATTTGAGAAAACAACCTTAGAATGTTGCTAATAATTTAATATGAGACAACGATCCCGTGAAAGTGGTATATTTATCAATATAATAAAATAACTCCGTAAGACATGTATATTTATGAATTTGAGAAAGAAACCCCGTAAAAGTAGTGTAATTGCGAGTTTGAGAAAACAGCCTAGTAAAAGGAGTAAATTTTATAATATTCAAAAACAATCCCGTAGGAGGGGTATATTTATAAATATTAGAAAACAACCTCATAATATGGGGATATTTATCAATCGGAAAAAAAAACTCCATAATTTTAGTATATTTGTGTGTGAGAAAACAACCCTTTAAATGGGTTAATTTTATAATACGAGAAAACAACCCTGTAAAATAGGTATATTTTTCAATATACGAAAATAATCCCGTAAAACGTGTATATTTATGAATCTGAGGAAACAACCCTATAAAGGTAGTGTAATTGCGAGTCGAAAACAACCTCGTAGAAGGGGTAAATTTATTAATATGAGAACAACTCCGTAAGAGGGGTATATTTATAAATATTAGAAAACAACCCCGGAATATGGAGATATTTATCAATCAGAGAAAATAATCCTGTAATTTTGGTATATTTATGAGTATGAGAAAACAACCCCTTAAATGGGTTAATTTTATAATATGAGAAAACAACCATGTAAAAGGGGTATATTTATCAATATAAGAAAATAATCCGTACAACGTGTATATTTATGAATTTGAGAAAACAACCCCATAATAATGCTAATAATTTAATATGAGAAAATGATATCAATATTAGAGAATAACCCCATAAAAGGTGTATATTTATAAATATGAGAAGACAACCCAGTAAAAGTATTGTAATTGCGAGTATGAGAAAACAACCTCGTAGAATGGATAAATTTTTTAATATGAGAAAACAACGCCGTAAGAGGAGTGTATTTGTAAATATTAGAAAATAATCCCGTAAAATAAGGTTATTTATCAATCAGAGAAAATAAACCTATAATTGTGGTATACTTGTGAGTATGAGAAAACAACCCCTTAAATGGGTTAATTTTATAATATGAGAAAACAACCCCGTAAAAGGGATATATTTGTCAATATAAGATAATAACCCTGTAAATGTGTATATTTATTAATTTGAGAAAACAACCCCATAATAGTGCTAATACTTTAATATAAGAAAACGACCCCGTAGAAGTAGTATATCTATCAATATTAGAAAATAACTCCGTAAAATGTGTATATTTATGAATCTGAGAAAACAACCCCGTAAAAGTATTGTTATTTTTGAGTTTGAGAAAACATGTTCGTAGAAAGGGTAAATTTTTTAATATGAGAAATGAACCCCGTAAGAAAACAAACACGTAATACAGGGATATTTATCATTCAGAGAAAATAACCTCGTAATTTTGGTATATTTGTGAATACGAGAAAACAACTCTTAAATGGGTTAATTTTATAATTTGAGAAAACAACCCTGTAAAAGTAGTATATTTATCAATATAGAAAAATAATCCAGTAAAACGTGTGTATTTATGAATATGAGAAAGTAATCCTGTAAAAGTAGTGTAATTGTAAGTCTAAGAAAACAGCTTGGTAGAAGGGTTAAATTTTTTAATATGAGAACAATTCCGTAAGAGGGGTATATTTATAAATATTAGAAAACAACCCCATAATAGAGAGATTTTTATCAATCGGAGAAAATAACCTCGTAATTTCTGTATATTTGTGAGTATGAGAAAACAACCCCTTAAATAGGTTAATTTTATAATATGAGAAAATAACCGAGTAAAAGTAGTGTAATTGCAAGTTTGAGAAAATAACCTCGTAGAAAGGGTAAATCTTTAAATATGATAAAATAACCCCGTAATACGGGGATATTTATCAATCAGAGAAAATAACCTTGTAGTTTTGGTATATTTGTGAGTATGAGAAAACAACTTCTTAAATGGGTTAATTTTATAATATATGAAAATAACCCCATAAAAGTAGTGTAATTGCGAGTCTAAGAAAACAATGTTGTAGAATGGGTAAATTTCTAAATATGAGAAAACAACCTCGTAAAAGGGGTATAATTATCAATATTACGGGGATATTTATTAATTAAAGATAATAACCTTGTAATTTTGGTATATTTGTGAGTATGAGAAAACAACCCCTTAAATTGGTTAATTTTATAATATGAGAAAATAACCTCGTAGAATGGATATATTTGTCAATATAAGAAAATAACTCCGTAAAACGTGTATATTTATTAATATGAGACAACGACCTCGTAAAAGTGGTATATTTATCAATATAAGAAAATAACTCCGTAAAATATGTATATTTATGAATCTGAGAAAACAACTCCGTAAAAGTAGTGTAATTGCGAGTCTAAGAAAACAGCCTAGTAGAAGGAGTAAATTTTTTAATATGAGAAAACAACCCTGTAATACAGAGATATTTATCAATCGGAGAAAATAACCCCGTGATTTTGGTAGATTTGGGAGTATGAGAAAACAACCCCTTAAATGGGTTAATTTTATTATATGAAAAAATAAATCCGTAAAAGGGGTATATGTGTCAATGTAGGAAAATAACCCCGTAAAACATGTATATTTATGAATTTGAAAAAATAACCCCATCATAATGCTAATAATTTAATATAAAAAATGACCCCGTAAAAGTGGTATATTTATCAATATAAGAAAATAACCCCGTAAGATGTGTATATTTATGAATCTGAGAAAACAATCCCGTAAAAGTGGTATATCTATCAATATAAATAATAACCCCGTAAAATGTGTATATTCATGAATCTGAGAAAACAACCCCGTAAAAGTAGTGCAATTGGGAGTCTTAGAGAACAGCCTCGTAGAAAGGGTAAATTTTTTAATATGAGAAATCAACCCCGTAAAAGGGGTATATTTATAAATTTTAGAAAACAACCACGTAATACGGGGATATTTATCAATCGGAGAAAATGACCCCTTAAATAGGTTAATTTTATAATATGAGAAAACAACATTGTAAAAGTGGTATATTGGTCAATATAGAAAAATAATCCCTTAAAACGTGTGTATTTATTAATTTGAGAAAACAACCCCGTATATAAAGTAGTGTAATTGCGAGTCTAAAAAAACAGCCTCATAGAAGGGGTAAATTTTTTAATTTGGGAACAACCCCGTAAGAGGGGTATATTTATAAATATTAGAAAATAACTCCGTAATATGGGGATATTTATTAATTGGAGAAAATAACTCAATAATTTTTTTATATTTGTGAGTAAGAGAAAACAACCCCTTAAATGGATTAATGTTATGATATGCGAAAACAATCCCGTAAAAGGGGTATATTTATCAATATAAGAAAATAACCCCCTAAAACGTGTGTATTTATAAATTTTAGAAAACAACCCCATAATAGTGCTAATAATTTAATATGAGAAAACGATCCCTTAAAAGTGGTATATTTATCAATATAAGAAAATAACCCCGTAAAACGTATATATTTATAAATCTGTGAAAACAACCCCGTAAAAGTATTGGAACTGCAAGCCTGAGAAAATAGCTTCGTAATACAAGATATTTATCAATCGAAATATGAGAAAACAACCTCTTAAATTGGTTAATTTTATAATATGAGAAAACAACCCCGTAAAAGGGGTATATTTGTCAATATAAGAAAATAACTCCGTAAAACGTATATAATTATGAATTTTAGAAAACAACCCCGTATAAGGGGTATATTTATCAATATAAGAAAATAATCCCGTAAAATGTGTATAATGATGAATCTCAAAAAACAACCCCGTAAAAGTAGTGTAATTGCGAGTATGAGAAAACAGCCTCGTAAAAGGAGTAAATTTTTTAATATGAGAAAACAACCCCGTAATACGGGGATATTTATCAATCTGAGAAAATAACCCCGTAATTTTATGGATTTGTGAGTATGAGAAAACAAACCCTTAAATGGGTTAAATTTATAATATGAGAAAATAAATCCGTAAAAGGGGTAAATGTGTTAATATAAGAAAATAACCCCGTAAAATGTGTATATTTATAAGTCTAAGAAAAGAGCCTCGTAGAAGGGGTAAATTTTAAAATATGAGAAAACAACCCCATAATACGGGGATATTTATCAATCGGAGAAAATAACCCCGTAACTTTGGTAGATTTGTGAGTAGGAGAAAACAATCCCTTAAATAGGTTAATTTTATAATATGAGAAAATAAATTCGTAAAAGAGGTATATGTGTCAATATAAGAAAATAACCCCGTAAAATGTGTATATTCATAAGTCTAAGAAAATAGCATCGTAGAATGGGTAAATTTTCTAATATGAGAACAAACCTTTAAGAGGGGCGTATTTATAAATATTAGAAAACAACCTCGTAATATAGGGATATTTATCAATCAGAGAAAATAACCCCATAACTTTGGTATATTTGTGAGTATAAGAAAACAACCCCTTAAATGGGTTAATTTTATAATATGAGAAAACAATCCCGTAAAAGGGATATATTTGTTAGTATAAGAAAATAACCTCGTAAAACATGTATATTTATGAATCTGAGAAAACAATCCCGTAAAAGAAGTGTAATTGCGAGTGTAAGAAAAAAGCCTCGTAGAAGGGGTAAATTATTTAATATGACAAAATAATCCCGTAATACGAGGATATTTATCAATCAGAGAAAATAACCCTGTAATTTTGATAGATTTGTGAGTATGAGAAAACAACCTCTTAAATGGATTAATTTTATATAGAAAAAAATCCTTAAAAGGGGTATATGTGTCAATATAAGAAAACAACCCCGTAAAACATGTATTTATGAATTTAAGAATACAACCCTATAATAGTACTAATAATTTAATATGAGAAAACGACCCCATAAAAGTGGTATATCTATCAATAAAAGAAAATAACCCTGTAAAACATGTATATTTATGAATCTGAGAAAACAACCCTGTAAAAGTAGTGTAATTGGGAGTCTAAGAAAACAGCCTCGCAAAAGGGGTAAATTTTTTAATATGAGAACAATCCCGTAAGAAGGGTATATTTATAAATATTTGAAAACAACCCCGTAATATGGGTATATTTATTAATCGGAGAAAATAACCCTGTAATCTTAGTATATTTGTGAGTATCAGAAAACAACCCCTTAAATGGGTTAATTTTATAATATTAGAAAACAACCCCGTAAAAAGGCCATATTCATCAATATAAGAAAATAACCCCGTAAAATATGTATATTTATGAATTTTAGAAAACAACCTCATAATAGTGCTGATAATTTAATATGAGAAAACAACCCCGAAAAAGTGGTATATTTATCAATATAAGAAAATAACCTCGTAAAATTTATATATTTATGAATCTGAGAAAATAATTCCATAAAAGCATTGTAATTACGAGTCTAAGAAAATAGCCTCGTAGAAGGGATAAATTTTTAAATATGACAAAACAACCCCATAAACGGGGTCTAATTATAAATAATAGAAAATAATCCCGTAATATGAGGATATTTATCAATCAGAGAAAATAACCCCGTAATTGTAGTATACTTGTGAGTATGAGAAAACAACCCCTTCAATGGGTTAATTCTATAATATGAGAAAACAACTCAATGAAAAGGGTATATTTGTCAATATAAGAAAATACTCCCGTAAAACATATATATTTATGAATTTGAAAAAACAACTCCATAATAGTCCTAATAATTTAATATGAGAAAATGATCCCGTAAAAGTGGTATATTTATCAATATAAGAAATTAACCCCATAAAACGTGTATATTTATGAATTTGAGAAAACAACCTCGTAAAAGTAGTGTAATTGCGACTCTAAGAAATCAGACTCATAGAAGGGATAAATATGAGAACAATCCCGTAAGATGGGTATATTTATACATATTAGAAAAATACCCCGTAATACGGAGATATTTATCGATCGGAGGAAGTAACCCCGTAATTTTGGTATATTTATGAGTGTGAGAAAACCACCTTTAAATGGGTTAATTTTATAATATGAGAAAACAACCCCGTAAAATGTATATATTTGTCAATATAAGAAAATAACCCCGAAAAACGTGTACATTTATGAATTTGAGAAAACAACCCCATAATAGTGGTACTAATTTAATATTTCACTACGATCTCATAAAAGTGGTATATTTATCAATATAAGAAAATATCTCCGTAAAACGTGTATATTTATGAATCTGAGAAAACAACCCTGTAAAAGTATTGTCATTGTGAGTCTAAGAAAACAGCCTCGTAGAAGGCATAAATTTTTAAATATTAGAAAACAATGCCGTAAGTGGGGTATATTTATAAATATTAGAAAATAATCCCGTAATATGAGGGTATTTATCAATCAGAGAAAATAACCTTGTAATTGTGGTATACTTGTGAGTATGAGAAAACAACCACTTAAATGGGTTAATTTTATAATATGAGAAAACAACCCCGTAAAAGGGGTATATTTGTCAATATAATAAAATAACCCCGTAAAATGTGTATATTTATGAAATTGATAAAATAACCCCATAATATTGCTAATAATTTAATATGAGAAAACGATCTCGTAAAAGTTGTATATTTATCAATATAAGAAAACAACCCCGTAAAAGTATTGTAATTGCGAGTCTGAGAAAACAGCCTCGTAGAAGGGGTATATTTTTAAATATGAGAAAACAACCTAGTAACAGGGGTATATTTATAAGTATTAGAAAATAATACTGTAATATGGAGATATTTATGAATTCGAGAAAATAACCCCGTAATTGTGATATATTTGTGAGTACCAGAAAAATTCGCTTAAAGTGGTTAATTTTATAATATGAGAAAACAACCCTTTAAAAGTGGTATATTTGTCAATATAGGAAAATAATCCCGTAAAATGTGTGTATTTATGAATCTTAGAAAACAACCTCGTAAAATAGTATAATTGCGAGTCTAAAAAGATAGCCTCGTAGAAGGGGTAATTTTTTAATATGAGAACAACCCCGTAAGAGGGGTATATTTATAAATATTAGAAAATTATCCCGTAATATGGGGATATTTAATAATCGGAGAAAATAACCTCGTAATTTTAGTATATTTGTAAGAATCAGAAAATAACCCCTTAAATGTGTTAATTTTATAATATGAGAAAATAACCCCGTAAAACGGTTATATTTGTCAACATAAGAAAATAACCCCGTAAAACGTGTATATTTATGAATTTGAGAAAACAACCCCATAATAGTGCTAATAATTTAATATGAGAAAATGACATCGTAAAAGCGGTATATTTATCAATATAAGAAAATAACCTTGTAAAACGTGTATTTATGAATCTGAGAAAACAACTCGGTAAAAGTAGTATAATCGGAAAACCCATAATAGTGCTTAATTTTATAATATGAGAAAATAACTCCGCAGAAGGGGTATATTTCTCAATATAAGAAAATAACCCTGAAAAACGTGTATATTTAAGAATTTGAGAAAACAACCCCATAATAGTGCTAATAATTTAGTATGAAAAAACGACCCCGTAAAAGTGGTATATTTATCAATATAAGAAAATAATTCCGTAAATGTGTATATTTATGAATTTGAAAAAACAACCCCGTAAAAATAGTGCATTTGCGAGTCTGAGAAAACAGACTCGTAGATGGAAAAAAAAATTTAATATGAGAGAACAACCCCATAATACGGGGATATTTATCAATCGGAGAAATAACCCCATAATTTGTGTATATTTATGAGTATGAGAAAACAACCCCTTAAATGGGTTAGTTTTATAATATGAGAAAACAACCCCGCAAAAGGGGTATATTTGTCGATATAAGAAAATAACCCCGTAAAACATGTATATTTATGAATTTGAGAAAACAATCTATAATGGTTCTAATAATTTAATATGAGAAAACGACTCTGAAAAAGTGGTATATTTATCAATATAAGAAAATAATCCCATAAAACGTGTATATTTATGAATCTGAGAAAACAACCCCGTAAAAGTCGTCTAAGAAAACAGCATTGTAGAACGGTTAAATTTTTTTAATATTTGAGAACCCCATAATATGGGGATATTTATGAATTTGAGGAAATAACCCCGTAATTGTAGTATATTTGTGAGTATAAGAAAACAATCTCTTAAAGGGGTTAGTTTTATAATATGAGAAACCAACCTTATAAATAGGTTATATGTGTCCATATAAAAGAGAAATTCCATAAAACGTGTATATTTATGAATTTGAGAAAACAATCCCATAATTGTGCTAATAATTTAATATGAGAAAACGACCTTGTAAAAGTTGTATATTTATCAATATAAGAAAATAACCCCGAAAAATGTGTATATTTATGAATCTGAGAAAACAACTCCGTAAAAGTAGTGTAATTGTGAGTCTAAGAAAACAGCATCGCAGAATGGGTAAATTTTTTAATATGACAGAACAACCCCGTAATGCGGGGATATTTATCAGTCGGAGAAAATAACTTCATAATTTTGGTATATTTGTGAGTATAAGAAAACAACCCCTTAAATGGATTAATTTTATAATATGAGAAAACAACTCCGTAAGAGGGGTATATTTATAAATATTAGAAAACAACCCCATAATATGGAGATATTTATCAATCGGAGAAAATAGCCCCATAATTTTGGTATATTTGTGAGTATGAGAAAACAATCCCTTAAATGGGTTAATTTCATAATATGAGAAAACAACCCCGTAAAAGTGGTATATTTGTCTGTAGAAGAAAATAACCCTGTAAAACGTGTGTATTTATGAATCTGAGAAAACAACCTCGTAAAAGTAGTGTAATTACGAGTCTAAGAAAACAGCCTCGTAGAATGAGTAAATCTTTTAATATGAGAAAACAGCCTTGTAGAAGGGGTAAATTTTTTAATATGTGAAAAACAACCCCGTAAAATGGGGATATTTATGAATCTAAAAAATTAACCATGTAATTGTGGTATATTTGTGAGTATGAGAAAACAACTCCTTAAATGAGTTAATTTTATAATATGAGAAAATAACCCCGTAAAAGGGATATATTTATCGATATAAAAAATAACTCTCAAAATGTGTATATTTATGAATTTGAGGAAACAACCCCATAATAGTGCTAATAATTTAATATGAGAAAATGACCCCGTAAAAGTGATATATTTATCCATATAAGAGAATGACCTCATAAAGCGTGTATACTTATGAATCTGAGAAAACAACCCCGAAATTATAGTGTAATTGCGAGTCTGAAAAAACAGCCTCGTAGAAAAGTTAAATTTTTTAATATGAGAGAACCACCCCGCAATACGGAAATATTTATTAATCGGAGAAAATAACCCCGTAAGTTCGGTATATTTGTGAGTATGAGAAAATAACCCCTTAAATGGGTTAATTTTATAATATGAGAAAATAACCCCTTAAAAGGGCATATTTATCAATATAAAAAAATAACTCTGTAAAAAGTGTATATTTATGAATTTCATAAAACAACTCCATAATAGTGCTAATAATTTAGTATGAGAAAACGACCTTGTAAAAGTGGTGTATTTATCAATATAAGAAAATAACTTCGTAAAATGTGTATATTTATGAATCTGAGAAAACAACCCTGTAAAAGTAGTGTAATTACGAGTCTAAGAAAACTACCTCGTGGAATGGGTGAAATTTTTTAACTCCGTAATATATACAGGGATATTTATGAATCTGAGAAAATAATATTGTAATTATGGTATATTTGTGAGTATGAGAAAACAACCCTTTAAATGGGATAATTTTATAATATGAGAAACAACCCTATAAAAGAGGTATATTTATCAATATAAGAAAAAACCTCGTAAAACATGTATATTTATGTATCTGAGAAAACAATCCCGTAAAATTAGTGTAATTGCAAGTCTGAAAAAACAACCTCGTAGAAGGGGTAAATATTTTAATATGAGAGATCAACCCGGTGATACGGAAATATTTATCAATCGTAGAAAATAAACAGTAATTTTTATATATTTGCGAGTATGAGAAAACAACCCCTTAAAATAGGTTAATTTTATAATATGAGAAAACAACCCCGTAAAAGTGGTATATCTGTCAATGTAAGAAAATAATCCCATAAAACATGTATATTTATGAATTTGAGAAAATAACCCCACAATAGTGCTAATAATTTAGTATGAGAAAACAACCCTGTAAAACGCATATATTTATGAATTTGAGAAAACTTCATAATAGTATTAATAATTTAATATGAGAAAGCGACCATGTAAAGGTGGTATATTTATTAATATAAGAAAATAACTCTGTAATCTGGGAATATTTATGAATCTGAGAAAATAACCCCGTAAAAGTTGTGTAATTGCGAGTTTGAGAAAACAACCTCGTAGAAGGGGTAAATTTTTTAATATGAGAAAATGCCCTGGTAATACGGGGATATTTATCAATCGGAGAAAATAACCCCATAATTTTGGTATATTTATGAGTATGAGAAAACAACCCCTTAAATGGGTTAATTTTATAATATGAGAAAATAACCCCGTAAAAGGAGTATATTTGTTAATATAAGAAAATAACCCCGTAAAATGTATATATTTATGAATTTGAGAAAACTCCATAATAGTGCTAATAATTTAATATGAAAAAACGACCCCGTAAAAATGGTATACTTATCAATATAAGAAAATAATCTCGTAAAATGTGTATATTTATGAATCTGAGAAAAGAACTGTCACGACCCACTCTGTGGACCCGTGAACGGCACTAGGGAATGGGTAGGCTTAAGGCCACCGAATCCCGTAGTAAGCCTGACACTCACTAACTCAATCAAATCTCATCTCAAATTAATATTATTAAAGCCATAAATTATCTTAATAGTTACATTCTACATAAATACATCAGTCTGCCAGAAAAATTAGGCGAGACCCGAAACTCAGAAAATTTACAACTGATACATCTACTATTACTACTGCGGAGAATCTAAGATTTACCAATTTACATACCAAATCAAATACGTCACCCGATGATGAAGGAGTCGGGTTACTGAATGAGAGTCGCGGAAAGACTAACAGTCACGCATCTGAAAAAAAAAATTGAGACTGTCAGTCTCGAGAGTGAGTTAAAATCAAATAATCTAGAGACTATTGCAGTCTTCACAAACAATATTAATTATTCGAATCAGTATATCAAACCATGCACGTAAATACAACTCATTATAATCATACCAAATAAATAAATAAATAAAATATATTTTTATTTTTTTTACGGGACGAGTGGCTCAGTAGAACCCTAACCCCAAATTCTAGTAGCCTTTTGGCTCTCTTGATCCAATAAGACTGGTGCCCAGAGAGCAATGCTCGACCAGGGACCTTTACTCCGGCATCTCATTCCAATAGGACTGGCGCCCAGAGAGCAATGCTCGACCAGGGTCCTTAACTCCAGTCCGGTCACTTAATATTCAAATAAGTCGGCGCCTAGAGAGTGAAGCTCGACCAGGGTCCTTTACTCCGGCATCTCACTCAAATCAGCCCAGAGAGCCATGCTCGACCAGGGAAAAACTCATAATAATCTTATTACCGCAATTTCCTCAAATCAGCCCAGAGAGCCATGCTCGACCAGGGCGAACCCATAAAAATCTTATTACTCGTCCATGATCATTACCGGTGCGCACGCAGTCCTGATGTAACCCATCAGACGGCATGTTCTACAAGCCACATTTTCCAAATCGCAATCGCCACATTTAATAAATATTATTCTATAAAGAAGTCATTCAACCATATCAAAATAACGATTAACAATTTAGAGTAAGACATCATGCAACTCATGTGGAAAACTGATAATATTTGGTATTATCATAACATTACTATAATAATACTTATATTATCTTCAATAATTAATAATCCAGTGAAATTATTTACATTGCGATACTAATAACCATATTAAGCATAAACTTTCAAAATAGCATATTAAATTCAAACTTAGCAATAGTGCAACGATTAAGTGACTTTAACTCACAGGTTTTGGGCGACCTCCTAGCTCTGCTCCGATGCCTCGGTTGGAGCGAGCCGAACAGACAGATCATCTAATCACGGAAAACAATTTATCAATTATGCTGAAACAATCGATCATTAATCCTAGGTCTAGACTCCTAGGACTGACTGTCTAAGAATCTCGACTCGAAAGAATTCTACCGAAAATCTGGCAGAACCTCCCCTACAACACGGACATTACTCCCCCGTAAAAATTGGTCCAGGACCTGCCAGAAAAACACTTCAAATACCCAACAATTTAAACAATGGGAATCGGGTCCCCAACTTCACTATTTTTCCCGACTCCGCCACACAATACAAAACACGAGGCAGGCAAACTGACAGACAATTATTTTTGACTCACAAATATCATCAAGTACTCAATATAATCCAATAGACACACAATTAAACCAAGAATTCCAAAATTAATGGGCCAGAGAAAATTACCGAGACGCTCGGTCGCTCGGTCAACTCGCCTCCAGCCGCCGGAGTCCGATCGACGATCCGAACTCACCATCGGACTCGAAACGACGCGCTGACGACGATCCCCGCTTTCGATTTTCCGATCTGACACCCGATCATCCGGAGAGATTTGCGGACGATCTCGGCCGTCGATTTGCAAACGAAGCCCGATCGCCACGAAACCGGTGCCAATGCGAAGCTTGAGCTGAGGAGAGTCGGGATACGTCCTCCGATCGTCCATCCTCCGCCGAAGCTTGCCGGAAAAGTTGAAAAAGTCGGCTGCCACTCTAAATTTCACTTTGCCGAATCTTGCAACTCCGGCCACCCCAGGCGTCGCCACTGCTGCCAAAAGAGAGCCCTTGCCAAGAGGAGCCGATCGCCACTCGACTCGACCGCCAACACCGGCCGAACGGCCTCCGAAGCCACCGCTCCCACGCGATTCCTGCCAGACGCTTCTCCGCCACACGCCCGCCACTCCATCGCCCGACGGCCACCACAGACTTCCAAAGCCGCCACCGACGACGCACGCCACCGCCTTCCTCTTCTTCTTCGGCCATCACCCTCTCTCTCTCTCTCTCCCGTTCTACTTTCTTTCTCCCCGATCCCATTCCTTTCAATATCGACATTAGGCCCCCGAACTTTTCCTTATTATAATTTGGTCCCTCAACTTTCTTAATTACTTACAATTTGATCCAGCAGAATTCTAATTTAACCCCTAAACTTTCCTTTATCCTTTCAATTAAGCCCTTAACTAATTAATTTGGGCCAAATCCAAATTATTGAAAATACACAATTACATAAATACCCCTGACCGACATATTTATTTATGAAAATACCAAACTCACAAATTTCCATTAAACCCTCATAATAAAATTATACTTTTAATTCTTATTCCAAAATAATCCTCCAATTAAATCCTACACACAATTAAATTAAATAATCAATTTTCAACTTAAAATTTAATACTACTAATCAATTATAATACCAATTTTCCCAAAAACTTTTATAAACATCCTTTACAATTTCTACCATAATTTTCTAATATATAATTTTATTTATATATATATACATTTGGGAAAATTTTGAATAACCAAATAAAAATATAATTTATTCCTCAAATAATTTATTTAATTAACTCCTTAAAAATCAAACTAATTGGATATGGAAAATAACTCATTTATTTGATTAATATTAAAATTTCCATTAAATCATTTCAAATTAAACCTAATAAAAATGAAGCTAAAATTAACTTAAATAAAAACTCATTATTAAATATATAAAAATTCCGGGTGTTACATTCTCCCCCCCTTAAAAAAAATTCGTCCTCGAATTTTTAAAAGAAAAGGGACTTCACACTAAAATTGAAACTAATTAGGAACCTTTTATCTCCACTCGGCTTCTTGAGAACTTTTCCTCGGCAGAAATAAACTCAACCACAAGACTCATCGAGAAAGCCCTTAAGCAAAACTGGCTATCCTGATTTACGGCTCGTCGGAAACCAAATCTTTACTTACATCCACACACTGAGGATTCAACACGAGCAAAGGATCGAAAATATACTTCCTCAACTCAGACATACGAACAACTGGATTTGACCTCAGGGAACATTACTAATACTTGGCGGCAAGTCCAACTTACATGCCACCTCACCAACCTGCCGACAAAACCAAGGGTTTCCACACAAGAAGGGCCAACTCTGATCCTGCCAAAAATCCACTCACCAAATTTCCTTCCTAATGACATGTCCTTTGCATGTACAGAAAAAATCCTTAACATCCACATCACATCATCCTCGGCATAACATCCATCTGATCGCATCAACCGACACAACCCATGCCATCCTGACACAAGATTCCTCCTTGACTGAAATCCAAAAGCCTCCTTTATAATCCAACATGGGGCTTACAGCTCCACATACTTACTCTCTCAGCAACTTAGCTCGTCATTTAGAGAATTCCCAAGCTAACACAATTTACTTTGAAAAATTTACTTATTTATTTACTTTATAATCATCATTGATAAAGCTTTATCATCTTGGAAAAACACTTTTGTAAAATCATAAAATCTCCAGCCATTTCTCTTTATATAAAATTCTATAATATCGCGCACCAGGGTGATGATGCCCCTATCACCAAGGGTTGCAATGCACGATGTATGATGCATGCCCTAAAATGAATTTATGCATGCCTAATAGTGAAATGCCATAATGCACTCTTACTGGATCGCTATTGTATTTCAAAAACACTTGTTCTACTTAGAAAAATAAATAATGTTCGCTTAAGTTTCTCTGGATTCCGAGCATCCGAAAATACTCCTGCCACCTTTCTTAAGCTTCTTACAATCACAAACTCTAACATCCGCCCGACTTCCCAGGCACTAACTTCGGCACTACTAATTAAGGCGATGCCTAATGCGATGACGAGGCAGTCCATGACACGACTGCAACCACGCTCTACATTAAAACTGACTGCGGTACCCACCATCGAAACAACAATCAAAGCTTTCAAAGGCGGACTGCACTAATCACTTGATGAAAACGGCACGAGTCTACCACACTTCAGATCTTCCCATCGCTACAAAGCTCATTCTCAGCACAGCATCAAAGACAAGCTCACGGAAAAAGAATGACAAACTCTCCAACAGAGAAGGCTGAGACACTGGAGTCAATGAAAACAATAAGACAGACTTGATCCTAGCTCCGCAGTACCAAGAAAAATCTTAACTTAGGTCGAAGGAAATCTAAACCTAAGCTCTGATACCAAATTTGTCACGACTCACTTTGTGGACCCATGACCGGCACTAGGGAATGGGTAGGCTTAAGGCCACCGAATCCCGTAGTAAGCCTGACACTCACTAACTCAATCAAATCTCATCTCAAATTAATATTATTAAAGCCATAAATTATCGTAATAGTTACATTCTACATAAATACATCGGTCTGCCAGAAAAATTAGGCGAGACCCGAAACTCAGAAAATTTACAACTGATACATCTACTATCAATTACTTACAATTTGGTCAACCTGCGCACTTCCAAAGCTGCCACCGACGACGCACGCCGCCGCCTTCCTCTTCTTCTTCGGCCATCACCCTCTCTCTCTCTCTCTCTCTCGATCTACTTTCTCTCTCCCCAATCCCATTCCTTTCAATATCGACATTAGGCCCCCGAACTTTTCCTTATTACAATTTGGTCCCTCAACTTTCTTAATTACTTACAATTTGATCCAGCAGAATTCCAATTTAACCCCTAAACTTTCCTTTCAATTATGCCCTTAACTAATTAATTTGGGCCAAATCCGAATTATTGAAAATACACAATTACACAAATACCCCTGACCGACATATTTATTTACGAAAATACCAAACTCACAAATTTCCATTAAACCCTCATAATAATAAAATTATACTTTTAATTCTTATTCCAAAATAATCCTCCAATTAAATCCTACACACAATTAAATTAAATAATCAATTTTCAATTTAAAATTTAATACTACTAATCAATTATAATACCAATTTTTCCAAAATTCTTTTATAAATATTCTTTACAATTTCTACCATAATTTTTCAATATATAATTTTATTTATATATATATACATTTGAGAAAATTTTGAATAACCAAATAAAAATATAATTTATTTCTCAAATAATTTATTTAATTAACTCCTTAAAAATCAAACTAATTGGATATGGAAAATAACTCATTTATTTGATTAATATTAAAATTTCCATTAAATCATTTCAAATTAAACCCAATAAAAATGAAGCTAAAATTAACTTAAATAAAAACTCATTATTAAATATATAAAAATTTCGGGTGTTACAAGAACCCCATAAAAGTAGGGTAATTGCGAGTCTAATAAAACAGCCTCGTAGAACAGGTAAAATTTTTAATATTAGAAAACAACCTCGTGGAAGGGATAAATTTTTTAATATGTGAAAACAACCCCGTAATACTGGAATATTTATGAATTTGATGAAATAACCCTGCAATTGTAGTATATTTGTGAGTATGAGAAAACAACCCCTTAAATAGGTTAATTTTATAATATGAGAAAACAACCTCGTCAAAGGGGTATATTTTTCCATATAAAAAAATAATCTCGTAAAATATTTATATTTATGAATTTGAGAAAACAACCTGTAATAGTGCTAATATTTTAATATGAGAAAATGACCCCATAAAAGTAATATATTTATCAATATAAAAAAGTAATTTCGTAAAACGTGTAAATTTATGACTTTATCATTCTAACCAAGTCCCCCATCAACACCCTGAGATAGAACATTAAATCTAAGTTAGATTGAAATTAGTGGAGTCCTAAGAGACCATGTTGAAAATATCAAATGTGTTTTCTCTTATTTAATTGACCCTTCTATTTTCAATAACGGTGAGATTCTATCCATACAAAAAGCCTTCCAACTCATACCTAAAAACCAAGAAATGTTAAATTCCATCATCACCTTCGGAGAAGACTCATTTTTATATAAGGTTCATACATAAGTAAAAAGCTAAACTTTACTTATGAAACTTAGCCTGACATATTTAATCCAATGATCATTGTAATCAAATAGAAAGATATAAGATATATAAAACAGAAAATTAAGATTCCCTTAAAGTTCAAAGGCCCTGCAAGAAATGAAAAAGATTGATCCTCTCTCTACGCGTCTTTAAAAAGCTTCTTTAATTCTTGAAAGAATGATACAACAAAAGCTTGCTAGATATAGAAGATGATGAACTATATAAATTTCTAACTCATATTCACAATAAAATAGAATAATGTTTAACGATGAACAAAGTTAGAAAATCGATTAGAGACAGGTTAGTGATGGACATGTGTCCTTACCATACTGATCCTTGGAAATGCTTTAGCAATTTTTTTTTTTTTTTGTATTCGTCGCTAATTTAGAGTCGACCTTTTGCCTTTAGCATCGAAACACAAAAGTCTTTCCATGAGCAATGAACATTCCTTTTCTCTTGACGGATAACGATGTATAGTTTATCGTTAACCTTAGCAACAACATAAAGTTCATCAGTAAATTATAATTTTTCAAAAAAATATATGAACTCCATTGATAATTAAATGCTGAATTTTTATTTTCCTTTGAAAAATATTTTAGTTAAATTAATTATCCAATTTTAGTTTGTTATTTTAATATCTAGTTAATCTTTCTATTAAATTAATTGTTATTTTTTATGTTAATGTCCAATTAATTTTCATCATCAACAACAAAATGATGATAGTGATGATAATAATAAAAAAATTAAAAAGAAAAAAAAGGAAAGGAGATAAAGAAAAAATAAAGAGAGAAGGTGAAATAAATAATGGTAGAGAAAACGAAGATAGAAAAATGACAGAATAAAATAAAGGAAGAAAAAAAATATTTATAGATAAAATAAAGAATGAAATAGAAAATGAAAAAGAGAGGAACAAAAATGAAAAGAAATATTGCCAAATAAAATGAAAAAAAATAAGAAGAAAAAGGAAATTAAGGACGGACAATTTTGTCCTTAAGTGTAAAAAGAGAAAAGGAAGGTAGGAAAAGATTTTAAACTTATAGACAGTCACTTCCATCACTAATTTAGTATCTAAGTGGGAAAAGAAAGAAAAAGATGGGAAACAAATTTTAATATTTAAAGCAGCAAAGGAAAAAGATTTAGAGTTAGTCACAGATTTAATATTCGTTGCTAAAGTCAACAAATATAAAATAAAAAAGGTTGGATTTAGCCACAAATAATTGGAAACTTAAGGATAAGTTTAACTCAATTGCAAACCTCCAACATCAGCTTGTGAATTGCAGCTTCCATCATTTTCCAGAGAATCCAACAATACTGCTGATTGCTTGCAAAATTTGTTTGACTAGAAAGGAAGACTTCATTGCTCCGCTTTGAGGCTCATTTTGGTTTTTGAATGTGTTTCGTTAATTTATTTGTGCTCAATTTTTTATTGTTACGTTGTCTGCTGCTTAATTCTCCATAAAAAAAGAAAAAAAAAACTTAAATTTATAAATAATAATAATAATATCTTTTAATTGACTGAAATTAAAAAAAAAAAAGTTAATTTTTACTTTTTGCCTTGAGATTTACTATATTACACCGGTCAATTTATTATACTAATTTTAATAATTTGTTTGAAAAATTGGATAAGGAAAGAAACATAATTGAGTTTGCACATGAATCGGTATAAACTTAATTTTATATTTGGAACTCAAGATTAGGACAGAAATGATATTAATAAGGAGAATGTTGAAGACCAAAGGAAAGAAGACTTAACCAGCCACTACACTAGTGACCAAAGGTCAAAGGATCAAAGGACCAAAGGGCATGGCCTCAGGTCTGTACAGTTCTTTGTTGTACAGACAAGTCATTATAGGCCTGCAGAAAGGAAAAAGGAGTAACCTTTCTTCCTTAGGGAAGAAAGGTCGCTTCAACCATTCCTAAAAGAGAAGTTAACGTTGACATAGACCATAGGAGCTCTCTAGGTAGCTTGAAGACCTTTACCAGCTCAACTATGTATATATCAAAGCAAACTTACACAAAATAGCTTAGAATTTTCATTTGTAAAGATTCATTTTTAATCACAGAAATATAAATACAACTTTCACATGGTATCAGAGCAGGTTTAACCTCTCATCATCTACCCCAACCACGGAAACTCAAAATGTCTCACAATGATGTTTCAAAGCTAACCAACATTGTGCTCAAAGGCAACCAGAACTACTTTGAGTGGTCTAGGTTAGTATACATCAGTTTGAGTGGCAAGAAAAAGTTGGGATTCATCATAGGAATCAAAAGCAGACCAACTCCTATCAATCCAGCACAACCAACTAAAGAAGAAACAGAGGAGATTGAGGAATGGCAGACAACCGACCATATGGTCATGTCCCTCCTCACAAATACAATGGAACCACAGATTTTACGACTATGCATGTTACTCAAATCCTCGCAAGAAATTTGGAGGAAAATGAAAGGCTTATACGGACACGAGCAAAATTTTGCTCATATTTTTAATCTGAAGCAGGAGCTTTCTCAAATCAAACAGGGGACAAAATTAAGCACAACTACGCTACAAAAGTTTTAACCAGGTGGGAGGAGTTACAAAACTACCTCCCACCCACCACAGATCCAGAAGAGATCAGAAAGAAAGCCGAACAAGATTTAGTTTATACCTACCTGGGGGGTCTGGATTCCAGTTATGAGGCGCTGCGCTTGCAAATCCTACTGTCCAACTCTCTTCCGAAGATTGACGACGTCATAGCCATCTTCCAACAGGAAGAAACCAGACGTGTCACGATGAACATCCCCATCCTAGACAACCCAGAAAACTGGGTGTTTCTCTCACGCCACCCTGACTCCACCAAAGCATTTCGCGTAAGAGGAGCGCCTGCTTCTGTCGACAGGTGCGATCACTGCCGAAGGCAGGGTCACACCCGTGATAGATGTTGGCTTCTTCAACCCCAGCTGCAACCGCTACATGGTCGGGGGGAGAAAGGAACTCACACAAATTTTAGGGGAGGCGGAGGAAGAAGAGAGAGGGGAGAAAGGCGGTTTGGAGGCAACCCTAGAAGAGATGGGAGTGAAGGAAGGGGGTTCCTGGGCAACATATGCCACAGGGTCGGGTCGGGTCAGCAACATGGGTCGGGTTCATTTAAAAAATCCGAGCCCACAGACTATACTTGGCCCGAGCCCAAGATCTCAAATGAGCCTGGATAGTTGGCCCAGGCCCGAACCTAGTACCCCGACCCGATCCGCCCGTAAAGTCGGACTGGCGATCCTACTGCTTTACAAAGAAGCAATCCGACCCGACCCGGCTGAGAATTTGTAAATTTCCCAAGTTATTTCTCAACTCCAATCTCTCGTAAATCAACAACAATGTCATGGGTCAGGTTCAATTTCTAACTCCAAAAATTATTTTAATTTATTTAATTCTAACGATTGGATTATCGATTCCGGTGCTATCGATCACATGACATGGGACACAACAAAATTACAACACTTTATTCCCATTGACTCCCAACATGTGATCGTTGCAAATGGTGACCAAGCCAAAATTTATGGTTGTGGCACCTCCACCATCCTCCCCAAAAATATCCGTGATATATTATTGTTACCTGAATTTAAATCAAATTTATTATCTGTTGGAAAAATTACTCGTCATTTAAATTGTAATGCAATTTTCTCACCATCTTCTGTAACGTTTCAGGATCGCATCACCGGGAAGATGATTGGTGAGGGATATTTTAGAAATGGCCTTTATTACCCTAAAGACTCCACCAACCAATGTCTTGCATCGACGAGACCGGGTGATCAAGGAATGTTGATGCATAGGCGGTTTGGGCATCTTCTGATCGTGTCCTTAACAAACTTTTCTCTTACAAATTAAACTCTGGTTGTTGTGACATTTGTAAATTTTTCAAACATACGCGATTACCTTTCCCTTTATCTACTAGCATATCTAAAAAAATGTTTGAGTTAATTCATTCTGATGTTTGGGGACCTGCCCCCGTCACTTCTTATAATTATTTCCGTTATTTTGTCACGTTTATCGATGATTATTCCCGAACCACTTGCCTCTATTTATTAAAAGGGAAGAATGAAGTATTCACTTGCTTTCAAAATTTTTAGAACTTCATTCAAAATCAATACACTTCCAACATAAAAAAATTTTGTTCTGACAATGGAACTGAATACATTAACAAAAAATTTTCAGCATTTTTTACTCAACATGGAATCTTGCACCAAACCACATGTATTAACACCCCTGAACAAAATGGGATTTCTAAACAAAAAAATAGGCACCTTCTTGAAGTGACCCGGACCTTACTTTTTCAACATAATGTCCCAAATATTTTTTGGTCAGATGCCCTCTTAACCACCGCGTATCTTATCAATCGCCTTCCTAGTGTTATATTAAATTATCTCAGCCCTTTAGAAATTTTGAAAGGACGGAAAATTGAACTTGGCCATCTCCGAGTTTTTGGCTGTCTTAGTTTTGTACATGTCAAAAGAAGACACAAATTTGATAAAAGCTCAGTTAAAACTGTGTTTTTAGGCTACTCCTCTGAAAAGAAGGGTTACAAATGCTATGATCCCACTATGCACACAACTTACATCTCTCGCAATGTCTCCTTTGCTGAAAATGACCTTTACTTTCCCCGTGATCCAATCAGTACCACTGGCCCTGACACATTATTATTTCCACATGATATTTCTTTGTTTGATAGTCAAACGCAGGATGCTCATCTTGAGGGGGAGTTCACTCCAGACTCTCCGGCAATTCCTTCAGGGGGAGAAATTGGAGAAGAGTCACATGAAGAAATTACCTTATGAAGATCTACTCGACCCACCAGGCCCTCTGTCAGATTAAAGGATTGTGTGTCCCACAAGGTATCGTATCCTATCCAAAACTTCATTTTTTATAAATCAATATCAAGCCAGTATAAAGCTTATCTGGGGAATCTTACCCATCACATCGAACCCACCTCCTTCTATGAAGCTAACACCAATTCCAAATGGTGCAAAGCTATGGAGGAGGAGCTTCAAGCTCTTGAAAAAATGACACTTGGGATCTTATCCTCTTGCCCCAAAATAAAAAACTCGTCGGGTGTAAATGGGTATATAAAATAAAATATAATCATGATGGAACTATTGAGAGATATAAAGCTAAGTTGGTAGCAAAAGGGTTCACTCAAACCTATGGGGTGGACTACCAGGAAACTTTTGCCCCTGTGGCAAAAATGAGCACTGTTCGAATTTTATTATCTGTTGCTACTAACTCTGGCTGGAGTCTATTCCAAATGGATGTCAAGAATGCATTTCTTCAAGGATCCCTAGAAGAAGAAGTTTATATGACACTTCCTCTAGGACACAAATCCACATCAGATCATTCCCTGGTATGTAAGCTAAAAAAGGCAATCTACGGATTGAAACAATCTCCGAGAGCATGGTATGCCAAGCTAAGCCTTTTTCTCTTAAAAATCAATTTCAATAAATGTGTCTCCGATTCTTCTATGTTTGTAAAACACACGCACATATGCACCATAATTATCTTGGTTTATGTGGATGATATTATTATAACTGGGAGCGATGACATGGAAATTGAGGAAGTAAAACAGAAGCTAAAAGAGGAATTTGACATAAAAGACCTTAGTTAATTGTCCTACTTCCTTGGGATAGAAATAGCCAATTCTCATAAAGGCCTATTCTTGTCTCAGTGACTTACTAAAAGAAACAGGAAAGATTGGAGCCAAACCCATAAATACTCCAATGGAAACCAAAACAAAGCTCAACTTAGAAGATGGAGACCCTTTAGACAACATTGCACACTATCAACGTCTAGTAGGAAAATTAATTTACTTAACCGTTACTAGGCCTGATATAGCTTACGCAGTTAGTATGGTCAGTCAGTTTATGTATGCTCCCCGTACCTCTCACTTAGATGCTGTTGACCGGATTCTTAGATATCTCAAAGGTGTTCCAGGTCAAGGTATTTGGATGAAAAATAATAATGATAATACTATTGTTGGTTTCTCTGATGCAGATTGGGCAGGAAGCTGTGACAGAAAGTCAACCTCAGGGTTTTGCACCTTCGTAGGAGGAAACCTAGTAACCTGGAAAAGCAAAAAATAATCTGTAACCGCAAGATCCAGCGCAGAAGCAGAATATCGAGCCATGGCATCAACAGCCAGTGAGCTCATCTGGATCAAGCAAGTGCTAGCTAACATGAAAATAGAATGCAGATGTCCTATGAAGATGTATTGCGATAATCAAGCAGCCAGACACATCGCATCAAATCCAGTCTTTCACGAAAGAACCAAACACATAGAAGTTGACTGTCATTTCATAAGAGAAAAAGTTCAATCCGGAGAGATTGAAACCCCTTTTGTCAGAAGTCATGAACAGTTAGCAAACATATTCACAAAGGCGCTCGACAGATCAAATCATCTAAACCTACTTAGCAAGATGGGGTCTATCAATTTATTCAAACTCATCTTGAGGGGGAGTGTTGAAGACCAAAGGAAAGAAGACTTACCCAGCCACTACACTAGTGACCAAAGGTCAAAGGATCAAAGGACCAAAGGGCATGGCCTCAGGTCTGTATAGCTCTCTGCTGTACAAACAAGTCATCATAGGCCTGCAGAAAGAAAAAAGGAGCAACCTTTCTTTCCTAAGGAAGAAAGGTCGCTTCAACCATTCCTAAAAGAGAAGTTAACGTTGACATAGACCATAGGAGCTCTCTAGGTAGCTTGAAGACCGTTACCAGCTCAACTATGTATATATCAAAGCAAACTTACACAAAATAACTTAGAATTCTCATTTATAAAGATTCATTTTTAATCACAGAAATATAATTACAACTTTCACAGAGAAAGACAAGGAGTGAATGAATAGCTCCATTGAAGAAGCAGAACACTAAGAATCCTGATAATAAAGGATTAGTATTAATGTATATCCTTTTCCAAATTGGAAAGTAAAAACTTATGCTTACTCGAAGTTAGTGCAACTCCTTATCCAAATAGGAATAGGAATATATCCATACATGGAAATCCATAAAAAGCCAGGCCAGGACCACGAACTGTGTACTTTTGCTTTCTTATTGACATAAAGAAGGGAAGAGAAAACAACGATGGCAGCAGTAGATATAGAGAGAGGTGGTGGTGCTGGTGGGAAATTCCCATGGAAGAAACAAATTTATGTGTTCTTCTGTTGGATTTTTGCAGCCTTTGGTGGGCTAATGTTCGGTTACGACATTGGGATTTCAGGTGGAGTGACAGCCATGGATGACTTTCTCATCAAATTCTTTCCATCTGTTTATCACAGAAAACTTCATGCCAGGGAAGACAATTATTGCAAATACAACGATCAGCTTCTTCAGCTTTTTACATCTTCACTTTATATAGCTGCTATCTTTTCCAGCTTTGCTGCATAGGTTGTATGCAAAAAGTTTGGTCGGAAGCGTACAATTCTTGCTGCTTCACTGGTTTTCCTATTGGGAGCTGGCCTAAGCTCTGGTGCTCAGAACCTCCCTATGTTAATCATTGGCAGGATTCTCCTTGGTGTCGGTGTAGGATTTGGCAATGAGGCTGTTCCTCTATTCTTATCAGAGATTGCACCTGTTCACCAGCGTGGGGCTGTCAACATTCTGTTCCAGCTTTTGGTTACTGTAGGAATTCTATTCGCAAATCTCGTCAACTATGGAACTGCAAAGTTGCATCCGTATGGTTATAGAGTCTCCTTGGGGCTTGCAGGCTTGCCGGCCGTGTTCCTTTTTTTTGGCTCTTTAATCATAACTGACACACCAACAAGCCTAATTGAGCGCGGAAAAGAAGACGAAGGATATCAAGCTCTCGAGAAGATTAGAGACCTCAGTGATGTTGACTTTGAATTCAAACAAATTCAATCTGCCTGTGATGTATCCCGACAAGTCAAGACTCCATTCTGGAATGTCTTCAAACGCCCAAGCCGTCCACCTCTAGTTATAGGCATCTTGATGCAAGTGTTTCAGCAGTTTACAGGAATCAATGCTATAATGTTCTACGCCCCTGTTTTATTCCAAACTGTTGGATTCAAGGATGATGCCTCCCTTTTGTCTTCTGTGATCACTGGAATTGTGAATGTCCTAAGCACTTCGGTATCGGTTTATGCTGTGGACAAGTTTGGAAGGAGGAAACTGCTACTTCAAGCATGCGTGCAAATGTTTATTAGTCAGGTGGCAATTGGGCTTATTTTGCTACTAAAACTGACAGCATCAGGCTCACTTTCAAAATTACTGGCAGGAATCGTTGTGGGGCTTGTGTGCTTGTACGTTATGTCATTCGCATGGTCATGGGGTCCTCTCGGATGGTTGATACCAAGTGAAACATTCCCTCTAGAGACAAGAACTTATGGATTTGCATTTGCAGTTAGCTCGAACATGCTCTGCACTTTCATTATTGCTCAGGCCTTCTTATCAATGATGTGTAGTATGCAGGCCTACATATTTTTCTTCTTCGCTGGCTGCATACTTGTCATGGGGCTCTTCGTGTGGAAATTGTTGCCGGAGACCAAGAATGTTCCAATTGATCTCATGGTGGAAGAAGTCTGGAAGAAACATCCATTCTGGAGTAGATTCATGGATTAAAGTTAGCTTAGCAGTACGATTTGATCTTTTATTAGAAGAAACAGTAGTGGTAGTTTAGACATTTCGAGTTTGTGTTGTTTGATATTTTTTATTGCTCTGTCATAATTCTAGAAACTTCTTTTTGTCTTTTTTCATAACAAATCAAGTTCCCGGATTAATGCTTTTCATTCATGCTTTTGAAAGTTAAATTTGTTAATTTGATTTGGCGTTCATATCCTGAGGACTAGTAGTATACCAAGCAAAAATGCTGGCAGACTTAAAGATCAAATTGAAATCATGGAGATTCTGATACTGATTAGATATGAACTGACAAGTATCATTTGTATAAATCACAAGAAATAACTAAGAACTAGGGACCTTAATGTAACAAAATACACATAAAACTCTCTCCACCAGGAATGGCAGTGGAACGGGATGGATTTGGCTACGCTTATCTTCTGATTCTGATAAAAATTCAGAGCTGTAGGGTTCTGATGGATACTATTTATTGGAATTTGGTTCACTAAATACTTGTTAGACTTTCATTTCTTCTGCAAGAAATATACAAATATTCTTGGAACTAAAAGTAGTTCGTCCTCAGATCCAACACGCTTATTTTCTTAATACAGTGCATGTTATTATTTGCTCCAAAAATATTCCCTTTCCTCTCCTTCGTACAAACCATTAATAATTCTGGATTGAAATTTACTTAAACACGATATATCATGTTTATAAATTTTATTTTTAATTTTAAATTGAATTATTGAAATTTTATTAAAAATTTAAACAGTAAATAGTTATTTATTAAATAATAAATCTCAATTATTAGTTTTAATTGTTAGAATTATAAAAACATAAATTCAAATTGAACAAAAAACGCGTCGATGCAATAATTTTTACACAAATTACCTTACCATACACCAAATCGTTCAAAATCAATTTTTTTTAATGATATAATACAATAGATGCAAACAGATTCTGGCAACGCTCAATTAAAACGACCACTGAGGAATAACAGAAAGAGGATCTGAATAACAAATCAATTTGAATCCACCAATCTGAAATTATCAATTTTGACTTAGAATCAACTAAAAAAGAAAATTTGATTAAGTGGGGCTAGCTTTTTAAATAAGAAAAAGAAAAGCAAAAGAAAAGCAAATACTACAAGAGCCAATAGAAAACATCCACATAGGATTATATAGATAGATGAGGCGCGCCAAAAATGCCACTCTCGCAAAGCTAACTAACAATGATGACTATGGCTCTCCCTTTATCATCTTCCATTATCACTTCTCAAAAGCTCTCTTTTAGCCTTTCCATTGCTCAAAAGCACCATTTTCTCTCCACCCATTTCGCATTTAGACTCCATTATGCCCGTGGCAAAGTCACAGCAGCTGCACCTCACCTCAAAGTGCAATGCAAGTCTGCAAAAGATTATACAAAGGTTGGGTTTTTTTTATAATGTTTCATATTTTTGTTTTTGGATTTTTGTTGTTTTGCCTTCTTCTTATAGCTTTTGGTTGTTAATTGATGTTATTATTCCTGGTAAGTATTTGCAGAGCGTTTTAACTTCCAATTTAGTTTGGTTCTATGCCCTTCAAAATGTGAACTTAATCTGCTTAATTGGTTGGGGAATTTAGAACATCAATTTGAATTTAGAATGTAGAATATCAAGGCAGATTCTGAAACATATTCTGTTCTAGTAGGATGCACATTTTAGTAAAATGTCTGCAATGGGATTAATTCCATCATAAAGTAATAGCAAATTACATGCCCCAGATTTATCATAGTTCTTTTTCTGGAAGATAATAGTTGCTTTTTAAGTCTTGGGTAATTTAATAACTGCAAAACAATGTATTTAGCTATGAAAAAGCACCTGTTTCTTGCATGATAGTGAGACAGTTGACATGCAGCCTTTATTCATTTGAATTCTCAGCAAAATTCTAAATGTCTTGTAATTAAGATTCCATTTCTGCAATTTTTATCCCATGAATTGAAAATGAAATGAGAGTTGTTGAATGTAATGACGTTTATTTCCCCGCTCTACATTGACCTGCCATACTTTTCCTTTGTGATCAAGTGACAAATAATGAATACTAGATAATATGGACTATTTTCCTGGCATTCATTCTTACTTACTGGTGAAAATATACTGTGCATCAGGAAAATAACAGAACTTTATGTAAGTGTTCATAATTTGGAAAATGTGTTCTAAGGTGGGTTTTCAGTCATGCAGGATCTAGCTTACAGGCAAGATATCACTACTAATTTATGCACAAGCACTTTTGAACATGGAACGAAGAAACTTGAGAGTTTAATTGCTGTGATCCTTATCTTTGTGCAAATTTCGTCACCGCTGCCTTTGGTTGGTTTGGACTTTTGGTCTGTTTCTCCAGCAGAAGCAGTGCTTTACTCTCCAGACACCAAAGTTCCCAGAACTGGGGAACTTGCTTTAAGAAGGGCTATTCCAGCAAACACAAATATGAAGGCTATACAGGTCCTTAGTAATTATAGATGTGCTATTATTTCCTCAAATCTCAATGCTTAATCAATTAGCAAATGATTTTTGCTTTATTGCTTCCAGAATTCTCTGGAGGATATTTCATTCTTGCTCAGAATTCCACAGAGGAAACCTTATGGGACCATGGAGGGAAATGTGAAGAAAGCACTAAAGGTATGCTTAGTTTCTTATATAATCACATCCGGAGATCATATTATAAAAGTGGTACTGTTCAAGGTTTTTAGTTCAGTGCAATTTAATTAGTTATATTACAGTTATCAGGTAGGCATTTGTGCATCTTCTATGATTGGATATTATTTTTTGGAGAGATTCTCTCATGTGCCTTTTAGTCATTGAAGGATTCACATGTAGATCACCATCATTAATTATTCTGGACCTAACCCTTTCATCCTTATGTAAAATGTGTTGACCCGTGTTTTTGTAGTTAGTATACATCAAACTTAATCCACTTATTTTCGTAAACTCGTTACCACTGATCTTATCTTGTTCATTTTCACATCATTTGGCACAATAACTTAATATAATTAGTTTTTTTATTTTCCCCCTTTAACTCAGATAGCAAAAGATGAAAAGGATTCTATTTTGGCAAGTATACCAGCAGACTTGAAGGAAAAGGGATCGGCATTGTATGCATCTCTAATTGATGGAAAGGTATGGGAAGGCACTTTGGAAGATTATTGGCTCTTATAGGTGAGAGAGCCGCCTAGATATTCTTATCTTATCTGGACTGTGGTACATTAACTAGTAAAATAGGGTGGGCTGACCAAAATGCATGCACAAGTATGTGCAAAAAATAGATATACAGTGTCTAGGTGTTTTAATATGCACACACATGCTTATGAACTCTGCTTTGCTTAACCACTGTCTTAATATCTACAGTAATAGGTGAAGAACAGTAACTTTGTGATGCTTTTTTTGAGCAGAATAAATTATAAGAGCATGCAAGAATTAGTATTATGTTATTGACACATGAAAAGCTACCTATTTCTTGATGTAGTACTGGAATATGTTATTCTGCTGTTCCTGTTGTGAGGTACAACAAGAAAAAAGAATAGTATCTTACTGCATCTAAATCACAAATGTATCTACTAGAGATTATTTATCTTGCAAAAGCTATTGAGTCTGTAATAAGAATTTTGTTCCTTTTATTTCAGTAATGTTAGAAGTTGTATTTATCCCACATTGCTTGGTTATTGGGTTGTTATAGTGTATATAAGTGGATTTGGCACCCTCTTCTTTTGAGTTAGCTTTTGGGAATGAGTTCTATCCAAGCCCATTTGTTGTGGTATCAGAGCCGGCCTTTTGTCTGAGATCACTTAGTTACCGGGCTGTTATAGTGTATATAAGTGGATTGGACACCTTCTTCCTTTGAGCTAGCTTTTGGGAATGAGTTCTATCCAAGATCATTTATCAAGTAACAAGAACTTTAGTTTTAAGTAGATATGGTAGAATTTATTGGACTGATAGTAGAGTGCCCCTTTCTGCTAGGGTGGTTTACAAGCACTCATTCAATGCATTAAGGAACAGGATCCAGATAAAGTTTCTGTTGGACTTGCATCTTCACTGGATACAGTTGCAGAGCTGGAGTTGCTGCAGGTAAACATGAGTACATACTCCTCATTAACATTGGATGGTTCTTTTTAAGCAAATGCATTATAAGATATGTGAAAATCAGCTAAAGAATTGATATGCAGTCCCTAAATTATATCTATTAGGATGGTTGAGGAAACTTATGAGATTTACCAAACAAATGATATTTAGCATGCTGGAAATATTGATGTAATATTGTTTTTTGTAACAGGCTCCTGGGTTGCAATTTTTGTTGCCTCAGCAATACTTGAAATATCCAAGGTCATTCCTCTATAGGATTATCATCTAAGCATGTTTCTTTACAAATGAGTGCGATGATATATGATTTTAGGGCTCTCTGGATTGCCATTCTGATCCAAAGATCCACATGCTAAGCGAAAGCAGATATATATTTATGGGGGTATATTTATTATTCTTTTATTTAAATGATCCGTATCATGCACATTTCTATACATGATTGGTGCTATCTATATCTAACTCTTCTAATTGAGTTAAGTATGCTTGTCCAAGAAAAGAAATTTAAATATATTCTTCTACATAATTAAGTGATGATTGTTTTGTTTGAGTGACTACTTTGGAACATTGCATGCTGAGGCAAACAAACCAAAACATGAAAGAAGTCGAACTATGTTTTGATGTAAAGGTTAAAATGACAATGCAATTGCATGCTTTTAGATCTTTTCATTTTGAATAATCCTTGAAGTTAGATTAATTTCTCATGGCACCTAGGATGACTCTTGATCATGGCACCTAGGATGACTCTTGATCCTTTTTTCTTTGTTTTTGTGGGTCAATTTATCTTTTTATAAAATCTTCTATCAAGATAATGGTTGATTTGCAGCTAACCTCATTTTTATGCACTTGGAATGCTAGAAAAATTAATGTCCTCTTCATATGGAGACAAAAACACAAGTAAATATCAACTCGCAAATAAAGGAGCTAAGAAACAAACACACAATATTTTAACATAGTTCGGTCTCTCAGTAAACCTACATCTAGGATCATCCATTATATTAAACAATATTAATATTTTACAGAAACAAATTGTGAAACCATCTCGCTTATACAATTATAGTAAATAGTACATTATGTCCTTCTCATTATCCTCTAAACATAACCATACCATTTTCTATAAAAATAACCAAGTATACCAATAAGAGTGCCTCCTCATATACAAGAGTCTCCAAACATAGATTCATATCTCTATAATAGGCTTGAGCCTCTCAACTTGGCACCAAGCCTCTCTTAATTCCCATTTTGTAGCACTTGTTGTACCTCACAAGTACCATCCTCTCAATTGCACCTTTGTGGCACATCCAAAATACAAGAAGAAGTCTCCTCACTTTGGCCTCACCATCGACTTCCCATGCAAGCATAGCAATTATATATTGCCAATAATCTCAACCAATCTAATTGGCTTTTCTAAGCAAGACTTCCTGTTTACTATTCTTCAAGCTAAAGCAACTTCACAATGAAGTATTCTTTAGCCCAAGTATTCTTTATGGGCTTGGACTAACATGGAGATTACAGTTACATCTCCATAATATAGCTAGTCTTTTATTTGAATGCTTTCTGAATATGCAGTTGATTAATTTAGTATGCTTATAACAGATTTTGTTATGTGCTCAAAATTCAAGGTGTGCTCTTTTTTGTGTTATCTATTAATTGAATACTTTGAAATATTTTACATACTGTAGGCTAACAGGCAGAGGAACTGTAGAATTTACTGTTGAGAAAGCAGATGGTTCGACATTTACCCCTGAAGCTGGTGGTGAGGAAAGAAAGACTGCTAAAATTCAGGTTCGCTAAATTACTTTAACCATGTCTAGACGAATGTGACAAGCAAGAATCATTATAATTCTTTTTCCATTTTGGTTTATAGGATGCATGGTCTAGGCGTTGTACCCGTGAGTCCATGACTCAACTAATACTTTCTTAGGTGTAAAGGCTATGTCAGTTGGTTATTATCTCAAAACTTTATTTATGGAAAAGTTTCTGTATACAAATACTAAGGAGCACAGTGCGCGCACCCTTTATGCTACCAATCCTTTGGGCATGTATCCACTTAAAGTCTTTCATCACCAACAGATGCACCCTTTCCTTTCAAAGAAATAAAGATTCCTAACATGGCCAATTGTGCTAAAAGTTTAATACAATATGAGAGTCTGTATCTTAAAATGTTGTACAATTCTAGCCTGCTGCAACATGTTTTATGAGAGTCTGGAGTTTGCAGGTTGGGGCTAGGCAAGGATTTGTCAGTTAAGTTAATAGTTCTTGAACCAGATTATTACAACTGCATCATCCTTTATGGTTCATTCGATCAGGTTAATGAACTCAAGAACCCCAGAAGTCTTTCGTTCACCCTCTCCACCTTCTCTCTCATGTCTAGTTACAATATCTTTATAACTTTTTGTATACTTGACCAATGGAGGCTTATTGCCGTGGCTGCTACATATAGTTTATGTTCCATTTGCATTAGATTTTACTTGGTGCTTTGGGTTATAACATTTTTTGCTGTGACTGCTACCTTACTCTTGGTCTCTGCTCAAATATTGTGCCTGATTTGCAAGGCATTATAATTTTCATCAATAACATCCGGATCCATATACCTTATCTTGTATGTGACTAAAAATGCTAACTGATTTGCTGAATGTGTAAAATTAACTGATCATTTCACCCATGGATTCAGGTTGTTCTAGATGGATATTCAGCGCCATTAACAACTGGAAATTTTGCAAAACTGGTAAGGTAGTTGAACCTCACTTCAGCCTCATGGATTTTTGGTTTCCAATGCTCTTTCAATTACATTTTCTATACCTTCAAATTAAGGTTTTGCATGACAAGCAATGATGAACTCTCATATGTTGGAATATTTTCCAACATGCATTTTGAAGAAATGAAAAGGCCAATCAGTAGATGTCTATAATTTCCTGTCTCTTCTAGGTTTGATCTTTCTTCATTTTCCCTTCAGATTGCTTCCTCGAGCTTTAATCTTGTGCAATTTATTTTTTAATTTGATGTCTGTGGTTAGTGGACTATATTGCCCCTTTGATAGGAGACTCTTAACTGATAATGCTTCAGGTAGTTGATGGGGCATATGATGGAGCAAAGATCAGCTGCACTGACCAAGCTGTTATTATAGGCAGTGGGAATGACAAGAACACTGGTTATAGTGTTCCTTTAGAAATAAAGCCATCGGGGCAATTTGAGCCCTTATACCGAACAACACTAAGTGTACAGGTAAGAATAACATTCCTGTTTTATGCTCTAGCAATTGCAACTGGCAAAACATAATTTTTCATTGTTGTTGGTTACCATATGGAAGGATGGGGAATTGCCAGTGCTTCCACTATCTGTTTATGGAGCAGTAGCAATGGCTCACAGTGAGGTCTCTGAGGAGTATTCAGCGCCGTATCAGTTTTTCTTCTATCTCTATGATAAAAGAAATGTAAGTCCAGTTCAACTTCTTGTTGAATTAGCTGTATACCCAGAAGAAAGTTTAGAAGTCAGAATTATATTTAACATGCCATACAATTTTGGTCTGATATTATATTCTTCTTCATTTTCCTTACCTGTTAAATTTTTTGTCCATCAAGAGTGCAATTCATGCTTCTTTTTTTTTTTATGCTCATTTACAGTCCGGCTTGGGAGGCTTATCTTTCGATGAAGGACAATTTTCAGTTTTCGGGTATCTCTTTATGTGATTTACTATCTTGTCATGATCTGTATAATTAAGGTGCTTGTGCTAGTGGATTCATTTAATTTAATTTATACTGTTTCTCTTTGCAGATATGCCACAACTGGGCGAGACATCCTTTCACAGATAAAAACTGGGGATATCATCCAATCTGTAAAGTTAGTGGAAGGTCAAGATCGCCTTGTATTGCCAAATGAGAACTGATATTCCTTCTGTCACAGGAGGACTACATGTCATTCTTTGCATTCGTTGCATTTGTAGATTCAATTACTGTCAGACTAGTTTTTGTTTGGAGCTGGTTGTGTTAAAAGATCTTCAAAAAACATCTGTGTTATGGGGCTGCTAATGCTGCATTTGAGCTGATATTGACTCGTCTACGACGGCATATAAATAAGTCCAATATGAGCATTGCAGGATAAAAAGTAATGGCATATATATTACAGCAGCATCAGCCTACTGTAATATATATATATATATATATATATATATATATATATATGCCGTTAATTTTTAGTTCCTGGGCAGAGATGGCAATTTCATCCATTCTGTTGTATTTTATCCCTAGATGTCACAGAATCTTTATTCTGCCAAAACTAGCAGGCTCTGTAATATTTTCACTCATGGCTCTTTAAGAGTTTTCACAGTTGCATTGCCATTGCTCTTTTTAATTTTGTTTAACCCTTTTGTTGTGCAAATCTCAATACTGATACATTAGAACTGTCTCAAGAATGAAGAAAAACTTTTCTCTTCATGTTATCCTTTTATATTCAATAACATTTCAGTTCCTATGAATATAAATTCATTGAAGAATTCAACCGATTAGAGCTTCTAATGGTTTTAATGATGATTCTACACGTATTTCGTGTGTATCTCACTGATGGCTTTAAAAAACCTCGTGAATTGACTTAGATTTAGATTACAGGTGTAGTTCTTGCTGTATTAACCGCATCTTTTGGCGTAACTGGTTATTCCTTACCTTGGGACCAAATTGGTTCTATCATTTGACTCCGTACCAGGATTAAATTCTACATTTGAAAGATAGCCCAAAAAAATATATATTTAATTTAATATATTAAATTAAAGAGACTAATTTCTTATTACAACAGAGCTTTTATATGATCATTAATTACTTTGATTTCCCCAAGGAGCAGAATCCCCTCAAAGCGAATACTGCTCACTGCCAAAATTGAGTCTCAATTGCAGTAGCTTCTTCAAACAAAGGAGGTGGACATCTCTTGCAAAAGGCTCTTCCCATCCACCAAGGAGCCCGACGCTGCTCTGCAGAAAATAGCAATTCCAGAGTTCTAACCAAACCTGAGCGTCCCTCTACCCAAGATTACCAATAGGGTTCTTGAGAGATTACCAATAGGGACAAAACACAGTGAATAAGATGCATATTACAAAAACGAGAGGCAAGCTCTATCAAACGAGACTCATATCAGAGAGTGAATAAGGAGCAGAGCTTGATAGCCTAAACCTAGAGAGAGACGAAGTCCGAGGGGAATGCCAAATCTCAGTATCAAACCCATCGCCTATATTCCAACGGGCTCCAACATAGAGAAAATTTAACCTTCCCAGTATCCCATTCTTCCCAATTACAAAGACGGAAATCACTGAACAATGCTCGAAACAGAAGGCAAAAGTAATTTTATCTCTTGCATGATTTTATTATTAATACAATACATCCAGTATCCTGATTCTCAACCTATTACTACTGCAGGAAAAAAGAAAAAGAAAACCGCAAGACATTCAGCAGGAGCATAACAACTTAATCAGCTATTTATTACTGACAATCTCAGGGCAGTATTTCTACTCCCAAATTACAAATCTACTGTACAAATTGCAAAAGAAACACCCATCAGCAAATTCTTCTCCAACTTCAGAAATTGTGCAGTGAGAGAAGTTGGGGAACTTGCTAAATTTATCTTTACAAAGAATATGCATTATTTAACACCCAAAGATCAGACCATGACACAAGTATGCAGTACATATATAAGCTTCTTACCATTGTATACTAACTGTGCTAGCTTGAAGTGACACATCAACCATCCTGTATGAGGTTCATGTGCATCTGCCTTATGTTTTTGTAATGTTTGTATTCCCAAGCTCCTGTAACTACACTAGTTTGTACAGTGTATTTAGCAGTGCTAAAACAGATCAGGCTTATTCTCTACCTCGGTCAAATAACTAGGTAGCAGGATAGATGCCATCAGAGATCCAGGTGCCTTTTGAGCCTTCCTTCCACATTCCCCATCTCCATCTAATTCTTGGATGATCCGCTTTACATCGAGAGAGGAGGCTGCTGGCAACATTTGGATCTACTTCACAGTGAATGAGCAGTCCAACATCTGACAAATTGGTGCACTTATCCAAGATTGTGAAAATAAATGACAAAGTAACATCAATATCTTGTATAACTAATTGTACAATTACTTCTTTCAACTCCTTCATTTCCATATCATGCCGCAAACCATTAGTGAGAAAACATTTCTCCATATCAGACCAAGCAGCGGACAACAAAGTAAGTGAGCTCACATTCATGAACACATCAAACAGCATCTCCAGGTTAAGCCTAATCATTTCATCAGTTTGAATTGCATATTTCGGAGAGTCAACTGTCAGCCTCTCAACTGAACTATTAGAAGGAAACAAACGTATGAGGCTAAGAATATCGGTCGATTCAAGCTGTAAGATTTTCAAATCATGTAGCTGTTTTACTTTAAACTTATTTGCTTTCCGTATAGAAAGGTAGAAATCAGACAACAATGGAGTTTCCAGAATAAGAGATCTTGGTTCGATGCAATTAAGCTCAAGTTTCAACAGGTTGGGAGCAAAAATAGATAGAGAATTTGGAGCGTTTGACACTGTCCATCGGCATGTTCTAAGGTGATAGAGATGGATCTTTGGTTCTCTAAGTCCTCCAACTCCTACCAAATTGAGAACTTTTAGACAAGGAAAGCAATGGTTAACCTTGCTTAAGTTCTCATCATCTAGTCTTATAGACTCGAGTGTTAAACTTGTAAGCACGGGCATTGGAATCAAACCATCTACTGATAGCCAAGAATTCTTCACCTCAAGCTCAAGAAGACCATGGCCTGCAAATGAAGATACAAAAAAAAAAAAAAAAAAAAAGCAGTTTACATGATAATTTAAACTAAAACACAGTTCCTAGAGAAGTAAAAGAATAATTTAAATGGGGCCGGACTAAAGTTTTCAAGTGTTTTTGGTGGAAATTATACTCTTTCACATTCTCGCTTGCCCACCACTGCTTGCCCATGTTCTAAACAAACAATCCAACATAGAGGCACCAAAAGATGCACAATTGCATAATTACTCAATCCATAACTTAAGGCAACATTTTTATTTCTTCAAACAACGGGGAAAAGATTTTCATTGAGATTAGTTAAGATATATTTCCTCACCATACATGATTTTTTTGTTCTCCCAAATTAACTTACTAACTTGAAAAGAACCTATACTTTACCAATTTAATGCTTTACAAAGTACAGAAAAAAAGAATACCTACATAAATTTATAAATAAGCTAAACACAGGTAAATACATTTCAAGCGTCAAAACTTGTCGAAAAGAATTCATTTCCACTTAATCCTTGCTTTAGAAAAAAAAAAAAAGACCCCAAACACAACAGTCATAAGACCAATTTGAGATTTTTTGCGGTGACCGGATATGATCGCCGATAATTTATTTGATGGACCAAATACAGGAAAATGTTTTCAACGAAACAACAGAGCCTAAAACTACAAGAAAATAAATCTATACACGAGTAAGAAAGCAATCGATCAATATCATTAAAAAAGAACTCACAGCAAGAAGAAACAAGAGCTAAAATCTGAGAGCGTCGCCAACATGCTTGAATCCAGAAATCGGAAATAGAAAGAAATTTCAGCTCTCTACAAACCCTAGGCAACAGCAGCCACTCTTTAACAAACTCAACCTCGCTCAAATACAAATCATCTGACCACTCATCCTCTTCCACATCGTCATACGTTATTCCGCAGAGCGACTTCTCCACACCAATTGTAACAGAATCAACAACCAATGAATCGCTGCGATTCACTAGCCTGTTGAATATCCTCTTGAAAGGAGTAATTTGGTCTTTTGTATTCGGGGACCTTGATTTTAGATATCGGGATAAGGTGCATGTAAGGTTTATTGAACGGATATCGGAGAAGATCAGTTTGTTGAATGTTTTGGAAACGAGCCGGCACCGTGCGAGTTCGGTTGAATCGGTGAGACGAGTTAGGATCTCGAGCAGTATCGGCTCAGGCAGATGCTCCATTGGAAATTGAAACACAACTATAAAGTGAAAAGTAATAAATAAAATATAAATAACAAAAGTAACCAAGGAAGGTGAAAGATTTTAGGCAAAACACATAATTTGGCTCCTGAATTATTAAATTTTGTTTTATTGAGCCCCTGTACATATATTATACTCTATCAAGCCCTTGTACATTTACTTTACATCTCTTTTAAGGACTTATTGTACATATATTTTACTCTATCAAGCCCTTATATATTTACTTTACATCTCTCTTAAGGACTTGTGTAATAGCAGCAATGAGCATGTAATATATGCTTATAATTTTTTAGCGTGAATGTATAAGAACATATGAGTAGGATAAAGATTTCCTATACTCAATGATTAGGACAAAGAGAATTAGTTTACAATAAAACAAGTATATGACAATAAAACGTTATCATTTATATTTCAATCTCTAAATCAGTTTAAGGTTTTATTCTTTTGTGCATGTTTTCAATTAACTAGAATATGACAGAGAGAGACATATAAGGAGAAATTCTTTCGTCTTTAATTCTGTATTTCAGCTCTCGTTGTCTCCGCTCTTTAGGAGAGACAAAAAAGAAATAGATTTATTGAGTTTGTGGTGGACCAACTATTTGAAAAGGTGTGTATATTTGTTCCTACTGGACTTTTTTATTGTCGATTCTTATTACATTCTTTTTATGCTATGTTCTATGATCCCCTAGAGTTTTATATTCTTATATTTTTATAATGACATAATGACGTGGTGATCTTGGAATTTGATTAAAATAATATTGTTAGGGTTATAATTTGAGTTTCGGTTGTTGTTGAATTAATATATGTGCCCTTTATTAGTTATTAACATTAATTGCATAATTTATAGCAGTAACTTGCCATGCATTTGTATTTAGTTATTAAAGTTAGTGATTTCAGTTTGTTTGTTTTCTAATACAGAATAATGTCAACTTGTTATTATGTAAAGGTATTGATACATTATGAAGGGAGGCTTATTAAGACTAATGGTAGTATGTAGGAGGAAAAGTGAAACTAGCAGAGGAATACCTGGACATTGATTTGCTTTCTTATCCAAACTTGTTTTCATATGTTAAAGAATTAGGTTACATAAAGATTAATGGACTATATTATAAAGGTAGGAGTGTTAGTGAGTTTCAGTTATTAATATATGATGCTAGTGTCATGTTAACTTGTGGGCAGCTTAGAAATGATTATGAACTAAATATTTACATCGATCACATAAAAGGAAATGGATTTATCTCATTTAGTGAGACCCCTAATCAACCATTTGTTCAAGTTGGCTTAAGAAGTCAGAACTCTATTGTCACTAAGGATGAGTATACTGCTTTTTTAAGGAGGTTAATGTGAAAGGTAATGTTAGGAAAAATGGAAATAGGAGAAAAAATGTAGAGTTTGATGATTATTAACCTTATCTTACTTTTAATTAATTTGTTGTGTTTGTCAACTTATTGATTGATGATGAGGATGATGAAATCCAAAAGCCTAGGCAAAGGGTAAAAACTACTGGTCTAGAAATTCAACCAAGATTGTGAATGATGAGATATGAGAGCATGTGCAAAATGGAGACCATGAAGAAGTAGATGATGAGGATGAAATAAAAGAAAATTCTGATGGAAGCTCTACTAATAGCAACAAACATATTGACAGTAATGACTTAGGTAGTTACTATAGTTTAACAAATGACAATTGTGGAGATGATGCTAAGAGGAGACCTAGTACTATAGTAAAATATGAAGAGGATGCTATCATACTTGTGTTCTATCTAGAATGGTATTTGAAAATGTTGCTCAATTAAGATATGTTGTTGTAAAGTATGTTGTATTGAAAGGTTTGGATGTACGTTTTGTAAAGAATGGAATAAGAAGGCTAAGAGTATATTGCAAAAAGGGTTGTTCTTGGGTGTTGTTTAAGAGCTATCATAACAAAGATGACACTTCTACAGTGAAGACTTATCATCATGGGCACAAGTATACCAGGGTAGATAAAAATAGGATGGCTAACTCAAGCTTTCTTGCTACATTATTTAAGAATAGAATCATGACAAGACCTAGTATTAAAATTAAAGATATTAAGTCACTTTGTAGACAGATTTCAAGCTTAAAGTTAGCATGATTGTATGCAAAAATATAAAAGGAAAGTGATGTCATCGTACGAATAAGATACCATGTTAACATACTGTTTATGCCAAATATTATGCAAACAAGAACCCTGAAGATTTTATTGCCTTTTAGTACTATAAAGACATATATTTGAAGGCATACACTTATTCTCTACAGCCACTTAGGAAAAAACATATTTGGACTCAAACATGAGCTGAACCAATTCTGCCACCTTCAGTAAGAAAGATGTCAATAAGGCTAAAAAAAACAAGAAGAAAGGACATGGATGAGGTGAAAAAGGTTGGTAAGCTTAGGAGACATGGAATAATAATGACTTGCATATCATGTAAAAGCATGGGGCATAATATGAGAGGATGCCCGAGCAGGATTAAAGAAGCTAGATAAATACTACTTTAATACTATATTTATTTTTTTATTGACCTATATTGTATCTTCTAACTCTATTATATGTAGGTTATTGTCAAGAGAAAGAAAAGTACTAAAGAAGGAAGAAAAAAGTCTAATAACAATCACTCTAGTCAAATTGAAGCAGAAAGTTCTTTTGGGAATGAGTATTATAGTAGTACCAAATATAAAGGAAAATCAACAGGTTGGTTTAATGTCCAATCGTATTTGTTGTTGATTTTAACATTATTACTGTAATGCTCAGACTATGTTTTCTGTTTATGTAGCAAAAATAAAAGGGAAGAAATAAAAAGGTGCTACCAATGAGATTTCTATTAATATTGCTAATGCAAGCTTGGGGGTGAATATTGATTCGCAAATGAATGATAATAGATTTTGTGTCTAAATTATATTGATTCAAGAGCTAAATTACCAACTTGGAAGTCATGTTTGAAGAACAAAAATATCAGATTTCAAACACATAATTGGTTTATGACTATGGAATATACATTCCTTCATGTGGAAGTAGTCAAAGGTCAGATAGTGCACCGGATAGGACAAAGTGATCAAGTAGAGGCTTATTGTTGTACAAATATGATATTTTTGTTTGGTTGTATAACATTACTAAATTATCTTAAGAAACATTGAAGGCTATAATTGTTTTGAACTCTTCTATTAATGTAATTTGGGATGTTAATGAAATCTATTATTCATTATGCAATTAATTTGTCTAAATTATAATTAAATTAACTTACTAAAAATATAGAAGATACTAGCTTGCTATTAAGCTTTAATAAATATTGATAATTATTAAGCTTCCATTCAATCTCAACAAGAAAAAAGACCTAAAACATAGAGCCAATATATTGCTCAAATATACAACACCCGAAAACCAAAAGCTACTATCCACATATCCAAACTTATAAGCTGCTACCAAAATACATATCAGTGATAGACGTGAACAAAAACAACCTTACAATAATAATAAATACAACCCTATAAAAATCCCTATTAAACCATCAACACTTGGCTTCTTGGTTCGTTTCTATCACGACTACATTTAAAGAACCAATTTGTTACGTCAATGCTTCGATCTCCTCCATGGCCGATGAAAAAAAGCGTCCTTACTTCATTCAGCAAAGCCAAAGGCCTTTCACTCTTCCACTGATCATGCCACTTAAAATAATTGCAAATTGGTGGCTACAATTTTTTTTTAAAAAAATTCTCCCTAAAAAATATAAAATATAAAATGCAGAAAAGGTTTCAAAGTCCATGAAATACCTTAAAGGAGCACCTCTAGAATTTTCCATATCAGTTATTTTTTACTCCTTGAAACAAAAAGTTTTGCACAAGCTCCACACTGACAATAAACAATGTTGGAATCTCCAATTGCTCCTAAAGGCCCATCAACAATGAGAAGCTCGCTTCTACCACACCCATTTGCACTGCCACCTTCCATATTTTTCTAGGGTTCGATGTTGGCGGAGAAAAAGAAAAGATGCATATTTGAAGGAAACTCTAATTTCAGAGTCCCAAAAGTAACTTTCCACCGTGCATCCATTTGGCAGATAGATATATATTTTATTTTTCAAGTTGAAATTTTTTATTAATTTTCTATTACTTTTTAATATCGTTAAACGTGTGCCTTATACGCTCAATGATGGTGCTAGAAAAGGGCTTATTGAAACACAATAATAGTCAAAGGACTTATTGCAATAAAAATTAATTATTCAGAGGCCAAAATGATAAGTATTGCCAAGATTTTAATAAAATTTGAAAGTTAGAATATATTTAATAATAATTTAAAGGTTTGGTAGAATTTATGGAGTATTCAATTTTATTTTTAAATTTTTAAAAAAATTCTATAAACTCGGATGTATTCAATTATAAATTTATAAAAAGTAAGTTAGTATTAAACGAGTCATTGATGTTATTGACTTTTATATACATAGGCTTTTATATATTTTTAATATATTTTTTTTAAAATTCTCTTTTACTACTCTATAAAATTTTAAAATTAATTTTCTTTTCATAGATTATCATCTTTATTCATTTTCACTTTTTCATATTAAAAGAAAATAAAAAATTAAATAACACTCAAAAGCTTAAAATTATCTACTAATATTACTTTCTTATACCCATAAATTTAAAAAAATTATTAATTAAAAATTATAATTTAATTTTAAGAGAGGCTCTCATAAAATAAATAATTTTAAATAGAGAATCTAGTGATTTTTGAAAAATTATTTTGAGTATGTGAAGATCATTTTGATAATTGTTACCACTAGAAAGTGTAAAATACGGCATAAATTTGATTGTTTAATTATTAATAAATTATAATATAATAATTTTTTAAGAATAATTATTATCTTGAAAAAAATAGTGTTTATATCATAAAATAATAAATTCATTATTTGTATATGGATTTCTAGATGATATTATGTGAAATAATGCTTGAAATAAATACAAAAAAAAGTAAAATAAGTAATTCTATTTTAAATAATTAAATAATAATAAAAATCTATAAATAACTGTAATAAGTTTTTTAAATAAAAAATATGAAAAAGATTCATTAATTCTTTGAAAATAGTTTATTTCAGAAAAACTTATAAAATTCTGAAAATTCTTCCTTAGAATCTTAGTATGTGGGACCTGTTGCAACTTGCTTTACCCTTCTTCACTGTTTCGATCAAAATTTAAAAAATAAAAAAACTGCTGGCGCATGAGTGCTCCGGCGTATTGAAGTCTCCATATAATAGATATAAGGTTCTTTTTTCCAAAATTTCCTCCTTTCTCCAGGCAACCAAAGAAACCTCTTCCTTTTTGTATTTCCCTCTAAACTTGAGTTTCTCTGCACAGTTTTGAATTTTTCTTTTTTCCAATTTCACCTTCTCTACTAAAAACCGCTCTTTATACTTCTCATCATCTAATTCTTTTCTTTCTTTTTTTTTTTTCGTCAAAGAATTTACTGGGTCTTACGCTATTTCGCTGTCTTAAAGCTTGTTCTTTACTGGGTCACAGGTAATTTTCGTGTTCTTTAATGAGTTTGAATTATCGGCTAATCTTTCATGCTGAAATATAATTTGTGCCTTACGTTTTATCAGTTATATGTAGGTCATGTTCATTCTAGTTAGAGAGTATTTAAGCATTTTAAGTAACACAGCAGCCATTGACAATACTAATTGTATAAAATACAAAAGTCTAAATTGAAGCTTATTACACATATTGCATTCATAGCTAGAGATAGTTTAACTGAGGTTTCTGCCTTCGATTCTTTTGCTGTCAGGTGATTCTGTTCATGGAGGAGCAATTAGCATCATCAGTACACGCCACGGTCTTTAAAGAGTCAGAATCTCTTGAAGGAAAATGCATTAAGATTGAAGGTTATGATTTTAATCAAGGAGTTAATTATTCCCAGCTTCTTAAATCCATGGTCTCTACTGGGTTTCAAGCATCCAACCTTGGTGATGCCATTGGTGTTGTTAATCAGATGGTTTGTTTTACTTCTTGTGTTTAATTTATTTAATTTAGTGGGGTTTATGTTTGTGCTTTTTGAAAATATTTTTAATTTTGAGATTGAAGCTAGACTGGAGGCTTGCTGATGAGGATATAACAGAAGATTGCAGTGAGGAGGAGAGGGACCCAGTTTATAGAGACTCTGTTAGATGCAAAGTGTTCTTGGGTTTTACCTCCAATCTTGTTTCTTCTGGCGTTAGAGATACAGTTCGGTATCTTGTTCAGCATCATTTGGTAAGAAACTTTTTTTTTTTGTTTCTCTTTAATATGATTATGGACTTTCTTTCTATGTGCTTTAACTTAGAAACTTAGGATGCAGACTGTTCTTATTGTTTATGTGGGTTTGCTGGTTCAATTACTTGAGAAGAATCCAATTGTTGATACAGATATTTAGTTTCTCTGGGAATTGGAAACTTACAATGTAAATATTTGCAAGCAAAAGATAAGAGTTTTTGAAAATTTGGGCTCATTTGATTTTGATGAGTTATTCTCAAATGCTGGATTTGAGAAGAGAAGAAAGAAAAAAAACAAATGCAAACTGAAAGAGTTATTAAAAGTTTGGATGTGAGTAGTTTGATGAATTTTGAGCAAATAGTGGGTTAAATAGAGGTGATACTTAATATAAGGGCTTTTGGATTGCAGTATAATTAGTTTATTTATTTGAAATATTCATCTTCTGGCATCGTTTTCTAGATGCTTTTTTTAAGAAAAAAAATAAAAAATTCTAGTTTGCTCCTCTTTATTCATATTAAAAATGTTTCATGTCATTCTTCTGAAGGAGTTGACTTATCCTTATCTTGAGGCATGCTTCTTGACAAGAGAAGCTATATATGTATGACATGTATAATTAATTCATGAAACCATGAAACTTGTGATCATTTTATTGATATCCTGTTTGACTTAAACATTTTACATCAGACATGGTTATAACTCGGGTAATCATTCTAGGCAATCCAAACCTTTTGATCACATTCTTGCCACATTCTTCCCATGATTCTCAACTTGATATAAGGAATTATTTTTTGTAACATGAGTACAGGTTGATGTAGTAGTTACAACTGCTGGTGGCATAGAAGAAGATCTTATTAAATGCCTCGCACCCACATATAAAGGTGACTTTTCTCTGCCTGGAGCTCAACTGCGTTCAAAAGGTTTAAACCGCATTGGTAACTTGTTGGTTCCTAATGACAACTATTGCAAATTTGAGGACTGGATCATTCCAATTTTTGACCAAATGTTGAAGGAACAATTTGAAGAGGTTTGTATGTATTGCATTAACCATGGCTGTAATTTGACCATTTCATATATTTTTGTTTCCCATGAAGTTTTGGGGAGAGAGATTACCTTCTCTATGCACATTTTCTTGAGTTAGCCTCATTGCTCCCCACCCCTTTCCCTCCATACATGTGGAATATTCATATGGAATAAAAACCCATCCTGTGCCATTATTTATTTAATATTTTATAACACCTTATTAAGCAAATTAGCCCATCTCCCTCACATCATCCTTGGGGTTTTACTGTTTTACAGAATGTTTCATGGACACCATCTAAAGTGATTGCTCGCTTGGGAAAAGAAATAAATAATGAGAGTTCATACCTTTATTGGGCATACAAGGTTAGTATTAAATCAACATTAGCTTTGATCTTTTTCCTTTCCTAATCTATTTATTTTTTTAAAGTTATGAGATTCTTAATTTTCTCCTTTTCCTTTCTATTAAGTGTTTCATTGTTTTTCATTTAAATGGTTAAACATATTACAATCATTTACATTTATTCCTCATGCCACCTTGGTGTTATATACAGTCATTACTTACCCTTGATTCAACACCTTGTTAGAAAATTATAAAAGCCGTGATCTTGAAAATTTAAGCTACCAATCAATATCCTTCCAACATGATGTAGTTTATATGTGCGATGGGGAAGAGTGAGATAGAAAAAAGTATAAGCAAAGTGTGCTGGATAAACATTCTAGAGAGAAAATTTTCTTACATTGAACTTTCAAATTTTGGATAGTAAGCTAATATCTTGACAGAAATTTTAAGAATTTAAAAGATCGTACACCCTTTCTACAAGTAAAGAAGAGATTAGCATGTGAAGGTAAGGTTTCACTTCTCACGTGTTCCATTCTCTGATCTCTTGAAAGTTTTCTTACAATAGGACAACAAGCTAATATTGCCAGATATTTTACCAATTAAGTATTCCTTTCTATAAGAAGAGAGAAATTAGTATGCGAAGGCTTGAACTTCTCACATATTTCAATATTTGATCTCTTGGAAGTTGCAGGTAGAAAAGAAGAAAAAATACAGAAAAGAAGCTTATGATTTTGTTGGTGTTTTACTCTGGACCTTTCTACATCGCATCAGACTTCTTAAGTTTGAGATGCAATGTATACAAAGTACAATATATTGGACAACCATTTGCACAAAACTTTTTGACACTTTGATGTTGCGCTTTTCTCATGATGATTACATTGACTTATAAGATGTTGCAAATTTAAAAGGAATCAGCAATAGGAGGGAAAATAGATAGAAATTTGGCAATTCCGTTGGTAGCTTCTAAATGGATGGACATGATGATACAAAAACTATATGTTCTATAGTCCACTTACCATATTCTCCATGGCTTTAAGATTGATTATATTGGGATATATGATTGAAAACAGTGAACAAAAATATAAGAAGGCTGAATTAATTTTTCTATATTGATGTACAGCTATTTGAAGAGCTTAACTAAGAACAAAAAAGGCAGCTAATCTCCCTAATTAAGGAGAAATATACTATTCAACTAACTACCCTAATATAGAAGAAACTAAATATTAATTCCTAAGATTACTAATACAGATCTTAAGCCTCTAAATATAGAGTATAACAAATATGGTACATAATCACAATTATTTACGAGATCTTTCAACACTCCCTCTCAAGCTGGCATGAAGACATCACTCATGGCAAGCTTGCTAACTAGATTCTCGTGTTGCACCTTGGGAAGACCTTTTGTTAGTATATCTGCTGTTTGGCTAGCAGTGGGTTTGTAGGACATACATATCACACCACTATCTATCTTCTCCTTGATGAAATGTTTGTCAACTTCTACATGTTTGGTTCTGTCATGTAGAACTGATTATGAGCTATAGAGATTGCAGCCTTGTTGTCACAGTAAACTTTAATAGCTGCTGGTATAAGAATCTTCAATTCTTCTAGGAGTCTTTTTGTCTATAACACTTCACAGAATCCATATGCCACAAAGCAGAATTCTGCTTCAACACTACTCCTTGCCACCACACTTTGTTTTTTACTTTTTCAAGTAACTAGATTTCTGCCTACAAAGGTACAATAACCTGAGGTGGATCTTCTATCATTTACATCTCCTGCCCAATCTGCATTTGTGTAGGCCTCTATTAAAAGATGTTCTCCTTTTTTGAACAAAAGTCCTTTTCTAGGAGTTCTTTTGATCCAAATGAGTAAGTCCAGGTGAATGCATGAATTGACTCACAACACTCACTGCAAAAGCTATGTCAGGTCGAGTGTGAGCCAAATAGATTAGTCGCCCTACCAATCTTTGATAACGTTCTTTATCCATTACCTTATTAGCTGCTGCTGTTTTCAACTTTACATTAGGTTCGATTGGCGTATCTGCTGCCTTACAACCTGTCATTCCTGTTTCTTTGAGTAAATCAAGCACATACTTGCGTTGGTTGACAAAAATTCCCTCCTTGGATCTTGCAAACTCCATCCCGAGGAAATATTTCAGCTTTCCCGAGTCCTTAATGTCAAATTCGGCTTCAAGTTTCCTCTTCAAGTTGCTAATCTCAAGAGAATCATCCCCTGTCAATCAAAATAGCTACTTTAGCTTTGATGTAATGTTTGAAAAACAGGGTGTGATAAGCTTGGCTTTGAGAGAAACCATGTCTCTTGATAACATCACCAAAACGCTCAAACCAAGCTCTAGAAGACTGCTTTAATCCATATAGAGACCTTTTTAATTTGCACACTTTGCCTTTTCCGAGGTTTTCTTCAAATCCGGGTGGCAGGTCCATATATACTTCTTGCAATTTTCCATTTAAAAATGCATTCTTTACGTCAAATTGATGAAGTGGCCAGGTGAAGTTAACTGCAAGAGAAAGAAGTACTCTAATAGAGTTAATTTTAGCAACAGGAGCAAAAGTCTCTTAGTAATCAATACCATGAGTTTGAGTAAATCCTTTTGCTACTAGTCTTGCTTTGTATCTTTCCACACTTCCATCAGCTTTATACTTCACCGTGAACACCCATTTGCACCCAACCGTCTTTTTGTCTTTGGGTAGTTCAATGAAAGTCCAAGTGTTATTTCTTTTAAGAGCATTTATTTCTTCCATCACAGCTAATCTCCAACTCGGGTCACCTAATGATTCCTGAACAGTTCTTGAAACAAGCATATTAGAAATCCTAGACACAAATGCTCTTATGATTTTTTGACAGTTTTTTATATGACAAGTATTGTGCGATAGGATGTTTAGTGCATGTTCGGATTCCTTTTCTTAAAGCAACTAGAAGATCAAGATCAAAAGGAGTGGAAGTAGAGGGAAGGTTACTCTGAGTTGTAGGGCCATTATTCGGCAAAGCTGATTGAACATTTGCTGAAGGAATAACTGATGCTGTTTTAATTTTATGGAATTTCTTCCTAGTATAAACCTGCAGCTCATGTTGAGGATTATGATCCACTGGATTATGATTCGTTGGAAGTGCTTCTCCCCCTGTCTCTGATAAAGTAACATCTGGCAAAGTAGGATTAATAATGCTAACCCTAGTTTCCATATCAAAATTAGTTAAAGAAATGGATAAAGTTTCCTAAAAATTATTTTCTTTAACTAAGTTCTCCCCTTGAAGAAATTTTTTTTGAAAAAAAGAGTGATCCTCGACAAACCTGACATCCATGCTCTCAAAAAATTTCTTTGTGACTGGATTAAAACATTTGTACCCATGTTTATTAGAAGCATAACCAATAAGAACACATTTTTCAGCTTTGAGATCAAGTTTTGAGCGAAACACATTTGGGACATGCATATAGCAAACACACCCAAAAACCTTTGAAGGGGGATCTGTTGTTATCTTAGATATGGAAAAATAATTTTTCAAAACTTGTAAAGGTGTTTGAAATTTCAGAACTCGAGATGGCATTCTGTTTATTAAATAACAAGAGGTTAGGAGTGCATTACTCCAAAGATATTTAGGAACATTTATGGAAAATATAAGTGCCTGAGCAACTTCAAGTAAATGCCTATTTTTTCTTTTAGCAATATCATTTTGTTGTGATGTGTCACGACAAGTGGATTGATGCAGAATACCTTTTTCCAAAATAAATGTTCTCAAATATTTGTTGAAATATTTGGTCCCATTATCCGTTCTTAGAATGCCAATTTTTGTTTGAAATTGATTTTTAAATCGTTGTTCAACTTCAGATTTCTTTTCCAACAAATAAACCCAGCAAACTCGTGTGTGATCATCAATAAATGTTTCAAACCACTTTTTCCAGAAAGTGTGTTAACTTTGGATGGGCTCCAAACATCACTATGCAACAAATAAAATGGTTTTGAAGCAGAATATGGTTTTATTGGAAACAAAACACGATGACTTTTAGCTAAATTACAAGCTTCACAATGAAGTTTTGAACAATCAATACCTTTAAATAATTTAGGAAATAAAGATTTGAGATATGGAAAGTTAGGATGCCCTAATCTTTTATGCCATAACATAACTTGATCATAGACAAAGTTTGAACTTGTACTACCTAACACATGAGTTGTTTTATTCCCAGAACCAGTTCCATCAAGTAGTACAACCCATTTATTTCTCTAGTAGTTCCAATCATCTTCCCCGAGTTCCAGTCCTGAAAAACACAATTGGAAGGAGAAAAAAGAATGGAATAATCAGAGTTTTTAGACAATTTGCTAACGGAAAGAAGATTACATGCAAGTTTTGGAATATGTAAAACTGATTTCAAAGAGATTTTTTCTGAAATTTTAATATTTCCTTTGCCTGCAATAGGTGAAAAACTGCCCTCAGCTATTTTGATTTTTTCGGAACCGGAACATGGATAATACGAGTCAAACAATTGAGAACAGCTTGTCATATGATTAGATGCTCCTGAATCTATGATCCAAGGAGTAGTACTTCCTAGAACAAATAGAGCCAAAGAATTACTACCTGTTTGTGCCATAGAACCGATAGGAGAATTAGATGATGAGCAAGATTTCAGCAGTTTAAGAAGATGACTTCTCTTTACTAAATGGAGATGACTCGGCCTCATTTGCTGTAGGTGTGCTATGTTCACCAGATTTTTTTTCCTTACCATTAGGTGGTTTACCATGCAACTTCCAGCATTTTTCGCGAGTATGGCGTGGCTTTCCACAATAGTCACATTGCAGGTTGTTTTTGTCTTCTGAACACTGGTTGTGAGAAGTTCTACTGCTTACTTGAGCTTCAGGAATAGCCAGCGCTAATCCTTCCATGGATGCGGTTGAACTTGCAGTTCTCTTTCCCAACATCACATGTCTTCGACTCTCTTCTCTCCTTACCTCCGCAAAATCTTCACCAATTGGAGGCAGGGGATTTCTTCCAAATATTCGGCCACAGACCTCATCATATTCAACATTTAGACCTGCAAGAAATTTGAAGATTCGGCCAGTATCCACTATCATCTTGTACTGGTTGCAGTCATCATTTGATTTCCACTCATAATCATTGAATAAGTCCAGGTCCTGCCAAATCCGTTTAAGAGAATTGAAATACTTTGTCACAGAATTCTCACCTTGGCAAATTTTCCCAAGTCGTAGGGTCAACTCGTAAACTTGGATTGATTTCCAAAATCAGAGTACATTTCTAAGACATTGTCCCATAATTCCTTGGCTGTAGAGTAACATAGGTAGTTTGCACTTATCTCTTCAGTCATGGAATTGACCAACCATGTCATTACCATTGAGTTTTCAGCATCCCAAATGGTATAAGTTTTGTCATTCATGTCAGTTTCTTTATGATCTCTTGCAAAAGAAAAAAGAGTTGCTAAGGAAAAAAATAAGGATTGACATTTGAAGCCCCACACGCTGCTTTGTTTAACAAGCGTCGCCGAGGGCAGGAAAGCAAGGCAAGTCTGAAGGCAGAAGCCGAACGAGAATGAATACCACACAGAAGAGTCAAGACCAGGCTGCTCAGTATCACCTGTGATATAGCCAATCTTTCCTCTTCCTCGGAGGTACATGCGAACAGATTGTGACCATCGAAGAAAATTATCACCATTTAGTCGGATTGTACTAATCTGAATGGGATGGTTTTCGGATGTATTTCTCTGAGGTTCGGGCTGAGATGGCTGAAGAGGTTGGCTTGTCCCAGACGTGACTTTAGACATTTTCGAGATAAAAAGAAAAAAGATTCAGACCTAGGATTTTTGGCTTTGATACCATGTAAACAGTGAACAATAATATAAGAAGGCTGAATTAACTTTTCTATATTGATGTACAGCTATTTAAAGAGCTTAACTAGAAACAAAAAAGGCAGCTAATCTCCCTAATTAAGGAGAAATATACCATTCAACTAACTACCCTAATATAGAAGAAAATAAATATTGATTCCTAAGATTACTAATACAACTCATAAACTTCTAAATATAGAGTATAACAAATATTGTACATAATCACAATTATTTACGAGATCTTTCAACAATGACATTTAAGTGTGACACCAGCAGAGTTGTTCCCATATCATTTCAGTGTTGTAGTTAGTTGAATGGTCAGCATCTCGATCTTGCAACAAACAGGTTGTAGGCTTTGAGGCTTGAGAAGAGTCAGTGATGTAATATTGTTTTAGAATAGGATTTTCTCTTGAGTTTGTTTCTTGAACTGGAATACTGCAACAAGGATCCCTATAATATCGTTAAGCCTGGTTTTATTGCAAATAGTAAAAGTTTTACCAAAGAGAAAATTGGGGTTGCTAAAGTAGATGTACAATACGGTTGCTGGGCCTAAGAACCTCGTAAGGCAGTAGGCAGTGATTTTTGCCATTTTCCATGTTGTTGAAGGAGTAGACTAGTAGTTGTTGTTATTCTTTCAGTCTTTGAATGTTATCCACATTCTTTTGGGATGATTTGCAGAACAACATTCCAGTCTTCTGTCCAGGTTTAACAGATGGTTCTCTTGGGGACATGTTGTATTTTCATTCCTTCCGCAGCCCAGGTCTTATTGTTGATATTGTGCAAGGTAATGTTTCTTGCTGCAATGTTATTTTGGTATAATAATTAGCAACATAAGTAATGGAGGACTTAATAGGTAGCTCTTTTGACAGACATCAGGGCCATGAATGGTGAAGCTGTCCATGCAAATCCTAGAAAGACTGGAATCATCGTTCTTGGAGGAGGCCTTCCAAAGCATCACATATGCAATGCTAACATGATGCGTAATGGTGCAGATTATGCTGTTTTTATCAATACAGCGCAAGAATTTGACGGGAGCGATTCTGGAGCTCGTCCTGATGAGGCTGTGTCATGGGGAAAAATTCGAGGATCTGCTAAAACTGTCAAGGTATGATTTATTTTCCCTCTTTCCCTCTTCAGTAATTATTTACACTTTTATAATTTCTGTCATTACCAGTCACGAGAACTGCAACTCTATGTTATTATTCCCTTGATTGTAGTTTACCGCGAGAGATTTTGTCTAATTGATTATAATTATAGTGGGTATATGATTAAATTGCTCTCCCCTCCTTTCAAATTGCAACCAGGTACACTGTGATGCGACCATTGCTTTTCCACTGCTGGTTGCTGAAACATTTGCCTCAAGGAGAAATGGGTATGTCAAGACCAAAGCTTAATTTGATTTTAAACACGTCCTGGAGGTGAGTTAATTAAGATCCAAATGGTGTTTTGAATTATTTTGTCGGAACCACATAAAATTTAGGAATCTGAGATAATACAGACACTCGCATAACACCTCTCTCTAGAGGAAGACAAATTCACATTGGTTTAGTAACTTGGACAGTTAGATTATTACAAATATCATTTTTTACAAGGATTGTTTACATTGCTTCCAGTGTTCGATCTTTATTTTCTAAGCTTAAAGACCTAGTCTGCTTCTTATACCTTTGAATTCTTGCCCTTGGTGTTTTCCCCAACTGCATTGTCACCAGCAAAACAAGCACAGCTCTGTGATATTGGCAGCAATTTTAATGACTATGCTTTGCTTATTGTTTAGGAATTAGCTAAAATTCCGTGCAATGCGGCTGTTTTATTGGTATTATGAATATTATAGCAACATAAATATGTTACAACAATTTTTAGATGACACACACACACACACACATATATTGAGATATAAAAGTTTCTAATATGTATTCTTATTATGAAACAGATATAATGTTGATGTATAGTTTTTATGTTTATTTGAACTGTTATATTCATAAATATCACAATATAATTAATACATTAACCAGTATGTATAGTGATTTTAATTTAAAAAAATAGTATACTAGTTATAATTTTTAAGGGAAAATTCGAAAAAACATGCCTGTGGTTTAATTTCAAGTATGTGTATTCTTTTTTGTGACAAATCAATGTATGTGTTTACATTTGTTTGCAAAAGACAGTATTTTACTTTAATGTTATAAACATTATAAATTTCTGCGGATGTAGTTTAATTTATTCGACGAGGTGCTTGTAGAATAAGAATATTTGATTAATAACGAAATATTGATTTTTACAAATGAATAAAAATATGTACATTGATCTATTATATGATTAAAAAATGCAAACTTAAAGTTGAAAAAATGTGAAACTGCAAGTATGATTTTTGAATTTTATTTTCAAAATACAACACAAGTGTCATGTCAGACAAGTGAAGCTGCATCAGTAGGATCTCATGCATTATATTGGAATACTATCCTTTGCTAACAGACATAAATAACTATACTAATTTGTCACAAAGTTTTTCATTTTATACAACATATTTTCAATTATATATTTTATTATATGAAAAATTTCAGTTTAAATTTACGAATTATAATATTTATAATTGAAGTAATAGCAACAGTAGTATAATGAGTGGGTAGATGATTAGTTATGATATTTTCTAATCAGAAATTTCCTTTGAAGTGAATATAGACTATTTCTTTAAAACATTAAACAATCAATTTATTCTTTTAGAATATAGAAAATTTTATTTAGAATATAATGAAAACTTGCAATTTTACGAGGATACAAATTAAAACATTTGAGCAAGACAAAATTATTTCACTTTACATAGTTAACATAAAATTCAAAGTATTTGCCCATGGATGGAGAATGTATGGTTTTTACATTTTTAAGTTAAATTATTGCATGTAATTTATATCCCTTTTTCTTTTTATGATGACTTGTATGTAGAAAATGAATGAAAGACTTAACTACAGACAAAAGAATGATTACCATCTTAATAGGAATTTAGACTTAACTACGGACAACTCTCATGCTGCATACTCTTAGGTTAATTTTGGGACCACTCTTCACTTGCACAAATACACACCCACTCCACTTGATTTTATTTTATTTTGTGGCACTCACTTGCACATATACTTCAGCACGCTCATATTAAGGAGTCAAGCTCATATTTGTGCAAAGTTGGTTTAGTGTCAATTTTGCCAAGTCGATTCTTCTTTTTTTCCAAATTTTTTATTTAAGTAATTAGAGAGAGGCTATGATCTTCAACACTCTCCCTCATCGACTATTCTCTTTATAACTTTCACAATTTAATTTTGTAATTCTACATCCGTCTTGATCATAATAAACTCTGCCTCCTGTCTTATGCATTGTTTTATTCCTCGTCAATTGCAGTATACCGTCATGCTTGTTTTTCCTTATGCTGCTCTAAAACTTATTTTTATATTCCTTGAAGATCTTTATAAATTCTTCTCCATCCAATACTAGGGCAGCGATTTGTGTTTCCTACTTGGCTCTTGCCCTTTTTTGCATTATTTTTTCTTCCTTTTCTTGATCTCGTATTTGTTGAATTATCATCTCTAATATATATATATTTTTAATCATTTGGAGACTATAAAAGCTCTTTTGTTATTTGGAACTTTCTCGCAGTTTTTCTATTTGCTCCTCTATACTTTGTATTGTATCTTACTTTCCTTTGCAATATGCTTCTTCAAGATATGCCACTACTCTTGAAACCTTCCTTTAGTATTGATTTCTTCTTTCAATAGAACTTCTTCGTATAAGCTTGATTCAGTCACGTGTCATTCTCCTTCACATGCACACTATTCTTCAAGATAATTTAATATAGCTGAGGATGCTAACATGTCCGATTTTGTTGGTGTTTTTATGTCTGTAGAAACACAAGAAACAAGAAATATGTGGAAATATATGATTCAAGAATTCGATACATTGTTGCAACAAATATAGAAATTGATATCATGTGTTTTTAAGAATTCATATTTATTGAACATGAGGCTAAGTTATTATACAGCTATTGGCTAACAACTTTGCAAGAGAATTTGCTACATAAAATTATAAAACATTTTCCAATAAAATAGCATAAAGAAAGGATCATATTGTAGCTGAAATAATATTTTCAAATCAGCAACATCTAGAGACATATCTCAACACATTCCTGGTTTCTATCCATTAAATTCAAAACCTTGTTAGCATTTATTGTTTCTTCAATGGCAGACGATGCTTGAATGTTAAAGCCCCATTCCTCTTTGTTTTGAAGTTGAGGACGTGTGGACACTGCCACATTTGCTTTGACTCTTTAAACTGTGCAGTCTCCAACATCTTGACCGCGTTTACCATAAATGAAATATTGGATATTCTTTCGATAATAAAACATATCCTCTAATTGATCTCGAGTATGGTGAGCTCTCCTTTGTTGCCAGCTCTTTCCTTATTGATATTTTTTCCATCCTTCATTCTTTGGTTCTGTCATAACATTACATTTCTTTTATTGAAGAGGGCTTTCTTCTCTTTCTTGTCTAAAGCTTCTTGATTAGCTAATACAATTTCTAACTCATTTAAAAGACAATCTTTTGGATCATCCATGAGTTGTTACGAGTGCATTAAACTCGCAATGTACTTTGTGAATTATGATCATTCTCATTCTTGTATATGTAATTTGATTCGAGGATCTAATTTTAAAATTTCTTGATATAAAGTTTTTAATTTTAGTAAAATATTCACTCACCTGTCATGTCACGATGTGACTTGTTCCTGAGTTGTTGTGGCTCAGCGTTATTTGTCCGAGCGAATAATCCAGCAAGCGTTCCATGCCTCTTTGGGTGTCTCCGCATATCTTATGCTCTGCAATAAATCATTCTCCAATGATACTGACAAAGCATACAATCTTTTATTGACAACGACCTTCCACTTATTAAGATCTCTTAAAAATCTTAACCAAGCATGTAGAATCACATACTCATAGTGCTATAATTATTACTATTAAGTTTTTCAAGGCTATTTACAGAACAAGATATTTGTCATAATAACTTAGTTATCCTATCTAATTAACCAAGTAAGCCTAGTCCCAGACTAACAAACTCAAGAATCCTAGATTGCACGCTAATGACGCCTTGATCTTTGATCACTTGCTCTTGAGGCACTTGATAATTCATCTTTGACTGCTATCTCTGATACTAATAAAAAATGAATAAAAGATTTAATTGCATACAAAAAGCTACTACTATATTAAATAAAATTTTAATATAAAATGTGTACTACAATACACTCACATATATTAATTTTGGGACCACTCTACACTTGCACACATACACAAACCCACTCCACTTGATGGCACTCCCTTGCACATATATTTTGGACACATTCTCGTAGCTCCTTTATATTTGTGCAAAGTTGGAATATTACCATTATTTAATAGTGATGTGCAAGTATATTAGGAGAGAGTGAAAACTCAACTTATTGAATTCTAAAGTAAATGAGAGGTAATTAAAGCTCATTAACAATGATATGAACTAATAAGAAATTGGTTTTTATTAGATTTGAGTCCGATTATTAAATTGACTATTTTTGCCACTCGGATGATTGATTCTTACCATTTACAAGTCTTTAATATTTTGGTGTCTTGATAATGTGAGATTCTCTAACGGTGTGATATCTTGACAATAGGGAATTCTTTAAGGCTATCCCCTAAGAGTAATTGGGATGGACATACAGTAAAATGATAATTTCTATCTGTCTAGTGGATATACCACAACTAATAGGAGAGTGATATCTATATATGAGAGTTTCATATTTTAGTATTGGATAATTGATACATACTCTATTTGAAACTAGTGAATATGTGTTAATTATTATAAATTTGGTGTATAGATGGAGACATACACTAAGTCTGGACAAGAATTTTTCTATAGTTAAACACTCTCCTTTCAAATGCACCAGACATATGAACTAGATCGCTGACCAAACATCTTGAAAAAATATTAGAAAAATTTATAATAGGTTGGAGGTGACCAAACAAATAGGTAGGATAAAATCATTAACTATAATATGAATTAAGAAGAAATTGGATTTTATTCAGCTGGAATTTAATCGTTATCAAAATAATTAGAATTAGCTATTTGGATGGTCGATTTTTACTATTTATAAGTCCTTTAATATCTGGGGTAATTACTATTTGCCCCTTACATTTTGCTATATTATACTAGTTATTCTTTAACATTTAAAAATTATATTTTTCATTCTTTTATTTTATAATTTTATACTAAAAGTCATTCCATAAGAATTTATGTTAAAATAATCGTTAGTTAAGTTTAGGTTTATACTATGCATCACTTAATTTTTGGTGTATATGTAAATGCCTTTATATTTTGTTTATTGCATTAAAATTCTCTGACATTTTGAAAGTCAAATTAAAGAAATAAATTAATAAAAATATAATTTGATTTTTAAACTTTGTATGAAAGTTAAAATTATAGTGTAACAAAATTAATAATAATAATAATATTTATTTTATTTTAATAATTTAAAATTAAATTATATAAATTTTCAATATCTTGCTAAATATAAATATCTTTAAAATGTTTAAGTTTTATTAGGATTAAATTATACTAAAAATTAAAGCAAGTAAGAGATTTAATGATTAAGTTGAATTTTTTGTCAATTTACTCTTTTAACTCTCTTGATTTAGAATGAAAGAGATAATAGTTAGTTCTATTAAAAGACAAAAAAATCTTATATAATAAATAAACTATAAAGGATAATTTGTGAGTAACACAAAAATAATAAGAAACAAATAGTATAAAACTAAATCTAGTTAATGATTGTCTGATAGAAGAATTTTTTATATAAAAGTATAAAATAGAAAAATAAAAAATATATAATTTATAAATGTTAAAAGGGTAATTAGTATAATATAGCAATTACCCTTAATATTTTAATATCTTGACAAATATGCCTAATAGCCTCGTCCAAGTTCATAAAAAATAAATTAATAAACAAAACATTTGAGTGTGGTCCTATGATTATCATATTGTGTCTGCGAGTTCTTTTACATTCATGGGATAACACAAACTTGTGCCATTAAAACATTGGCTTGCAATAATATTGTATGTTATCTCAGTGGGATGAACAGGATCAAAGAAGACGTGTGCTTTCCTATTTTCGCAAGCTTTCCAATCTTTGGAAACACATAATTCTGAATCAGCAATCCCTGTAACCAAGAAAATGCAAAACTTTCAAATGAATCTACAGATCAAATATATAGCAAAACTATAATAGAGTTGCCATTAAGTGCAGAGAAAATAGTTAAAAACAAATTATTGAATTTATCTTTTTTAGTTAAAAACTTAATAAACGGTAAACTACATAATTATTTTTTCGCTTTCAACAGTTGCCATAATATAAATTTTTATGATTTTATAAACGTGATATATATATATATATATATATATATATATATATATATATATATATATATATATATATATATATTTCAATTTGTATCAATTAGTCAATTTAATACTTTAACTTCCGATTTAACCTAGAAAACACCTAAATTCTTTTTATTATTTAAACACCTTAGTGTATTTCGTGTTTAATGAAAACACATATCAAAAAATATAAAAATATCATAAAAAATAAATTTATTTATCTATTAGATTATATCAGAAGTTAAGATATTAAACAGATCAAATAACCAACAACTTAGAGATATAAATATGCATTTGGTCTTCTATTAATGGCGGACAAAGAAACTCGAAGTCGATAATTTATTTTAACAAATGTAAATATTAATCAATTACTATATAACAATTTTCAAATACAAATTTTAATTGTTACGCATTTAAATATATACTATTTTATCGTGCATAAATGAATATGCCATTAAGTGCTAAACCATTTATTGAGATATATCAAATACTTAATTAGTTTTGCTAGATAGTTTCAACATTTAAATAAATTAGAAAAGAAAAGAAGGAAAAACTTACCGTAGTGGGTAGGGTTTTGTACAATGTCATAGGTAAGATTAAAAGTTTTTGCAAAAACGAAAGTTGAGCCTTGAAGTGACCTCAAATCGTCAACCACTTTGGCATATTTGGCATTGAAGATCTTCAAATAACTATTAAGCTTCTCGTCACATTCATTCCTTGCGCGTAGCTCTTTTGCAATACCCGGAAAACAACCTAAAGGAGGAAGCTCGAAGACCACAAATTTTCTAGCTCCCAATTGGTACAACTCCTACAAAACCCAGCCATCACTTTAATACTATACATAATAAAATCTTACTGCTACACATAACATATATATACTGAAGTATACATTTTTGTGTGCATCTATATATATATATATATATATATATATATATAACTAATTAATTAACTGATAGACTATAATTATATATATTTGGTCGAAATGGCCGAGTGAGATAGACTATTTACCTTTAAATAATCTCCGAGTTTCTTCACAAGTAAACTGGAGAATTCATCGGGATTAGTTGGCCGAATTGTAATATTAGGTTTTAGAAAATCCTCAAAGTTAAAAAGAAAATCATTGTTCCCGATATAAACAACAAAAATAGACTTTGACAAGTAATTTGCAAGCTCAGTCTCGCTCTTGTAGCGCAATGGTAAAAGGTTCTTGACCGTCTTATTGAATAGGCTGACTTGTTTTCCCATGCTTAAATTAATTCCGACCTATAGAGTAAAAAGTAAACAACATATTCAGAGTTAGAAATAAAAATTGTTAAAAAGGAACTTTTATGTGAGAGGCAAATTATTTTGTCAAGTCTTTCAATTTTATTTTATTGACTCTTTATATTATATATAAAAGATCAATAAATTAAATATATTCCATTAAACATGTATAAGAATCTTTGATTAAATTAAAAATAAAATAAAAGAATTAGTGAAATAAAATTAAAAATCTAAAAGCACAATAGAATAAAACTGAAATATTCAGAAACTTGAGTTTTGTCAATGGTCAAAGGCAGTAACACACGTGTTCACGAGCAGTTTCACAGAAAATTCCAGCCGAGCCAGATGCGTAGTTTAGACCATCGTAGATATCTTCAATATGAAGCGTTGCCACTTGCATGTATGGCCGTTGGAATTTCAATCCAAGCCATTCGGCTGCATTATAGAACAAAATCATTACTTTGATTTGGAAAAATGGAGGTTAATTTGCTTATTTGGCATTTATTATGAATGTCCGAGCAAAATAATATGTATAAAAATTAATGTACATAAGATTACAATGCTTTGAGTGATACTGTCACTTGGGAGAACTGGAGCGGTTTTCAATCTAAGTCTCCTAATACATTATCTATTAATATCGTCTCCCCTCTTATCTCATAGTGTAGTTCAGGATCTATTAAAATAATTAAATAGATTTAAACTGACAATATTTAAATAATTATGATTTCAGAAAAATACGTCAGTCAACCAAACTGAATCAAAATTAATAACTGAATTAAAGATTGATTTGATTGAAATTTTAGCTTTTATCCGGTTTTACCGATCCCGACTCAATAAACCTGAAACAACAATATATCTAATATTTAGAAGCGAACGTACCGAAAAAATCTGCAATAGTTCGGCCATTAGTAAATCTACCGGTGGCTCCAAGAGGATGATCTATGCCATAAGGAAAGTAGTTTGCTTTTGCCTTTGTCGAAAGCCAATTATTATTACCAGCATCAAGAAGTGAATCTCCAAATATAAACAATGCAGGCACATTGTTTGCTCGAGACCTAACCAGGAAGAAGCATAACAGGCAAAGAAACAACAGTGAACTGTAATTTCTTGTCATTCTGTATGTCTTTGAGAACATATATTATGCAATTGATGTCTTTGCATATGCAGTGTTCTCAAAGAAATACTGGAGACAAATATGAGGCGCAGATTATCAATTTGGTTCAACGTTTAAATAGCAATTAATTTAGTAATTCTTTGTGGAAAAGGGTGTGCAAAAAAATCTTATCTGTGCTGACAGCTAATTAGAAAATCTTAAAGATTGGTTTGTCTAATTTTCAGTTGAGTTGTTGTATACATATCGGAACTTCCTAATTATAGAAAGTGAATCTGAAAAATGAGGCCTCTAAATATAAAATTAACAACTCATTAACGTAGAGTAATATAAGATGTTAAGTATAAAATAGCAACTCAACGTAGAGAAAATATGGGGACATTTTGTGTTCTTATCTAATTTTAGGCATAACAGTTCGAAATGACAAATCCTAAACTAGAATCAGAACGACAAGTCAAATCTTAAAATCCAAGAATCATAGAAAAATCAGTTACAAACAATAAACTCATTACGTAAGCATTTCTTTTTCTGTTTGATGTACCATTTTACATCAGTTAAATACCAATGTTTAATTCAAAAATTGCGGGTCTGATCGCTTTGGTATGAGATGATCTATTCTGAATCAAAGTTCTAACAAAAATTTTACTATATATACAATCCGAAAAATATGTTATTTATGCATTTTAATTTCAATCGGTTAGTTTAATATTTTAATTTTTGATGTGCTTTAATAGACACTTGAATTTATATTTTATAATATTTAGGCGCCATTTATTTACGGAAAATATTTTTCTAAAAAATATTTTTCTTTATCTTTTAATGTTTGCGATATTAAGAAAAAATAATTCAAAGAAAAATAACTTACTAGTCAAAGAAAAATCATTTTGAAACACAAAAAATAACTTTCCATTTTCAGAACGAGAAGTTATTTTCTAACACTTAAAAACCCGTCTATTAGATTACCAATACTTATTAAATACAAAGACATATGAAAAAGAAAATTAACGTTAAAAATTCTTTTAAATACAATCTCCTCTCTTGCTTCTCCCTTCAGTACCATTTATAGGCTCAACAAAATAAGTTCAATACACACATGAGATGTGATAGTATATACTATTATTTTAGAAAAAATAAATCTAAATTCTAGTCAAATATTAAAAAATATTTTTCAAATGATTCTTAATATTGCAACCAAATGTTAGATACTTTATATTCTTTTGAAAAATATTTTTCAAAGAAAATGTTTTCCAAAGATAAAATTATTTTTTGCAAACAAAAGGGAGCATTACTATTTTAAAAAAATATTAAAGAAATAAAATACATGTTACTCTTTTGATACGAAAAATATTTCTGTCCTTGGAGTCATCAAACCACAAAGTTGTCTTTTTAAAATTTTATCCTTAAAAAAATAAGATTTTAATTGTCTAATAAATTAAGTGAAAAATTAAAATATTAGATAAACTAATCGATATAAATTTAAAGACAACAATATATCTTTAGCCATACAATAAATTGGAACCTTAAAACCAAAAAAGTTATTGTCTAAATCATAATTCATGATAGTACATCTCATATGAATCGTAAACCAATATTAAATTAAAACAATGAAAAATTTTCGCCAACCATGGTCTAAACAAAAATTCGTCATAAGCTTAAGTATATTAATAGTTGGGAGAAAAATACATGTCTTTTTATATCTTAATTATTAATTTAATTTTAAATTTTAAATTTTTTAATAATTTTATTTAATTATTTTAAAATAAATATTTATATTTTAAATTTATCTTCAAAAATACTTTTCAGCAATAATTTTTAAAATTTTATAATAAAAAATAAATAAATTAACAAAATATTTACTACATTTAGATGTAAAATGTACGAGAGGATGTATATATGTGAGACATTTAATGATTGTATTTTTAAGTTTAAGATAATTTTTTTACTAATTTATAATTATTATTATTTTAGTAACCACAGCTGATCTGCCGCGCTATTCTTTTTATCTTAAAATTTTGAAAATAGTCTTTGGACAATGTTTTTGAATATAAATAAAAAATATAAATATTTAATTTTAAAATTTTAAAATAATTATATAAATTTATTAAAAGTGTGAAGTTCAAAATTAATTAATAACTAGTTTTTTATCCACGCATTGCACAATCGTTATTATTATTTTGATTATAAAATTAAATTAATAGATAAAATTTAATAATTTTTTTAATATTTAGTACTAATTTATAATATTTTAAAAAATAATAGCAACCTAACTATTTTTAAATGTTCTTTTTAATATTTTAAAATTTTCTTAGTGCAATAATATAGAATTTATTTATTAATTAATTTTAATATTATATAAATTAATACTATTAATATAATTTATATTGCTATTTTTTAGAATTAAAAATTTATTATATAATCAAAAATCAATTTATTATTAAAAATAATATTAAAATATACTTAATATGCTATTTTTTAAGATTAGAGTTAGTGTCTAATTATAAATTTAATTTTAATTAATAAATTAATAAAAAATTTATAAAAGTATACATAAATTTTAATTTCATTGTTAAAATATATATATATATATCAAAATAAGAATTTTATATGTTAAAAATTGAACATAAGAAAGAATTTTAACATTTATATATATATATATACATATATATATATATATATATATATATATAAAATAGATTTTTCATTTAAAAAAGAATTACTAATTTAATAATATCGAAATGGCTAATTCAAAATAACTTTATTATCTGATATGACGTGAACATTAGAGAAGGTGGCGCCATGAACAGACGATGCGAGTGTGTCGCGATGAGTAGACCATGCGCAACTGTCTGTATTTTGTACCCATTATTAAGGTTGTTCGCTCTGATGAACTCGATGATTGTTTCTATCTGTTCCATCACATCAGTTGTAAAATTGCAATAGAAATGCATTAAGGTTAGGGTAATTGATACCTTAAAATGGGTATTAACTTATCACTGTATGCCCATGATCTTACAAGACAAACACTTAACTGAACTCCTCTTTGCAGTCCATCAACACGTAACTAGCAGCAGGAAAAATACAGCAAGAAATGGAATTGAAGCCACGACAAATCCACATGCAGAAAGAATCAAGAAAATTGACCAAACTGATTGCCACGTCGAAATTCTAGACCCGTGTGAAATTCCCAGTAGATAAAGTCCTTTCTATCATTTATAGACATCTTTAATAAAATTAGATTATTAATAACAAATAGAAATGTTAGTATTGGATTATTATATATATTTTATATAAATTTCAGAGTACTGTTATTATAGTCATTTTTTAATATTTTTACATATTTATTACAGTATTTTATAAAATTTGAATTAAATTTATATAAAATATTTTAATATGTAATTTTATATAAAATTATATATTAAAATATTTTTACACAAATTTTTATTATTTTTTATAATAAATTAATATAAAATTTTATAATGTTTATTAAACGAATAATGTAATTAGAATACTTATATTTTATTATTTAAAATTAATAATTATATATTTATTATCTATTAGTTTAATATATAATCGAAAACAATATATCAAGACGATTTCCATATTAATTAGTGATTTTATTTGGCCTTTAATTTAGACATTAAATAAAAAAAAAACTTCGAGATATCTTTTTATTAAGGAAAAAACGAAAAGGAAATCATCTTTCTTATTTTCAGAAAAAAAATACCATGGCTCTTCTTCTTCTTTGTGCCTCCCAATCTCTATCTCCTCTATTAGTCTTTTTACTGACTAATTACTTTCCTATAAATACTAACCGTTTCCCGTCTCCATTGCACCATCAAAGTAGCTTCTCTTCTCTTCTCTTAACAACATGGCTTACATTTCCTTGCTTTCTCTTAGTCTTGGCTTTCTTGTTCTCTTCCATGGTTGTATTGCTCAAATGGAGCAAGTAACTTCGCCGCCTAGCCAGCAAAAAAGGCAACTGCGGCAAGACCAATGTCAACTCAGACGTATAACTTCTGCCGAGCCCTCTCGTAGGTTCCAGTCAGAGGCAGGTGTCACAGAGATTTGGGATGAGAATGATGAACAGTTCCATTGCGTTGGTGTTGTAGCTATGCGCCATACAATTCAAGCAAGAGGCTTATTGTTGCCTCAATATGTCAATGGACCTAGGCTTATATACGTACTCCAAGGCATGGAGTCTTTGATCTTGTGTTTTATAAATGCATTTTTCCTCGTGGACGTTTAAATTACTGATCCTTTAACTTCATTTTTTCATTTTCTTCATATATTGTCAAAGCAGGTAATGGTGTTCAGGGATCTGTATTCCCAGGTTGTCCTGAGACATATCAGTCACCATCTCAATCACATTCAGCCCAAGGATCTAGCCAGAGAGACCAGCACCAAAAGGTTCGACAAATACATGAAGGTGATGTCATTGCTTTGCCTGCTGGAGTAGCTCAATGGGTTTACAACAATGGTCGATCTTCTCTTATTCTTCTACAAATCATTGACACTAGCAATCCTGCCAATCAGCTCGATCAGAATCACAGAGTAAGAAGAACATACTTAATAAACTTATCTTGCACAGTCATATTAATTAGTAATGACTCAGTATTTTCTTAATTTGATGTGTCATTTTCAGGATTTCTTCCTTGCTGGCAACCCGCAACAACAATTACAGAGTCAAAGAGGCCAGAGAAGGCAGAGCCGAGGGGGCCAAAGCACAAGGGGCCGAGAAGAAAGATCTGGCAATGTCTTTTCAGGCTTTGATGAGCGACTGATATCAGAAGCTTTCAACATCGATACCGAGCTTGCAAGGAAGATGAGGGGAAAAAGTGATAACAGAGGCATAATTGTGAGTGTTGAACAAGATCTTGAGATGCTAACCCCACAACGAAGCCAAGAAGAAGAACGATATCAACGAGAAGAAGCATCTGAGGAGAGAGGTGGAAGGACATACAATGGCTTGGAGGAAACTTTCTGCAACGCTAGACTCGAATACAATATCAACGATCCATCACAAGCTGACACTTACAACCCAAATGCTGGTCGTCTCACCACCATCAATAGCAACAGCCTTCCGATCCTCGCATATCTCCGGCTCAGTGTTCAAAAGGGCATCCTCTACAGTGTGAGAAAAAAAACATGAAATTCAAGCAAAATAATACCATATTACAATTTCTTTAGTTTTACAACATTTTTATGTTTTAACGATGTGTATTTCTGGATCAAATTCTGCAGAATGCCATGATGACACCACACTGGAACCTGAATGCCCACACCATATGTTACATTACTAGAGGAAGTGGTCGTGTCCAGATTATTAATGACCATGGAGAGACAATGTTAGATGGGCAAGTCAGGGAGGGTCAGATACTAACAATCCCACAAAACTTTGTGGCAATGTCTAAGGCAAGCAATGAAGGCCTCGAGTGGGTATCCTTCAAGACTAATGACAATCCAAAAATGAGCCAGATAGCAGGATCCGTCTCTGTAATCAAGTCCATGCCAGAAAAAGTGATAGCAAATGCATTTCAGGTTTCCAGGGAGGATGCTAGGAGGCTTAAGGAGAATAGACGGGAAATCATGATGTTAAGTCCCAGTTCTAGGTCCAGATACTGAAGGAGCTTGTAACATAACTAGCAAATCTTCAATGTTTTGTAATAATAAAATGCACTGTGCGCCTACCTAGAGCCTACATGTATTCAGAAATTAAGTCCTGTTGGCCATGAGGAGCTAGGGACTATTCTTAGTTCCAAGAATATGTGTATATTTCTTGCACAAGAAATGAAAGTCTAACTAGCATTGAGTGAAACAAATACGAGTGAATAATATCTATTAGCACTCTGAAGCTCTGCATTTTCATCAGAATCAGAAGATGACTATAACAGATTGCTAAATCCACCCCGTTCCATTGCCATTCCTTGTTGCATCATTAAGATAAACCATAACACATTACTGATCATTTCAATTAAATTGTTATGGTCGCTCCATTTGATATACTACTGATGTACTCTGTTTTACATGTATGGGGGACAGGGTTTAATGTGTATTATATAATATAAACACACTACTGACTGCGGACATTAACTTCCCTAGTTCGTAGTCCTTGATTTATAATTTATCTTGTATTGCTAGAAATTGTCATTAGATATGTTAGGGATTCAGGAATTCCCTCCTGCCTTATTTCCATTTGCAAAAGCTGATGTACCTGCTGATAGTTGATCATTTTTCCCCTCCTATTAATAATAAATTGAGCTGCACTGAACAAAACAAGAAAAGAACGAGATAATAAGTTAAACAACAGGTTTTCTCTCATGACCAACCTTTTTAAACAACAGGTTATACAAATCATTGTCGTTGAACGTTTTACAAATGATAAGTTTAATATTTAATCAGTATTAGAATCAACTTAACTAGATTTGGATTTGATCAAAAGTAGTACGGAAAGTTATAACTAGATGGTTAAGCCTGCCAGGAATTTTGCTTGGAATCTATTAGTCCTCAGGACATAAATGCCAAATCTAATTAACAAGTTTAACCGTCAAAAGCATATATGAAACACATCAAATTCGGGAACTTGATCTGCTATGACAAAGAAATTGAAAATAGAAGTTTCTTCATTATGACAAAGCCAGCAAAAACTATGAATTGTTTAAACTACGGCTGCTACTACTACTTCTACTGCTAAGAAAAATAATATTACCCTGCTAAGATAAATTTATTCCATGAATCTACTCCAGAATGGATGTTTCTTCCAGACTTCTTCAAACATGAGATCAACTGGAACATTCTTGGTCTCCGGCAACAATTTCCAAACAAACAGCCCCATGACAAGTATGCAGCCGGCAAAGAAGAAAAATATATAGGCCTGCATAGTACACATCATTGATAAGAAGGCCTGAGCAATAATGAAAGTGCAGAGCATGTTCGAGCTAACTGCAAATGCAAATCCATAAGTTCTTGTCTCTAGAGGGAATGTTTCACTTGGTATCAACCATCCGAGAGGACCCCATGACCATGCGAAAGACATAACGTACAAGCACACAAGCCCCACAACAATTCCAGCCAGTAATTTTGAAAGTGAGCCTGCTGCTGTCAGTTTTAGTAGCAAAATAAGCCCAATTGCCACCTGACTAATAAACATTTGCACGCATGCTTAAAGTAGCAATTTCCTCCTTCCAAACTTGTCCACAGCATAAATCGATACCAAAGTGCTTAGCACGTTCACAATTCCAGTGATCACAGAAGATAAAAGGGAGGCATCATCCTTGATCCAACAGTTTGGAATAAAACAGGGGCGTAGAACATTATAGCATTGATTCCTGTAAACTGCTGAAACACTTGCATCAAGATGCCTATAACTAGAGGTGGACGGCTAGGGCGTTTAAAGACGTTCCAGAATGGAGTCTTGACTTGTCGGGCTACCTCACAGGCAGATTGAATTTGTTTGAATTCAAAGTCAACATCACTGAGGTCTCTAATCTTCTCGAGAGCTTGATATCCTTCGTCTTCTTTTCCGCGCTCAATTAGGCTTGTTGGTGTGTCAGTTATGATTAAAGAGCCAAAAAAGAGGAACACGGCCGGCAAGCCTGCAAGCCCCAAGGAGACTCTATAACCATACGGATGCAACTTTGCAGTTCCATAGTTGACGAGATTTGCGAATAAAACTCCTACAGTAACCAAAAGCTGGAACAGAATGTTGACAGCCCCACGCTGGTGAACAGGTGCAATCTCTGATAAGAATAGAGGAACAGCCTCATTGCCAAATCCTACACCGATACCAAGGAGAATCCTGCCAATGATTAACATAGGGAGGTTCTGAGCACCAGAGCTTAGGCCAGCTCCCAATAGGAAAACCAGTGAAGCAGCAAGAATTGTACGCTTTGGACCAAACTTTTTGCATACAACCGATGCAGCAAAGCTGGAAAAGATAGCAGCTATATAAAGTGAAGATGTAAAAAGCTGAAGAAGCTGATCGTTGTATTTGCAATAATTGTCTTCCCTAGCATGAAGTTTTCTGTGATAAACAGATGGAAAGAATTGGATGAGAAAGTCATCCATGGCTGTCACTCCACCTGAAATCCCAATGTCGTAACCGAACATTAGCCCACCAAAGGCTGCAAAAATCCAACAGAAGAACACATAAACTTGTTTCTTCCATGGAAATCTCCTACCAGCACCACCACCTCTCTCTATATCTACTGCTGTCATCGTTGTTTTCTCTTCCATTCTTTATGTCAATAAGAATGCAAGAGTACGCAATTCGTGGTCTTGGCCTGGTTTTATATAGATTATGTATGTATTCACTTGTTCCTATTTGGATAAGGAGTTCCACTAATTTCGAGTAAGAATCAGTTTTTTCTTTCCTATTTGGAATTGGATTTGCATTAATAATCGAGTAAACATATTGACTTTCCATATTTGTTTCCTTATCCTAATATTAATCCTAATTTATCAGGATTCTGAGTGTTATGCTTCTTTTATTTTAAGTGAGCTATTATGCACTTCATTTTTTCCTTTCAAAAAAATTAATATTTTTTTATTTCAATATACATTCTTGATATACATTTTTGACACATGGACATTGCGATAATATGTAGATTTTATATTCTTGAATTATTATATTAACAATATTACAATTATACATTAACTAATATATAACTTTTCTACAATTAAGCAAGCTTAATTATTTCATTTCTAAAAAATAAACTATCAGTATTATATTAATTAATAAATTACCTTACAAAGTAAATAGTTATTCTCAATTCTGTAACATAGTACATTAATTATATTTTTAGTATTAGCTTATACAAATATAATTAAATATATTAATTAACAAATTGATAAAGTTTTCTTATATTATGCAACATATAATCAATTATACCTTTTATTAATTTTTTTTATATGTGTTTATTTTAGTGTTAGTCAGATAATGTCTTTTCACGCTTGGATGATATCAGAAGTTTTCGACTTGGACGCCGAGCTTGCGAGAAAGATGAGGGGCGAGGGTGATGACAGAGGCATAATTGTGAAATGTTGAGCAAGATCTTGAGATGCTAATCCCAGAAAGAAGACAAGAAGAAGAACCAAATCAAAGAGAAGAAGCATCTCAGAGGAAAGGTGGAAGCAGGTATAAATGGCTTGGAGGAAACTTTCTGCACTGCTAAACTCGAACACAATATCAACGACCCATCACAAGCTGACATTTATAACCCAATTGCCGGCTGTCTCACCACCATCAATAGCCACAACCTCCCCATCCTCGCCTACATCCGGTTCAGTGTTCAAAAGGGTGTCCTCTTCAGTGTACGAATAAGAACATGAAATATAAGCAAAATAATACCGCATTATAATCTCTTTAATCTTACAGCATATTTATGTTTTAACGATTCTGAATCAATATCTGCAGAATGCTACGATGACACCACTCTGGTACCTGAATGCCCACACCATAGGTTACGTGACTAGAGGAAGTGGCCATGTCCAGATTGTTAATGTCTAAATTCAGGAATTCCTTCCTGCCTTAGCTCCTTAGCTAAGAGCTGATATAAGAATCATCTTTTCCTGCCAATTTCAAATGCAAGCAGCAAACTGATGAGTAGGCACATAGGAAAGTTTCTTGTATAATTATTTATGTCGTATGAAGTTAGATTAATCTACATTCTACAAGACAAGATAGATATTAAGTACAGTATCTTAATATCTTAATAATGAATTATGTTTAGAATTATGAGGAGTTCCTGTTTTCCCTCTTGGAACAAAATCCTTATTGACATTCTCTTGGTGCAAAACCCACAAGCTTGAGACCAAAAACCAGAGAGACCAATTTTCTGCAAAAAAACAGCAGAGCAGCAGACGAACCCAAACTGCAGAGATATAACATAATTGCCATATCTAATTAACTAGTTTAACTTTCAGAAACAAAAATGAAACGCATCAAATCTAGAAACTTGATCTGTTGTGAAAAGGAAATAGAAAAAAAGTCTCTACATTATAATAAAGCAATCAGAAGTATCAGAGAACACGCTTTAAATTGTATAAACTACTGCTGTACTACAACTTCTATTTCTAATAAAAGAAAATACTGCAGCTAAGCTAACTTTAATCTATGAAAAAAATTGTCTAAAGAGAGTGTTAAAGAAAGAGGGTTACTAGCATTACTCGAAGAAGAAGGCTAACTGAATCGTAATATCATAAATTATACATAATTTGGCACTTAGGATTCTAAATAAATCGGGCTAAATGCAATAATAGAATGTTTGATATGTTGATTCATTGCCTTGGACAGTTTATTATTATTCAATGAAATTTTGTAGCTTTAGAGGATTGGCAAGCGTATGGCTTTTGGTACTTGTGGCTTTTAATAGTTTGCCAAGTTGAGTAGGCCAAGGAAGATATATACGTAAGATATCATACGTATTGAAACTTACTACTTAGTGTAGAAATCTTGAATTTTTTTGTTGTTCAGGCACAAAGAACTCTGAAAATGTATAAGGTAAAATCCTAATATATATTTCTCTTAAGTATGTCAAATATTTAGAAAGGATTTGTGATGGGCGTGGAGCTAGAAGTCCTCTTGATATAATTCTAACTATTCCTTTTAAGTATGTCAAGTTGCATAGGTCCTGTTGGCTGGACCTATTAAAATGAAGAATGGATCGACTAATATGCAAGTTGAGAGATTCTGCCAGAGTAGAACAATATCTTTGATGTGCAAACCCCAAAATGAAGTCAAGAAGAAGAAGAGTCTGAGAGGAGAAATGGAGGCAGATATAACATTTGTGAATCAATGTCTGCAGAATGCCCACAGCATATCTTACATCACTATAGTAAGTGGTCGTGCCCAGATTGTTGATGTTGACAATCCCACAAAACCTTTGGGCAATGTATAAAGCAAGCAACCAAGGCATAGAGTGGGTATCTTCAAGAAAAATGACAATGTAAAAATCGACCAACTAGCATGATGCAATCAAGTCCATGCCAAGAGGAAGTGACAGCAGATGCATTTCAGGTGGCTCAAGGAGAATACCGATGAATAATATCGATCAGCACTCTACAGCTCTGCATTTTTATCAGAATCAGAACATAAATCCACCCTATTCCACTGCCGTTCCTTGTTGCCTCGTTCAGATAAATTGTAAGATAGTATATGCTGCAACTAAAATGATGTAGTATTCTCTTTTATATGTGTATCTTGTTACATTAATGTCCCTAGTTCTTAGTTCAGCATATGAACGCCAAATCAAATTTACAAATTTAACTTTCAAAAGCATAATTAATCCGGGAACTTGATTTGTTATGAAAAAAGACAAAAAGAAGTTTCTAGAATTATGACAGAGCAATCAAAAATATCAAACAACACAAACTCGAATATGTCTAAACTACCACTACTGTTTCTTCTAATAAAAGATCAAATCGTACTGCTAAGCTAACTTTAATCCATGAATCTACTCCAGAATGGATGTTTCTTCCAGACTTCTTCCACCATGAGATCAATTGGAACATTCTTGGTCTCGGGCAACAATTTCCACACGAAGAGCCCCATGACAAGTATGCAGCCTGCGAAGAAGAAAAATATGTAGGCCTGCATACTACACATCATTGATAAGAAGGCCTGAGCAATAATGAAAGTGCAGAGCATGTTCGAGCTAACTGCAAATGCAAATCCATAAGTTCTGGTCTCTAGAGGGAATGTTTCACTTGGTATCAACCATCCGAGAGGACCCCATGACCATGCGAAAGACATAACGTACAAGCACACAAGCCCCACAACAATTCCTGCCAGTAATTTTGAAAGTGAGCCTGCTGCTGTCAGTTTTAGTAGCAAAATAAGCCCAATTGCCACCTGACTCATAAACATTTGCACGCATGCTTGAAGTAGCAATTTCCTCCTTCCAAACTTGTCCACAGCATAAATAGACACCAAAGTGCTTAGCACATTCACAATTCCAGTGATCACAGAAGACAAAAGGGAGGCATCGTCCTTGAATCCAACAGTTTGGAATAAAACAGGGGCGTAGAACATTATAGCATTGATTCCTGTAAACTGCTGAAACACTTGCATCAAGATGCCTATGACTAGAGGTGGACGGCTTGGGCGTTTGAAGACATTCCAGAATGGAGTCTTGACTTGTCGGGATACCTCACAGGCAGATTGAATTTGTTTGAATTCAATGTCAACATCACTGAGGTCTCTAATATTCTCGAGAGCTTGAATTCCTTCGTCTTCTTTTCCGCGCTCAATTAGGCTTGTTGGTGTGTCAGTTATGATTAAAGAGCCAAAAAAGAGGAACACGGCCGGCAAGCCTGCAAGCCCCAAGGAGACTCTATAACCATACGGATGCAACTTTGCAGTTCCATAGTTGACGAGATTTGCGAATAGAATTCCAACAGTAACCAAAAGCTGGAACAGAATGTTGACAGCCCCACGCTGGTGAACAGGTGCAATCTCTGATAAGAACAGAGGAACAGCCTCATTGCCAAATCCTACACCGACACCAAGGAGAATCCTGCCAATGATTAACATAGGGAGGTTCTGAGCACCAGAGCTTAGGCCAGCTCCCAATAGGAAAACCAGTGAAGCAGCAAGAATTGTACGCTTCCGACCAAACTTTTTGCAGACAACCGATGCAGCAAAGCTGGAAAAGATAGCAGCTATATAAAGTGAAGATGTAAAAAGCTGAAGAAGCTGATCGTTGTATTTGCAATAATTGTCTTCCCTGGCATGAAGTTTTCTGTGATAAACAGATGGAAAGAATTTGATGAGAAAGTCATCCATGGCTGTCACTCCACCTGAAATCCCAATGTCGTAACCGAACATTAGCCCACCAAAGGCTGCAAAAATCCAACAGAAGAACACATAAACTTGTTTCTTCCATGGAAATCTCCCACCAGCACCACCACCTCTCTCTATATCTACTGCTGTCATCGTTGTTTTCTCTTCCATTCTTTATGTCAATAAGAATGCAAGAGTACGCAATTCGTGGTCTTGGCCTGGCTTTATATAGATTATGTATGTATTCACTTGTTCCTATTTGGATAAGGAGTTCCACTTTCGACTAAGAATCAGTTTTTTCTTTCCTATTTGGAATTGGATTTGCATTAATAATCGAGTAAATATATTGACTTTCCATATTTGTTTCCTTATCCTAATATTAATCCTAATTTATCAGGATTCTGAGTGTTATGCTTCTTTTATTTTAAGTGAGCTATTATCCACTTTATTTTTTTTTTCCTTTCAAAAAAAAGTAATATTTTTTTTATTTCAATATAAATATATTAATCAGATATAAATTTTTTTGATATGTATTTTTGACATATGGACATATGTAGATTTTATATTCTTGAATTATTATATTAACAATATTACAATTATACATTGAATAATATTTAATTTTCTACAATTAAGCAAGCTTAATTATTTCATTCCTAAAGAATAGAATATCAATATTATATTAATGAATAAGTTACCTTACAAAATAAATAATTATTCTCAATTCTGTAACATAGTACATTAATTATATTTTTAGTATTAGCTTATGAAAATATAATTAAATATATTAATTAACAAATTAATAAAGTTTTCTTATATTATGCAACATATAATCAATTATGATTTTTATTAATTTTTTTATATGTGTCTATTTTAGTGTTAGTCAGATTTTGTAGATATAAATAATTTTTTAAAAATGAAACAATCCAGTTTAATAGTTATAAATAAAAACAATTATAATCAAAGAAAGCAACAACCATATATTTCGCAAGCATACAAATAGTATTTTTCTAATTTGAAATTATTAATTTCTGAATGTAAATTTTCTTTTTATAAAAAATCTTGTAAATAAATAAAATAAGATATTCTCAGTTGTAATTCTCATTATTGTCTAATATTATGTAAGAAAATGAATGGTAACTAATTATATAAATTTTTGACAAAATGCATTTTTAAACCTTTGAAGTTTTATTGCATAGCCTTTTAGTTTTTGTTTTGTCTCATTATTCTTATATTTTTATTGAGGACTAAATAGTTCTTAATCAAAATAAGAATAAAATTTCAAAGATTTACTAAAATGGACAAAAATCTCATAAAACATATATCAGAAATGTGAAAAAAATCAAAAATAAAAATATTCAGAAGCTTAATAATAAATCTTATCTAAATTCTTAAGAAAAATCAATGTTATTTTCAGCAAATATTTCTAGTATATTTACTAAAATTGATAAATTTGAAATAATAAAGTAAAATTATAGAAAAAGTTCAAACTTAATAATTAAATGGATAATTAAACTGTTTCTTTATTGATTTTATACATAAGCACCATTTTGTATACATAGCTAATACATATTCAATTTCTTGCTTGTAGAAAACAATTCCCCTTATTTTTGAATGACATTTAATTTGTGAATATAGAGAGATGGAAAGAGAACAAAACAAAGCACTTTTTGTAATACATCAACTTCATATCCACTAATCAGAGTACCAATAGAGGAAAGAAATAGAGGTATAGATTTGGTGAACCGCTGAAGCTTTAAATAAAGGAACGGTTAAAGCAAGAGAAGTTTTGGCTAAAAGAATGGATAGCAGAGTTGATGAGAAATTGCTAATATTGCTAGGAAATTTCAAAAGGTAGTTCTTAATAAAGGAGAAGGACAAATTAAAAGGAGGGTTTAAATAAGAAATTCTTAGGTAAATTTAACGCATATATAACTAAGATGTTGCTGGCAGCTGATAGATTTGCTGGCAACAGATAAAAATAAGGAAAAAGTATAAAATAATATCATGTGATTTGACATTTTTACTTAAGAGATTTCAGTTCACGATGATAGAGAAATTATCTTGTGATTTAATTTTTTTATATATTTATTGCCTTACAAACTAATAGCTTTAGATTTCTATAGTTTAATATTAGTATTATACTCATTTTCAATAACAGAATCACTTATTAAGTGATTTAGCATATAAAAGACTATATTGAATTCATATTAAATAAAATTAATATAATATATTTTAATTTTATTATCAATAAAATCAAATAATTTCAAAATCAAATTATAACATTTTTAGAAATATTATGATAGTTGATTTGAGGATAAATCACCTATAAAATAATTTATTATTAAAAATAAATATTATACTAATATTAAATTATAAAAATTTAAAAATATTAATTTGTAAGATAGTAAAAATGTTTAAAAAAAAACTAAATCATATTATACTTCTTTGTCATGAAAAAAACTACAGTCTTTTAAATGCAAAAGCGCATAACGACAAGGTATATTTACGTACTTTTCCCTGACAACTAATATAAAACATCAATTTAATTATTTTTTATTTTTCATTAAAGTGTCAACTTTATTATTTTCTAAAAGAGTTTTATTAAACCTTAAAAAAGTATTTTATTTCAATATTAAACTAGTACTTTTAAGAGATATAAAAAAACTTTAAATTGTTATTTATTTGTGTAAAAATTTAATAATTATAAATTAAAATTAAGAGAATAAAAAATAAGACTATATAAATAATACGAAGTTAATTTAGTCTGTTATTGGTGAAAGTTTAAAATTAGTAGTGACTAGGAGTTATTGGATGTCCTAACAGCTATAGCTGTTGTTCAAAAAAATTAATCAAACACTTTAACATTATTGATAAATGAAAAGCTATCCGCTCTTCAATAGCTATGTTAAATACCGTCTTAATTTGTCACATTATGACGTTATTTATTAAGTGTTAAATTTATATTTCTTGAATTTTATTATGAATGTGGTTAATAATAATAAATCCAATAACCAGTACAAATTCAACACCTAATAAATAATCAAACATATCAATTTGAAACTTATTTTATCTCTAAACAACTTGATAAACAAAATCTACATAATAATTTCTCAAAACACCCTGAATATATCAAGTACTTTTAAGGATGTTCAAATCATCAAAGAGAGGTACTTTAGGAGGCTTTTTCGTTGGCAGATTCTTTATTTGTCTAGTTATTCTTACAACCTTATGACTTGCTTACTATTTTCAAGAAAAACTACGAAATCATATATTAATATTAGCCAATATAGTAACTTACGTATGTGAAACTGATAATACATATATAATGCAACACTGAATATCTTAATATGCATAAGGCATTACATTTGCATATTGGTGTCGATTTATGGATGAGATGTTTGTTATACGCAGCAAACATAAATATTCCATTTCATTTAAGTGTTTTTTGTGATAATTTTCTAAGTAAAAGTAGGTGTAGCTGAAAATAATAACAAAAGAATGCAACTTCTTTTTTTCTTTTTTTTGCTTTACATTAAAATTGAACTGTTTTTGTTCAATATTATCTTAAAATCCTGTTTATTATCTTAAATGAGAAATATAACAAGAATTTTACTGTTATTTTCATGTCATGTCCAGTCCCGTTTTAAACCAACCAAAAAATATAAAATACTTCGCTTTAAGTTCATATATTTTAAAAATTGTATAAATTATTTTGACGATGATAAATACAAATTTTAGAATCGAATTTTAAAATTTAATTCGAGTAGTTTTAAAAGTGAATTAGAACTTAAAATGACCAAGATTAAGTAGTTAATCATATTTCAGAGCTTCAAAATTAGTACTAATCTAGAAAATTCAGAAAACTGCTTTCTGATTTTATATTTGGAGAACTTGTACACCCAAAATACCATAGATTTTTAGTTTCCTGGAGATACATTTCTGGAAAATGGGCATGGTTTTCCTGAACTAAATATGGCCCGAGAGTCCATACCTTGAAAAATGACGTTTGAGTTTACTTCGCCTCAGATCATAGATACAGACCACATAAGTCTAAATTTAGTATGAAATGAACTCTTTTATTATTATTTTCCAAGTACAAACAAAAGACAGTCTACCTGTTACAACTGTGACCTTGAAAATTTGTATGGTTAAGAAAAGTTTGTGACAAAAAAAAAGAACAGGTAACAAGTTATCTACAATCACCCAAGTAGAGATATTTTCAGACATATTGTTTCCATTACCATTGGATGTGTGGAATTGTCTAATGGGCCACCATGCTAGCAATTTGTGGACAGGCAATGAACTTCAGGGGGCTGATTTTTATTTAATTAATTAATTTTTTTGGTTGTATTTATTTAGGAACTGGTTTAGATTAAAGGGACACACATTGATGATCTTGGAAGATGTTTTATCCAGGAATATGTATTGCAATGGCCCCATCAGTCCAAGATTCAATTTGACAGGGGAAGATATATTATATATATATATATATATAATGTGTGAGAAGTAAATAAATAATTGCCAGGGCTTGCTAGCCCCTTCCACAAATTATGTGGAACTCATTATCCAAGATTTTGTTCTATTTTGAGATACAATGGCACAAGTACACCATGGACAATAGTTATTTTCTTTTTGATCCAATAGAGCCTATAAATTAAGAGGTACACAATAGAAGAATGATTTCTTATTATAATAATGTTATTTTCTTTTCAATATCAGTGAATGATAAATAAAAAAATTATGAATTCAAGATTTTTTTTAAGTAATAATATCAATTAGATTTTTCTATCATTAATATAAATAATAATTGTTTATTTAAATATATAAGTTTATCAAATATTAGTTTCAAAAATTGAGTATCAAACTCGAAACCTTCATCTTTTAAGTTAATAATTTATTTTTTATTTTATAAAAGAAATTATTTTCTCTAACTTAATCCATTAACATACTAATTATATTTATTAACACACTAACATATTAACTACATATCAATTTAGATTAAAGTCTTATATTCTCTTTCCTTTATTTGTAACTAAAAAAGAAAATACAGAATTCTTTTCCCTTATTTTCCTTTTATGAGATTAATTTTTAATTTTTCAAATAATTTGTTTATTTATGGTGGATGTGTAAATGAAATATATTGTGGTTATTTGGTGATTGATTAAGATTTTCTTTTCTTAAAATAAATCATAAAAAAGATTCTCAAGCGACCGCCATTTTTATGTGGACTGCATTCCTTATCTAGAAAGTTAAACTCAGAAGATACACTCTGCTGCATAACAGCTCATGATAATATTGTAAATCTAATTCTCACATGAAAGATCCATCATCCCATATTTCACCAAGCCTCAACACATAATCTAGAGTGTCCATCGGGAAAAGTTTACCATACTCACTACCGCACTGGATCATGAGCTACGTAATATAACGATACTCCGGTCGCATAAACTCAAAACTTGGAGAGAAAAATTGGTTGGATAACCCGGTCAAGTCGACTCAGTTCCTCCCAACCACAACTCAGTAGCCACAAGAATGGCTTCTCTTCACGCCATTTCACCTCATAGTCTCCTTCCTCTATCAAAATCCAAAAAACCCACATCAAAAATCCTGCCAAGTTCTCATTTTCTCGGCTCGAAATTCACTCAGAGTTTAATTTTCTCAAGAAACAAACAACAAAGAGGTGAAAGCAGCTGGCTTTTGAACTCTGTTGTTCAAGAAGAGCTTGATGTTATCCCAGTACAGAGTGAAGACAGTGTAGACCAGCAAGAAGGGATGGTTATGAGTCAAGTAGAGAGTGAAGGGAGTGATCAGTTGGCTACTCAGGTTAGTGGATTTGGATCAAGCGAAGGACAATTGTCTTTTGAAGGGTTCTCTTCTGCTTCTTCTAGTTCCGGTATTGGTGATGATGAAGAAAGAAGACAGAGAGAATTAGAAATGGATAGATTAGCTGATAGAACCCTAAATGCTATGATTGTTCTTGCTGCTGGTTCTTTTGCCATCACCAAGTTGCTTACGATTGATCAGGATTACTGGCATGTAAGCATACACTGATCTTGTTTTTTTATGTTGTAACCGACGGATTTGGTGTGTGAATTATTTATATTGTGGTGTTATTTGGCGGTTCTTTATTTTATATTTGCATAATTAGCTTCTTGATGTCTTAAGAAATAATTGTTGCTGCTGTGATGTTCTATGCAACTCCTTTTTGTTCGTTCTGGTTTCCAATAATGTAAAAGCTTCTCAATTTTATCACTCTTTCATCTAAAAGTTTTTCACCCTATACAACTGGTATTGAATCAATGAAATTCTGTTGCTTTATATATCAGTTCTAGTTTTTTGATATTTCTGCATACGGTTACTATGTGGTTTTATTAGCTGAACTTCCCTTTTTTTCTTCTCCCTTCTTGTTTTAGTAAATATTTCAGGACATATGAATGAGTAGTCGAGTTAGCTATTTGTTGTATTTTTCATTGGATGTCATGATTTTGAACTTGCAGCTAGTGAGAGTTAAGAAGATCTCTGTTTTGTAACAGGTGCTCTGAAATATTATTATCCAGTATAGCCATTTAGTTGATCAAGTAGTATATAAGAAGTAAAATCAAGGAAATCAGAAAATGCGCTTTGAAGAGTTCTGTGTACTTACTTAGTTTTTCAATGTTACAAGTTCCTCCAATCGATGCTTAAATTAGTACTTGCTTTATAAAGTGGCATGTTGAGATATGTTACTTTTAATTGAAAAAAAAGGTTCAACTGGAAGCAAGCTTGATAAAAAAGGATTAGTTACAATGTCTGTATTCTGATTTTGTGCACAAGAGGGGAAATGATTATATAGTTTTACTAGACGACAATAATTATCATACAGTTGAGAGCTGATTTGAGGGAAGTAGAAGGTTTTATTGGGAGAAAGAAGGTGCTAGGAACAATTTTTTGATGCAATAAAGAAAGATTAAAGACTTATTGCTTGATGGGTGCCACTTGGGTAGAGTGACTCTATTAATTCATAGTTGCTTGTTTAAAAGTATCTTTTATGTACTTGCAATTGATACTTTGAGAATTGAATCCATTCATTCAGGAGTATTGTTGTTTTATTAGCATTGCAAAATGAACATACTTGATTGTCTTTGATTTGCTGTTGGATTGCTGAATATCTGGATCTGTCAATGAATTTTCCAGCATTTGTCTAATTTCTTTTGCTTTTCTCTTAGGGATGGACCCTGTTTGAAATACTGAGATATGCACCTCAACATAACTGGAGTGCTTATGAGGAAGCTCTTAAGACAAACCCAGTTCTAGCAAAAATGATGATCAGTGGGGTGGTCTATTCTATAGGGGATTGGATTGCACAGGTTAGAAAATGTAGTGAGACAACTATGATTACATCTTTTTCCTGCTGTAAATTGTTCTATATATTGATTTATTTTGGATCATTGACAGTGCTATGAAGGTAAACCACTCTTTGAATTTGACCGAACACGAATGTTTAGATCAGGCCTCGTTGGCTTTATGTTACATGGCTCCCTTTCACATTATTATTACCAGTTGTGTGAGGTGATTATCAAAACTTTATTTCTTTTAATGTGCATTTAATCAGTTATAACAATAACAAATCTTGGAGTAGTTAAGTTACTTCTATGGTTTAAAAGAGCCATTTCCTCTGTTTTGTAGGAGCTTTTTCCATTTCAAGATTGGTGGGTAGTTCCTGTCAAAGTGGCCTTCGACCAAACTTTATGGGCAGCAGCTTGGAACAGCATTTATTTCACAGTACTGGGATTCCTGCGACTGGAATCCCCAGCTAGCATTTTTGGTGAATTGAGGGCTACATTCTGGCCAATGCTAACAGTAAGAGAAGCTTCTCCATAATTCTGCTTCTCTTCACCATGATTCTACAGCTAAACTGTGGAGTTAACTTTGATCATTATTTAGACTGCAACCTGCAAACACATCACTAGTTCTTAATTCTTCTGTTTCTGCATTTGTAGTAGTTGCTTGAAACCAAATTGTATCAACTTTATTATTCAAGTAAAAAAGTTGTATTTAGTTAGAACCTTTTCTTTGTGCACAGCAGTTTGTTTTGGTCCTGCTATGTTGTGTGTGCCATGCATCATTTACATGTCCAATGTCTGGTGGTTATAAATAGACTTCTTGGCTAGTGCAAGTATTTGTCCAGTTCAATGCTAATATGGTTTATATGAACGTCTCAAACTGCTTTTTGCAGTTCTAGAAAATTTCTAGTTTTACTGTAATGAGATAGTGGAGAACTGTTGTCAGTTTAGTTAATTGGTTTGTTCAAAATGGTCAAGTGTAGGAGATATGTTTATTCTGCATTTTTTTCTTGATCTTGAGGTTGTGATTTTCAATTGGATTATTTTGAATCTTGAAAAAACCGACAATTTTTAGTAGTCATTGATATTCAATTTTTCATGGCAACAACTTGGCTTAATTTTGTTTTCTTTGATGTGTGTTATGCAGGCAGGTTGGAAGCTTTGGCCATTTGCTCATCTTATTACATACGGCGTGGTACCAGTAGAACAAAGGCTTCTTTGGGTGGACTGTGTAGAACTGATTTGGGTGACGATACTCTCAACGTAAGTATTATTAATGGATTTTCTTTTCCTGAATTTTTATGTATTGAGTACTGAAAATAGAGTTTGCAATGCTCTTCTCCAATATTATTGCCTAAAAGTTGACTTGGTTTTTCTGAAATCATTCTCTTCCTTTCCACCATTATAATTTTATATTTGCTAATGAACAACTTAGGCATATTATTTTCCCAAAAAAAAAAGACAGGGTATACTGAAGTCTTCCTGCTAATGTTCAAATGTTCATGTGATCTTTAATTTTGTTAGTGACAAACCAGGGAAATCTGAAGATTTCTTTGGGCTGAGTTGGCTTTCATTTGTTGTTGTTGTTATCTAATAAATTCTGGTTTGGAAATATTAGAGCTGAATGGCTGCAATTTTTCTGGTGGTCCCAGCAATGACACTGCCAAAGAATTCATTAGAATCTTCATGTCAATACGTTATTTGTCGTGCATGTAATAATAATGTGTGGATATAATTCGGAGAAAACGGAGGTCTACATCCAGGAAAAAGACTAATCTTGTTTTTCCTTTAGTCATCTTGATGCTTCCACTTGATCTCAATTTTTTCCAGCTAGGTTCTAACATGGTAATCTTCTCCCTTTATCAGATACTCGAATGAGAAATCAGAAGCAAGAATAGCTGAGACACCAGCAGAAGCCACTTCCAGTTCTTTGTCGAAAAGTCCTGCTGAGGTACATAAAATAAACTTTTTTCTTTCTGCCATAATTATAGAAGCACAAATACCTGCACTTAACAAGTTCTGATATGCTTTGAGTTTCTCAATCTCTTATTTCTCTTTTCCTTAGCAGGAGTAGATTAAGTGCAATTAATCAGAATGAGAGATTACACCATCACAAGTCGCTGAAATTGAGTTCGAAGTTGTATAGCAAGGATGCGAAGATGCTTGGGGGAATCGATGTGGAACTGACAATGCAGAAATCTGGTACAGACCGGGTTATCGTATATACCACACACATCTTGCGTACTCTTTGTGTGCGTATGTATTTTGATTTCTATACTCAGTACAGTACCCGTCCCTTCAATAGTTTACTTAGTTCCTTGCCAAATTCCAATAGCACCACACCGTACTTCTTCATCACCCATTATATGACTTTGAGAAGCACCATCTGTAAATTTAACAACAATTGTCGACTCCTCAAATGCCATTATATACAATGTAAAATGTGCATGTTCTTTATCCAAACATTCCGGCAACATAATTTCATGAAATACTTCATCTTTCAAATCAAACGCCAGTACTAAAGTCCTTTGCTCATCCTGATTCTTCTGATCATAGGAATTGCAATGCACCATTCACAAAAGGTGGAACCTGACAATGGTTTAGCAAATGCTGGGGGTGCAATATCACTAATATTTTTCCAAGAATGTGCAGTAAGAGAATAGAGCTCAGCCATAACCTTAGGTTTTTGTTCAATATCAGAATTCCCATAGGGTATTGAACCAATATGTTCAAGATCTTGTAGTCATTGATTAAAGGATCAAAATCAGGGACTTCGATATAGAGAAAGTTTCCATTATATTCAGGACCTAATAGGATTACAAAGTTTCCATATGTACTCTCCATTTGCTACCTTTGCAAGAATCAATTACAGGCGGTCAAATGATCAATACAACTGCCAATTTCACAAATTCCTTCAAAGCTTATTAAGTTAATATACTTAAAATGGGGTATGAGGTCCTACAGCAAGCATGCAACAAGCAATGCCATCATGACATCTGAAAAGACACAGGATTAGGCTGCTGCAGGAACCTGCCATGTCTAAGGAACATAAATAAATATCTACCCTGGGTAGCACCTTCGCCATGGGAAGCTTTCGTCATATAATGTTTTCAGGAACTGGTGGTGATTTTCAGAGTTCAGAAACAGACAGATACTTCCAATGCATTTAGATTATAGACAAAAAAAAGAAAACCTTTAAAAATTCATACAATTAATTTAAAGCAAATATAAAAATCTTGAAACTGCATGCATGATTTCAGCATAATAACAAACAGGTCAACATTTTTCATAGCATCTATAATCCCTCTACTATTAATATAGTTATATTCAGTTGTAGCAAATGCAGACTTCGTTGTACCAAAACAAAATAAAGTACCAAGAAATGCTTTTGATCCTATGATCTGGTAGCGTAAATTCTTCATCCTCTGATGCTGCTTTCAAGATGCTTCAGGAACCTTATGATCCTGGAGAAACACATAATCTGTTTATTATGAGATATTTATTGATAGAGAGTTGACCATAAAATACAAACATTTCTAGCTTTCTAATTATCATATAACTATTGGCAAGCCCAGCAATACTAACACCTGCACCATTGCATTATGGGCAAAATTATCCAAGTTCCTGAACATGATAGCAGAGGTAGAGACAAGCTTCAACTAATAAATTCATTCTACCTGAACTGAAAAGTTGCATTATCTATCAATGCTCACTTAAACAATTTAACATAAATCCATTTGCAAGCGATAATATTTGTACATCATCTTGGTCATGTTTCAGCAAATCTTACAACAATTGGCATAAATCCAAATGAATTTTTCTTTCTACTTGTATTTCAGATATCAGCCCCTTCGTAAAGTCCTCACTCAGAGATGCTATCAGGGTTTTTTCCCCCTCGCTCTAACACGAGCAAGCATATACTAACTACATTTTTTTGACAGATTGAAAAAGAAGTTTACATCCAACGTTATAAATTGAAATCTTGTTTGGTCCATTCATAAGCATGGGTGCGAGGCCATAAGGAAATAATTGTCTTAGAAGTTTGAATCATGCCCGCATATGCAAGAACCCTCTACTCAAACTTCTATATTCGCAGCTTTTAGTTGAAAAAACAAAAACATGTGAATGGGCGTCTGTCAGACTTTCCAACAACCTTAAGGTATATCATGCATGTATATTATGCATGAGATCATCAATTGAATGTTTGAAAAGAGAAAAAAAAAAACATGTCTATAATTGTGTACAATCATTACAAAGGTTACTGTCGTCTGTCTTGTTATATGGATGGGACATTATTGCTCAAGAAATTTGTCTCACATTCCAAGCGTTTGAGAAAGCCAGATTTCCCCCAATAACCCCCACTCATCCTCCAACCCCAACCCATCCTCCCTCTTTAAATTGGAAGGTTCCTACTCAGGAAAATGGCTTACCCAAGAACGAATGGTTACAAGGGATCCAAATTTTTTTGTGCAAGCTAAACATAAGACACTGGCATTCCCACTCACACATCCAAACTAACCTAGTTCGAGGGTTAATTGCACTGCTGGTATCAAACTTTCGCACTTTTTTTCAAATAGTACCAAACCTTCAATTTGTTTCTTTTTGGCACCACTCCTATTATTTATGTATCTTCCGCCAGTACCAAAGAGGAATCCGACACTTATTTGCTGATGTGGCTGCCGGATTTTGAATTGATAACACACCTGTTGCTAACTCAATAACTTAATACTAGTCAGCAATTAACTAATTACCTTAAATTTGAGCTAAAAAATTGAGAGAAATTATAATGAAATTGATTTCTTCCTCTAAGCTAACTCAAAAGTAACCGTTGGTACCAAACCTCAAAAATCAACGCAAACCGCTCGACTTCCACCTCTATTGTCAACAATCTCTGAATCTCTCGTTTCTCGTCTCTGACCTTCTTCTTCGTACCTGGACATTGCGACATTGTAGAACAATCAATGACACTCGACTGGCGAGTAAGGGAGAAAGCCGAAGATCCACCACTATATCGTAAGTACAAGCGAACCGATAGTTATTCTGTGGTTACTGAAAGCTATTTTGCATCTTTCATTGAATAATGCATGGTGCATTTATTTGGAAGTTAACAATACAGGGGCTAGGGTTTTCCCTAATTCCTTTTTAAAAATGCAAAGAATGTTGATGATGTTTGTTTATAAACACTGCTTGTGTGTGGTTGTTTCACATTTGTTTAATTAATTTATTTTACAGTGGCTAATTCCGAATACTTCACTTTGTATTGGCATGATTATGGAGTTGATGTTAGAGGTGAACCTAAGCTATGAGATATAGGAGCTGTGGATTTTTGTAGTTTAGATAAGATATCCAGGATAAAAATTGATTCAATGGCTAGAGAGCTAGGACTGAATCCTGAAACAAAGCAGATTATGTGGAAGGATCCTACAAAGAGTATAAGTGATGGGTTGAGAAGCCTTGAAACTGATAAGGATGCTTTAGAAATGGCAATGGCTGTGGAGGGTTCTAAATTAATGCATATATTTAGTAGGAATAAGTAGGAAATAAAAGAAAAAGTCGGGAAGAAGTTTGGAGAAGAAGTCAAAGTGTCGGGGCGAGAGTGGCGGGAGGAGGCATGAAAATAAGGATGATGACAGCTGTAAGGATAGTGATGCAGATTCAGAGGACAATGAGTTTGTGGACTTTGATTATGACTTGAGGGATGAAGATGCTGATGATGATGCCATGTTTGATGAGTTTGTTGATAAGGAGCTTGAGAGGGACAAACCATCTGGTTCTAGAAGTGCTAGGCAACCTGCTGAGGAGTTTTCTGAAGAAATAGATGCAACAGTTTATGGTCCATTAGATGAGCCGGTGTCATGCTCCTCATCTGAACACAGCGATGCAGATTCAAGAAAGCAGAGATGGCCTGTGTTTAATGAGGAGACTGACATGGCAAATCCCTGGTTCAAGATTGGAATGCTCTTCAGTTCCTTCAAACAATTCAAGGATGTTGTGAAGAGCTCATCAATCAAAAGCAGAAACTAGGTTATATTTGGGTCAAATACAAGGCAGAAATGCAAGGCAAAATGTAAGAAAGGATGCTAGTTTTTCATTTGGGCCTACCTGCTGAACTCAGACAAACAAACAGTGCAGATAAAGTCAGCCAATTTCATCCACAACTGTTCAAGAGAGGCATAGAATAGGCATGTTAATGCCAATTGGATAGCTGAACAATATGTTGAAAAGTTCAGAGCTGATCCCAGTTGGGCAATTCAAGAGATCATACAAGTTGTAAAAGAAGATTGTGGTGTTGAAGTGTCCAGATTGAAAGCATGGAGAGCAAGAAATGCTGCTTTGACATTTATCAATAGTGATAAGACAAAACAACTTTCTAGCCTTTATGATTACAAGCTAAAACTCTTGAGAAGTAATCCAGGAAGCATAATAGTTTTTGGTTTGAATGAAGGTGTTTTTAACAGCATGTATGTGTGCTTTGCTGCATTGAGGGAAGGATTTAAGTTTTGTAGGCCTTTCATATCTTTGGATGGCTGTTGGCTGAAAGGAGTATTTGGAGGACAGCTTCTCACAGCTGTTGGTTTAGATGCAAATGACTGCATCTACCCAATTGCAATGACGTGTTGTGCAAAAAGAAAACAAGGAAAAACTGCCTGTAAGTATGCCATTCTTCTCATTTACTTATGCCTGTAAGTATACCCAATTGGTACCAAACTGTCTTCTTTTATATTCAATTGGTACCAAACATTGGTAACTTATATCCAATTGGTACCAAACATTGGTAACTTATATTTAATTGATACCAAACATTGGTTACTTATATCCAATTGGTATATAATACCCCTTCAATTTCTTTCTTTCTTATTATAGGTGAAAAGGAAGACAAATAAACAGCAAAAGGAAAAGGAATCAAATTCTGCAACTACTGCTGCACATAATGTAGATGACCAACCTGATAATGTAGCTCCTACAGACACAGCTCCTTTAGGGACAACTTCAACATTTGATAATTTGTCACTGCTAATACCATTGCCATAGGTAAGTAATATGTCACCTATAATATTTATTCATTAATGTCAACTGTTTACTAACTTGAGACTTTATTATATAGTTATTCAATGTAACACCATCAACAAAAGAATCAGAAAAACCTGCAGTTCACTCTACTACATCACCTTCAAAACCTACCAGCAAGAAGAGTAAAAGCATTAATGATTTGTTGAGCGAGCTGCCACCAGATCTGGCCATTGGAAGACTTTCAGAAACACAGAAAGGAGGAACTGAAGCTAAGGAAAAAAAGACTTTCAAACCTCGAGGGTTGTTGAGCAAAGATCTTGGGGCTGAAGGAGTTACCACAATAACAAAACAAGACAAAAGAAAACAGAAGATTGATGGAAGTGTTTCAACAAAGAAGAGAGCTTGGGTGCCTCCAGGAAATGCAAAGAACAAAGGAATTATAATTGGAAACCCTAAAAAATAATGTTTATTTTAGTTGTTGTGTTGTTAATATGTTAATATATGTGTGGACCTAACATGTGGTTCTTTGACAGAATTTCATTTTTTGTAATGGCTTTTGACAGCCTTGGGTGTAGGGTTCATGTGGACAGAATTTCCACATCCATTTACTTTTGTTTAAACATTTTATTATTTAAAGTAATCAACAGAGTACAATTATTTTCACTCAATTTGTCTGTTGTGAGGACTGCTCTATATAGGACATGTCTGTGCATATTTATCATAACAGTAACATTCAAATGAAGCAATATTAATTAACTACTGTAAAAACCAAATACTCATTTATCATTTCATTCATTCATCAGTAAATTACATAAGTAACAATAGTTGTAAATACTACTGTATCCAAAGTATATCTTTAAGTAAAGCTATATCTTAAAAATAACAATCCTAGCCACACCATAACAGCTAAGCTTAGACAGGTCCATTCTGCACTTCATGCTCCTTCTTTCTTCTTTCATTTTCTGTAGCTTTGAATTTAGCAAATTAATCCATTATTGTATTCATTCAGCAGCTCAGTTGTAAGGTTAGATTCACAACTGTCCACTTTTAAGTTAATAAAATGACAAATGAAGAATACGTACAAGAAGAAGGTTCTTCATTACAACTCAAAATATATCAATGTAAGCTAAGACAGTATCCTCAAAACTTACTATAACAGAGCATAACCAAACTTGCGCTCGGATTTCCTTTTTGTTCGAGAGATGAAGCTTCACTTTCAGTTGTTTATGGCAAAGCTTCACTTTCAGTTCGACAGACGAAGTCACCATGCACATATAAATCAGTGGCTCAACTCCAACACTAAACACACTGTAATCCAATACGACACGATAAAGAACAAGGAAGCTACAGAATCGATTATTACAGAAAGTAAATCGACCGATATAATAAAAACTAAGTTTCATAATTTGGAAATTTTCCTGATTTAGGGTTATTTATTTGGGGTTTAGGGTTATAAATTGGGAATAAAAACTAGATGTTTTTAATTGCTGAGTTGGATAACTATTTGTTGAGTCAGCAACAGATGTGGCAAGTGGTGTGTTATCAATTCAAAATCCGGCAACCACATCAGCAAATAAGTGCCAGATTTCTCTTTAGTACTAGCAGAAGATACAAAAATAATAGGAGTGGTACCAAAAAGAAATAAATTGAAGGTTTGGTACCATTTGAAAAAAAGTGCGAGGGTTTGTTACCAGCGGTGCATTTAACCCCTAGTTCGAAGAACGAACTTCCAGTTTATACTATTTTTTGCTAATGAAATCTACAAATGAAAGTAGCTCATAAATTTGGAAAAGAAGGTTAAATTTTGAGGCTCTCTAATTGTCACAAACACTTGCACCTGCTGTTGGGAAGTAAATGGTCCCAGTTAATCGCCATGCTTGCTGCGCACCATAAAAAGATATGTCCCTTCCTCATAAGAAAAAGTAAACGAAAGATACAATTTCTACACCCTAGAAAATAAAGAAAAAGAGCACAATCCATAAAATCTTTCCTTTTAACACCATGTCTTAAATTAGGCCACATGGTATAGATCAATTAGTGACCATAACCAATATTTCCAGTTAAAACAAAACCAGAGATTTCAACTGTATGTTTTTTTCTGACTCAATCGTTTGCGACCTTTCAATATATGTTTTACACTCACTATAATTTTGTTCATTTGCATCACTTGCAGAATACAATATCTATGCCTAACAACCCTGGTCTCTTTCTAGCAAATTCACAGTTTCTAAATTTTGAAAAGACATAAAGCAGACTGCTAGTAAAGTATCCATAGTGAAATACTAAATAGGCTACATTCATCAGCCATGAATCCCTGATCCTAATCTAGGGAAAGACAATTAGACTGCATTTAAAAGCTAATAACACCTGTTAAACTGAAACCAACTTTGACAATATATTGACATGATATGGAAGCATTAGTATTCAAGAAATCAATATCATCTTCAAATAAGAAATAAATAGTTATCTAAAGATCTACAGCAAAATAATAAACAGAACAGAGAAGGCACCTAACTCTTCTACTCCCTGTTGATTCTGCGTCGCTTTGGCTTCCCTGAGGGACGAGTCTCTACAGCATTTCCTTTATCAAATAATACAAGGCTCTCCACGTAGTTATCAACGAAAGCATGAGCACCTAAATGCTGAAGTGCAATATTCTGAATGCATTGATTTTCTTGATTAATTAAAGCTATTTGCCCACGAAAAAATTTCACCAACAGTTGCCCATTCTTCCTAAACCCCAGCACAGTCGACTTTCCTTTCCTTCGTTTGCCAACCTTTGCATACTCCACCCATGATTCTATCACACCATACTCTTTCATCACCCATATCTGAGAGTTATGAAATTCACGAGGCACACTGCTGAAAATAACTGCAATTGAAGAGTCCCCAAACCTCTTAACATCAACTTCAGTTTCAATAGCGTTTACCAAACTTTCTGGCAATATAATTTCACGAAACACCTCATCTTTAACATCAAATACCAGAATCAAACTCCTAACTCCAACACCCTCCATCCGATAACTCATAATCCAATGGAATGCATTGTTCACATAAACTGGAACAACTCCGTCCTTCATCCTATATGTGATGGGTGCAAGATCAGTGATTATCTTCCAAGAATTTGCGGCCAGTGAGTAAAAGTTCAGCCTTACTCTGAAATTCTAGTCTGTCGCCAGAGACAAACTGAAGCTGCATTATCCTGAACAGCTTGTAGTCATTGGTGCAAGAATCGAAGCTGAAACCGAGCATATCACTGCAGTAGCCATGGAAGGGTGTCGAGGTGAAATTAGGTTGGGGACCTGTAAAGGATTTTCCAAGAGAGGGATTCCAGAGAACGATATTATATCCATACTTGTCATGTAAAACATGTCTATCGTACAATCATACCAGGCCATTACAAGAACCCACTACGCGAAGATACCTGTCTTGGGATGTGAAGGGGAAATGCAGTGGCACATGTTAAAGCTTGTCTTCGAAAATTTTCTGAAATTTAGCTATAATCTAGAAAACATGAAAAAACTGTTTTTTATTTTTATTTAAAAAAAATAGTACAAGTAAATACAAAAATTTATTTTATATTTTTATTTGAAAAATTGTCTAAAAAGCCAACATAATTTTCTATAAATAAAAACATCCTAAAAGTATCAGAGGTTAATGAATGACAAAATTAGGGGTCGATTCTATCCATATAGAGTGTATATATATGAAACCTATATTTAACATTGTTCTTTTTATGCCATATATGACATATATTATATGATTTCTAAATTAATTTTTTTAATTCTTATAAAACTAATATATTTTATTAATATTTTTACTATTTTAAATAGTATTATATTATTATTTTCAATATCTTAATTATGATATTTAATTATTTCATATTCATGTACCTTTTTAAATTTTATATAACCTTCATTTTAAATAATTTTTTTAAATATTGTATACGACATGTAACATCTTAATTATCATATAGTCCTTTTTCTTTAAATTATTCTTTATAATTTTAATTTTTAATTAGATTTCTTTAAATCTTTTCTATTTTCTAATTATCATATATATACTTATTTGCACCTTATATTATTCTTTTCATTCTATTTTACTTATATTCAATCAGAATTACTTTGATATAAATTAGTTTCAAGTAAAAGACTCAATTAATGAAATCCTAAAATCTTGTATTATAATTTTTTAAATATTTTTAATTTTTAATTTAATCTAAAAGGCATTTAAAATTTATTTTCTAATAGTATTTAAATACTTACGGTAAATAAATGATGGAATTGTTGATTAAAAAAAAAGAATATTATAAAAAGATAAATTACAACTATTTATTAAATTATATTAAAAATTAAAGTATTAAAATAATTAAATGGCCAAAATATAAGTAGTGAAATATGCATTTGGCCAAATAAATTAGATTGCTTTGTTTTAATAACAAATAACCATAGAAAACTCCCACCAACCGACGTTAATTGTCAAAAATTTATGAATTTTGTATTTATTATCAAATCTAAGACGTAATTTTTAAATTTTTAATTTCAACATCATATTTTAATATTAATATTAATTTTAATATTTAATAAAACTATCTGTCAAATCTATTAACTTGACGTGAATTCTGACAACAACAAAAAAAGAACCAAGTGAACATTAGAGTTGTTGATTTGTTCAATTACTAAAATATTAAAATTTATTTTATTTATTTTATTTGCTTAAATGATAATATTTTAATAATGAGAGTTTTGACTTAATTTCTCTTTTTTTATTGTTGTTGCCGAAATTCACGACACGTTAATAAATTTTATTAATAATTTCATGAGAGATTAAAATTAAAATCAATAATAAAGTTTGATACTAAAATTTAAAAACTTAAATAATACATACTAAATTTAATAATAAGTGAGCCAGTATAAAAAGTGGGATTTTAGAGAGAAGTCTTCTTTCTGTTTTCTTTCTCAACTAACCTTTGACAAATGTACAAGTGGTATCGTTTGATCATTATTTATGAGAGTTGATTTGCCTGATACTTTCTTGGAAAGTGATGCGAGAGTTGCTTTTCTTTTCTTTTATTTCTCTTCTTTTCTCTTATCCCTTCTGTTCATATCATTTGGAGGACTTCGTCTTGGAGGCCGGGGTAATGTTAGTTATATTTCTCAGCTAGAAAATTTTGGCTTCTTGCTCTTCTTATTTGTTCCTTTTGACTTATTTCAGATCATGTGGTTTTCATGCATATTTGTTTGAGATTTTCATCATGAAAAGGGCATGGGATGCGATCTTTTCAGGTTAGAAAATTTTGGCTTCTTGCTCTTCTTATTTGTTCCTTTTGACTTATTTCAGATCATGTGGTTTTCATGCATATTTGTTTGAGATTTTCATCATGAAAAGGGCATGGGATGCGATCTTTTCAGGTTAGTGTCTCGGTAAATTTCGTTTTGCTTACAGGTTTTTGGAGTTCCACCATGAAAAGAAAATACATGTTCACATTCATTGCGATCCTTAATTGTTAAAATTATTTGTTTTAAGGGTTGAAACCACTTGGCAAGCTGTTAATATTTTCCTAAGCTCTTAATATTTTCAAGCTGTAACAATATACATTGAAAAATTAATGGAGGGCCAAAAGCAACTGCTGCTGAATAGTTCGGACTTCAGTTTCTGACAAACTTTGAAAAACTATGAATTTCCAATTGCAAAATAATGAATTCCAGACATGCAAATTAGTTGGACAACACAGAGAATGTAACGTCGTGCTATTTTTGTTTTAGGCATGGGAACGGTGGCAAAGGGGCTAGAGATAGGAGGAAAAGCTGAAGCATTAATGGATAACGTTGTGAGCGAGGACGATATGCAAACTCTCAGACGTAAGTTGCAACAATTGGAAAGCATTAAAGCTGATAAAGTGGAAGAATTACAAACAGCAGTGTTGCAGACTGCCAAGAAACCGATGAATGAACTTCAAATTTGGTCGAGGAATATATCAATGGCGAAAGTTAAAGTTCAGAACATGGAACAAGAAGTGAAACAAGGTGGGTTGAGTGGCAAACTATTAGGAAAGCGTGTAAAGAAAATGATGGAAGAAATGAAAGAGCTAATTGATCAGAATGCTAGATTTCAAGGACGTCTTGTAAGTGATGCAGGTGATAATAGTAGAGTTGCATTGTTGGCCCCAAAATTAGTTTGCCAAGCATTTGAAATAAACAAGGAGAAGATATGGCAGTATTTAGAGGAGGGTGAGGGCTTTTGCATTGGTATTTGGGGGATGGGAGGAGTGGGAAAAACCACGCTTTTGACATATATCTACAATGAGCTCCTCCGAAAACAGAAGAATGTTTATTGGATCACTGTATCACAAGACTTCAGTGTAAGGAAATTGCAGAATCATATTGCCAAAGCTATTGATCGTGATATTTCCATAGAAGATGACGAGAAGAAAAGGGCTGCGTTGCTCTGGAATGCACTGAGTAATAAACAAAAATTTGTTCTCATTCTAGATGATTTGTGGGAAAATTTTTCTCTAGAGAATGTGGGTATACCTATCTCCAAAGAAAACGGATGCAAGTTGATCTTTACAAGTCGTTCATTAGAAGTTTGTAACAAGATGGATTGCCGGAGGAAGATCAAAGTGGAGCCTCTTTCTGAAGAAGAAGCTTGGAATTTGTTCCAAGAGAAACTTGGTGAAAAAATCCTCGATGATGGTAGCGAGATCGCAAAATCTATTGCAAAGAGATGTGCTGGTTTACCTCTTGGAATTATAACTATGGCTAGCAGCATGAAGGGAGTGGATGATTTAAGTGAATGGAGGAACACATTGAGGATTTTGGAAGATTCAAAAGTTGGAGAAGGTGATAACGAATTCGAGGTATTCCGAATACTGAAATTTAGCTACGATCGCTTAGGAAATTCAGCATTGCAAAAGTGCTACTTATATTGTGCATTATATCCCGAAGATCGTAAGATTAGAAGAGTGGAGCTGATAGACTATTTGATTGCTGAGGGAGTAATAGAAGAGAAAAGCAGACAAGCAGAATTTGACAAGGGACATACCATGCTCAATAAACTTGAAAAGGTTTGCTTGTTGGAACCTGTTTGTGACAATCAAAACTACAGATGTGTGAAGATGCATGACTTGATTAGGCATATGGCCATTCAATTAATGAAAGCAGACATAGTGGTTTGTGCAAAGTCAAGAGCACTAGATTGCAAAAGTTGGACAGCTGAACTTGTAAGAATTTCATCAATGTATAGTGGCATAAAAGAAATTCCTTCTAACCATTCACCACCATGTCCTAAAGTTTCTGTCCTATTGTTGCCCGGCAGTTATTTGCGATGGATTCCAGATCCTTTCTTTGAGCAATTGCATGGGCTCAAGATTCTTGATCTTTCAAATTCAGTATTTATTGAAGAATTGCCTACTTCGGTTTCTAACCTATGCAATCTTAGTACATTATTACTCAAACGTTGCTATGGGCTAAGGCGTGTGCCATCATTAGCAAAGCTCAAATCACTGAAAAAGTTGGATCTCAATTTTAGTGGAGTTGAAGAAGTGCCTCAAGACATGGAATTCCTCTCCAATCTTAAGCACCTAGGTCTTTTTGGAACGTTCATAAAGGAGTTCCCACCTGGCATATTACCGAAGCTTTCTCGTCTGCAAGTCCTCCTACTTGACCCAAGATTACCGGTTAAAGGAGTGGAAGTGGCATCCTTGAGAAATTTGGAAACTTTGTGCTGCTGTTTATGTGATTTTAACGAGTTCAACACATATTTCCAATCTTCAAAAGAGCGTCCTGGGCTAGCATTAAGAGACAAAGGCTTTTGGATTCATCAGCTGAAGGATTATTTTGTTTGGGTAGGAAAGGAATCTAATGACCTTCCAAAAATGAAAGACAAGATTTTTAATTTTGAGGAAGAACTAGAGTTTGTGCTTGGTAAGAGAGCAGTTTTGGGTAATTATAGTGTCATGAGAGGAGAAGGTTCTCCAAAGGAGTTCAAAATGATTGAAATTCAATCTTACCACACAGGATGGCTGTGCTTGGAAAATGAATCTCCATGGAAGAAGTTGGAGATTTTGAATTGTGTTGGAATTGAATCCTTGTTTCCATTGTGCTCCTCTTCTGTACTTCAAACCCTTGAAAAGATACAAATCAGGCATTCGATGAACTTACATGTACTCTTTAATATAGCTCCACCAGCTGCAACAGTACGTAATGGTACCTTTTCCCTTCTTAAAACATTTGAGATTTATGGTTGCCCAAGCATGAAGAAGCTGTTCCCTCATGGCTTGATGGCAAACCTTAAAAACCTGTCACAAATTTATGTTAGGTATTGTGAGAATATGGAGGAACTGATAGCAATAGAAGAAGAACAAGAAAGCCATCAGAGCAATGCCAGTAATTCATACACAATCCCAGAATTACGTTCTTTCAAGTTGGAACAATTACCAGAGCTGAAGAGCATTTGTAGCAGACAAATGATTTGCAATCATCTCCAATATCTTTGGATAATAAATTGTCCAAAGCTAAAACGAATACCAATATCTCTTGTCCTGCTGGAGAATCATCAAATAGCTCCTCTCCCTTCTCTTCAAGAAATCATAGTAAGCCCCCCAGAATGGTGGGAGATGGCCGAGGTGGATCATCCTAACGCTAAGAATATCCTCTCACCCCTCGTCTTATTCTAGCAGCAAGCCTTCATCATTAAATCTTCAGCTTTTCTTTTTTTTGTCATTTAACACAAACCATCTTAATATTTCTTATTTTTCTTCACTTTGCAAGACCGACATTAAAAGCATACAGAGCGTTGTCGTAAATGATTAGGTTATTAATGAATGCATTAGGAAATGCATACAGAAACCATCTTGGGCGAACTAGTAAATGCAGTAGGCAGGGCCACATCAACCTTACGAGAAATATTTTACCTGTAATTCTGCAATTCTCCTTGCTTGCTTATCACCTGTATTTTCTAATATTATATTTTTTTGGGGTAAAATTTTTAAAGTAGTATTTTGTGACCCATTAAAAATCTACATGATACGCTCTAAATACATTTACATTAAAAAATTTATATACTTCTTCAAATGCTTGTTCTGTAATGACAGATTGCCCACTACTTGAGTTATATTTGAGCTAGAGCTATTAAAGTAAATTAACGAGTAGAGTGCGAGTAATAACACTTAATGTGATAAACTTATGACTGTAATTAGTTTTAAAAATATTATCATATCCTTTAAAATTCAACGAATTTATATGATTGCTCTACAAAAAATTGAGTCTAATTAAGCTTATTCAAGCAATATAAATCTGTGCTATCAAAAATATTTTACTGAATTCGAGGCTTAATTGTTGAGAAAAATAAGTCGAGAAACATTTGATATATATATATATATGTAATTGTGTTTGTATCTTTTTAACAAAAATAACTAACTAAAATAATATCTCTTATACTGTTATTTATTGTTTTTCTTCAGCCTATTTATTTTTATAAAAAATTCAATCATATTTTTTGAAACAAAAAAATACAATTAAAAAATCAAATTGCCTCTATTTCAATGCATCATTCAACACTTCTTTTTTACCCGTAGAAAACAACACATATGGGTCTCTATTATTTTCTCATTCTAGAAAGTTCCTTCCTTTTGCAATTATTAGTACCCTCTCGTTAGGGTTTCAGTGGGGCAGCTTCTCATGGCGTTACCCATAGATATTTTGCTTTCTATGTGTTTGTTTTGTATATTTTGGTTGTGATTTTAATTTTATCATAATGGCAGTCTTTATTTCTAGTTCTTGTGTTGTCTATGGTAAACTGGTTCTTTATTTTATGGCTACATCCAGTTGGCCTCAGCCTGGTACGGCTTCATCCAAAACCTTCAAGAGCAGTTGTCCTATGAAATTCTTTTACTCAACGGTAACTATGGATTAAAGAAAGACTGCTGGTGGAATGATCGAAATCAAAGATCGTTGAAGTCGCTGTCAGTTTTGACTAGAGTTACACCACCTATGAAGGGAGGCTCTTATATTACTATCATAAAAATATGTACCAGCGAAAGCAAGCTTTTCTGTTCCTCTCATCCCCTGTAGTTGATGAAGAGTTTTCCAGTAGTTAGGTGGTGTTGGCTAACAAATCCCCGGGGTAGAGTGTTCTCTTTTGGCCTAAGCCCCTGATTCGAGCAGCATTGCCTCTTTGAGCACGAGCGTTAGGTTCCTGCATATCGAACAAGATATCTCAGAGGCATTTTCATTATTTTTCATGTCCTATACACCTGTGGGCTATGTTTTATCTGGGCTTTATGCCTAGTTATTTGGTTGTTACATATGAATTTCTAAACCCTTTTAAAGTGCAGTATTTCTCAGCTTTAGCCCTTTATTGTATGCAGTTACTTTATATCACTCATACTTTGTTAGGCTGTTGGCCCTTTTCAATGTTAGCTTATTTTCTTTCGCCAAAAGAAAAAAAGAAATAATAATAAAATATCTACTAAAAATAACGTAATCAACATTAAAAATTACAATAAGAAATATAAGACTAAAAATAAAAAGGACTTTTACACATGCAGGAAAGCGGCCGCAACAATTTTTTTACTATTTCTTTTTCCAAAAACAATTTATACATATACTTAGAACTGTAATATGGCATCATTTGATATTTAATTGATATTTTTTTAGTATATTTTTATTATCGTGATTTTTTTAGTTTTATTTTAATTATATTTTTATATATTATAAATTTTATTTTATATATTTTTAGTATATTATGGTATTTTTTTGAAACACACATCTTCATCTTCATGTCATTAAAACACACTATTTGCTATAAAAATATAACATATGAAATAAAAACGATAAATCTACCTTATTTGGTTGATTTTACAGTAATATAAGTTAAAATAATATCCTTTAAGTATCTTTTAGATATAATTTTAATATCTTTTTTCAGATGAAATTCTAAAAAGAAAATTTTATAATAATACAAATTAAAATAATAAACTTTGGTATCTTTTAAGTATATTTTAGTATATTGTTTCTGACAAAATTTTCAAAAAATATAAAAATATAAAAAAATTAAATTTATAATGATACAAATGAAAAATAATATTCTTTTAATATCTTTTAAGTATATTCTTTTGAATGAAACTCTAAAAGAAGATTTATAATAATTGTGGGCGGCGGTTTCGGACGCGTACCAAAGTGTCTTTAGCGACTACGATATTGTAAGATTTTTAACCTAATCGGGAACACGCTAACTAGTCACTGAGAATAGCGCGAAGATTGGAGTCGCCACCGGAGTAATCACTGGGACACTTTTATTATGAGTGGCGTTTCTTAGATTCCATAAGGAAGCTTACGCCACAGAGTCTAGAGATAGATCTAAAAGCTAACTTCCTTATTTGTGTATATTAGTCTTTAATTTTATTGTTTAACAAATTATTCTCTATAAATGCAAGCAATTTATACAAAGACATACCAAATAACACACATAATATACCTAAGTCTAGCTCATTTTTATCAAGCTTAGCCTGTATTGGAATAGTTAGTCTAATTTACTAGTCAATTATGCATGTAGCCCACCCAGTCTAGCTCAATTATATGTTATGCTTTTGATTTTCAGCTTTTAGACCTAATTAATATACTACTTATTATGAGAAGACTCATTCATTCCGAACCTAATTCTAATTAAGCCCAAGCCCTAACTAAGCATGCCAAAAGCCCGCTGAGTCTACTTAGATTTTAGGGTTTTAGACCTAGTTAATGTTGATTAATCTATTAGACTACAATATTCATGTTGGATCTTTCTAAGTCTGTGTGGCCCATTTTAATTAATCAATCATATAATACATATTTAATTAATCATACAGTAAGCAATAACAAACAAAATAAAGGCAGAAATTAAAACATAATTATTACAGCTCGGCCTACAACTATGATTGCTAAAAAGAAAAAAACCTAAAAACTATACAAAAGCCGAAATACATCAAACATCGTCCAAAAAAATAGAGGCTGGGCTTTAACAACCAATAGCTCTACACTGAGCCGATCGGCTCTAAGGTTCCAAGTTGGTTTTCATCGATTTGTTAGTACATTTTAGTATCCATAGAGCCGAATTTTACATGCACAGATAATAAGATTAATTAGAATATGAAACAAAATGAAATAAAAAAATTAAAATAAAAACAATAGAAGTTCAATTGAACGATTAAAACCCTAAAACTAATAAAAATCCTAAAAATTAAAAGTGCAGTAAACTAACAAATGGCAGATCAATCATGCATTCATATTAAACATATTTAATCACCTAATCATAATAGAAAAGGATCTAAATATTAATCCAATGACGTGTTTCTAATTAGATCTAAAACCCTAATTGGCAAAATATCAAATTTTAAAATCCTAGAGTTCTTATTATCATATTCAAAATTCAATAATCATATAAATTTTTAAAAATCCTAATCTAATCATATTGATCATAAATCACAATCCTAATCATGTTTCTAAAAATAAATAACAAAAAAAAATACAAAAAGGAACGAAGGGATCGATTTTATGATGATTGTGAATGCATGATTAAAGGAGCTCTCAAGTTGTCACCATAGTTGGTAGATCTGTGAGTCTCAGGTGATAAAGATGCAATTGAGTCAAAGACCGAATAGGAATCTAATGCTGGATTTTATGTAGAGGAATCTTCAGTCGATTTAGAAAACATGTTTTCAAAAGCGGGCTCTTTCTTTAGTGGCTTGTTTCTAAAAACTGATCTTTCTTAGTGGTTTGAGTCTTTTGTTGTCAAACAAGAACGACAGTCCTTTTCTTTCTTTTTTCTCTAGATTTTCTCTCTGTGTTTTCTTTCTCAATGTTATTTAAGTATCAATATCTCCTACTGCTAAGTTTCAGCTCTGGATTGTTCTTTCTAAATCCTAATCACCTCTTTCTATTTATAGAGGTAGGGTTTTAAGGGAAACACTAAGAGAGGCAATAGATTTTAGGATTATATCGATAAATATCCAATTTTATTTTTAAAATTTAAATAATTATTGATAAAAATAATGATTATTGTTAAGAAAACTTTCTAGAATATGTATTTGGATGTAAAATCGTCGCAAAAAAAAACGATATCGAATAGAGTTTATTGGCTCTATGTAGAGAAAGTTTTAAATTTTACAATTAGGTCCATGAACTTATGAAAACTACTTTGTTTTGACCTTGAAGCTTTATTTTTCTTGACAATTGTCCAAATTGATTTTAAAAAGGTAATTTCAGCTGGATAAACCTCGACCCTAGCTTCGGATTCGCATGTCCTTTACCTCCTAAGACCCGAGAAGGCAGTAACTTTCATCATATAGGGTTTTCTATTTTTTTTTCTCGATATCTAGATTCGAAAAAGAGGTGGTGACAATAATACGAGTTAAAATAAATCAACTTTAGATATCTTTTGGAAATACTTTTAATATCATTTTTTGATAAAATTCTGAAAAAATAAAAATAAAAATAAAATAAAATCTGACTTCATAATAATACAAATTACAAATATATCATTTCGGAATCTTTTAAGTATACTCTTAATATTTTTTTGACAAAATAATAAAAAATACTGTATAAATAAAAAAACCTTAAAAAAAATTAAAATTTTTTTCGAAAAGACAATGCCCTATCAAATTTCTTCAAAAGAAAAGTATATCAAAAGGGTAATATTAATGAATAATTACAGTTTTAGTATCTGAACTTGTTAAGAAATAACAATCTAGTGGTTGGATTTTTAAAACTAACAATTGAGTGTAGTGATAGGTCATAAATAGTTATATTTATTGTGTTTAATTCCCTTGCGATTTGATTGAATAATGTACTTAATTATGGAAATTCTGTTTATTCTGACTTAGGTGATGAAATATCAAGGATGGAGCAAAATCCAGCCTGAAGACATGTTTTAAGTCATCATTTGTCAAAAACCAAGTCTTTTGAAGGAGGTGCAGAAATCTGCACAGACGATCACTCTCGACAAGGCGTGACCACGCCTTATGAGCTCCGAGAAATGCATGCGGAAGACTCATCGGCAAGGCGTGACCACGCCTTCGCGTCCAATGAAATGCTAAAAGATATGAAAGAGAGCTTCGAAATTTTCAGAGATTAATTTGTGGTGGACCTATCCTTAGTTAATTTCCTTTATTTTTGGAAATGTTAGATTAATAGAACTTTCTTCCATGTATTTAGGGTTTTAATTTATTTAGATCACTCTTAATCTTATCCTTCCTTATAGGGATAAGATTAAATAGGAAGCATATTTCTTTTTTATAAGGATTCTACTATTAGGGTTTAGAGTTTTACTTCCTATATAAGGACGGCTGGAAGTACCTTTAGAAATTCATATTCTTATTCTTCTTCTACTCGCTACAATTCTTGTGAATTCTTACTCCACCATGAGTGGCTAAGTTTTTAGTTTCTAATTCAAGAGTGAATAAATTTCAATTGTGATTTTGTGAGACTTTGTGCTTAACAGAATTCTTCTTTAATTCAAGTATTCTTTATTTCTTGTTCTTATTATTTATGAATTATTGATATTGATTGAACTGACGACTCAACTTTGATATTGAGTTTGTGATCCGTAATTGTCATGAACAATTCACAAGTAGCAAGGAGCTGGCTCATGTGTGTGTGTGATTACGGCTTATTCAAATTACATAGCTTGCATGATAGGCTCTAGGGAAATAAAGGAATAAGGTTATTTCAATTGTAGTTATCTCAATTAAATTAATGTTGGTTTAGTCATTCTCATTATTCTTAATGCTATCATTAAGTTGATATGGAACGCTATCGTGCCCAGTTGACTAATGATAAGTCTTGATTTGGAAGTTGGGTTTGAGTCAATTGTATTAGGAGAATTACACTTATTGCGCCTTTTTCGAATAAGTAGACTAAGTACTTGAATAGAAAAATTGATATTTTAGCCTATGATCATGATTACAATTGGATAGAATTAGCACCCTTGAATTGGAAATTTGTTAAGATTGATTTTTATTTACTTTAATATTCAACCTTCATTATTTTCTACTTATTTATAATTTTGATTCAAACATTCAAACCCCCCCCCCCCCCCCCCCCTTTATTTTACTTTGAGAAGCTATCCACATTGGTTCTCTTGGGATTCGACCTGGTTTCACTATTTCTACAAGTTAGTTTAGAAAAATCAGTAATTTATTTTGAAGGGCTTCGACAACCCGTTCAAATTTGGCGCCGTTGCCGGGGAGCCTATTTTAGTTTCTCATTGTTTAAATTTTTTGTTTATGACTCGTTCTTCTCAAGATATTGATTTGCAGTTTAATCCTGAAATTAAGAAGACAGTGCGTCGATTAAGAAAGGAGACTAAGCAAAGAAAAAGTTGTCTCATAGAAGAGTTGGAGATAGATTTGGCTATTGGTGACACGTCTATCTTTCAAGAAGTTACAGAAAACATGGCGAACAGAACTCTCAAAGAGCTAACTGCACCGGATTTAAATCAACAACCTTTATGCATTACATTTCCTAATATTGCAGTTGATTTTGAATTAAAATCTGGTTTAATTCACTTACTCCTTTCTTTACGTGGATATGCAGGTGAAGATCCTCATAAACACTTGAAAGAATTCTATATTGTATACTCCGGAATGAAACCACATGGTGTGACCGAAGAGCAAATAAATCTTAGAGCTTTTCCCTTTTCTTTGAAGGATAAAGCAAAGGATTGGCTCTATTATCTACCTTCCGGTTCAATAACAATATGGAACGAGATGAAAAGATTATTCTTAGATAAGTTTTTCCCTGCAACAAGAGCTGCCAGCATCAGAAAAGAAATTTGTGGCATAACATAGTTCACTGGAGAAACGTTGTATGAGTATTGGGAAAGGTTCAAGCAACTGTGTGCTAAATGCCCACATCATCAAATCTCTCCGCAACTCCTAATCCAATATTTCTATGAAGGATTATTGCCAAAGGATAAGAGCATGATTAATGCAGCAAGTGGTGGAGCTTTGGTAGATAAGACGCCTGAAGAAGCCAAGCAATTAATTTCAAACATGGCCGAAAATTCTCAGCAATTTGGTACAAGGGATGATGGAGCTACAAGGTGAGTTAATGAGGTAAGCACTAAAAGTCTTGAAAATCAAATTTCTGATTTAACTGCTTTGGTTCGTCAAATGGCTGTAAGGCAATTACAAATGGCAAAAGTCTGTAGAATATGTTCGTTGCAAGGACATCCCACCGATATATGTCCAACATTGCAACAAGACTCCATGCAAGAAGCTAATGCTCTAGTCGGATTTACTGGTCAATCTCAAAGGAAGTATGACCCCTTTTCTAATCATTACAATCTTGGATGGAGAGATCACCCGAATTTGAGCTATGGGAACCAAGGAGGACAACAAAAGTATCCTTTCCAGAATTTCAATAGACAACCTCAAGCTTCAAATTCAGGTATGTCTTTGGAAGATATTGTTCAAAATCTTGCTAACAATGCTCTTCAATTTCAACAGGAAACAAGGTCAAGCATTCAGAGTTTAGGCAATTAAATTACTCAAATGGCTATGTCGGTTAGTAAATTGGAGGCTCAAAATTCTAGAAAACTACCTTCACAACCAGAGATAAATTCAAAGGAGAATGTTAGTGCAATTTTTCTTAGAAGTGGAAAGGAGATTCCTTCAGGGTCGATTCCACTTAAGAAAAGTGAACCGAGCAAGGAAAAGGAAGAAGAAGAAGCTTCCTCTAAAGCATCACGTGGGGTAAAATTCGATCCTCCTCTATCTCTTTCATCTCACACTCCATTACCTCCTTTTTCTAGCAGATTAGCTAAGCCAAAATAAGATGAGCAAGAAAAGGAGATCCTGGATACATTTAGGAAGGTGGAGATAAAAATTCCATTATTGGATGCTATCAAGCAAATTTCTAAATATGCAAAGTTCTTGAAGGAATTATGCACAAACAAAAGAAGGATGAAGGAAAAGGAGAAAGTGGTGGTAAGTAAGAATGTGTCGGCCATCTTGCAAAAGAATATGCCCGAAAATACAAGGATCCAGGTATATTTTCATTACCTTGTGTTATTGGTAATACGAGAATTGAGCATGCCATGTTAGATTTAGGAGCTTCCATTAATGTCATGCCATTTTCTATCTATCAAGAATTGAAACTAAATAACTTGCAAAAGACTGGTGTAATGATTCAATTAGCTGATCATTCTTATGTTCATCCCCTTGGAGTTGTTGAAGATGTTTTAGTGCATGTTAATAAGCTAATATTTCCTGTCGACTTTTACATTTTGGAAATGGATGGTAATTCCTCATTAAAATCAGCTTCGATTTTATTAGGACGACCATTCATGAAAACTGCTAAGACAAAGATTAATGTAGATGAGGGTACTCTCTCCGTAGAGTTTGATGGAGAGATTATTAAATTTAATATTTTTGATGCAATGAAATATCCTAATAATTTACATTATCTTTGCTATATTGATGTAATTAATCCAATTGTGTAGGAAGTATTTACAAAAGAAAATGTTAGTGATGAGCAAGAATTAGATGCATAATCTAATTTAGAAGTGGAAATTAGAAGCTTGGATTCGGATAAAATTTTTAAACTGAATGGTCATAGATTGAAGATCTTCCATGAGGGTGAAATTGCTTTATGTCTCATTAGTTTTCCTTCGGATCACCCCACTTATTTTGATGACTCAAATATTTTATTATTCCGTCGAGCATAACGACGTTAAACAATTGCACTATTGGGAGGCAACCCAAATACTTGCTTTATTTTTATTTTTTTATTTTTATTATTTTTTTATTTCACTTAGTTTATTTTGTTTTTAGTTTTTAGTTTTTAATTTTTTTTATAAAAAAAAGAAAAAGAAAATTCAATTTTCTTTTTTTTTCTGGCAGGAGACTAATTTCTATAAGGCGTGACCACGCCTTGTTTCAAGCTGTCTTCTGTTTCGTTTTGAAAAACTGCACCTCAAAATTATAGAAGCTCGCTTCTTACAAGGCATGACCACGCCTTGTTTCAAGCTGTCTTCTGTTTCGTTTTGAAAAACTGCACCTCAAAATTACAGAAGCTCGCTTCTTACAAGGCGTGACCACGCCTTGTTTCAAGTTGTCTTCTGTTTTGTTTTGAAAAACTACACCTCAAAATTACAGAAGCTCGCTTCTTATAAGGCATGACCACGCCTTACTTTAAACTACTCTTTTATTATTATTATTATTATTATTATTATTTTGTTTATTTTCTTTTTTTGTTGTTCTTTTTGTTTTTTTATTATTTTTTATTATTTTTATTTAATTTATTTAATTTTTTATTTAATTTAATTTTAAATTTATTATTATTATTATTATTATTATTTATTTTTGTGCTTAAAAAAAAGAGAGAGAAAAGAAAAGAGAACGTTTTATTTTGCCATAGCCACCAACGTTTTATTTTCTTTTGCAGCAGCCATCACCAAAACTTTCTATCTTCACTGGGCGGTTCTACCTCCTTGCCCACCATCACCACTCACTATTCAGTCCGAGTTGCTCGCAAATCAGGGGAATTTCTTTTTTTTTTTTATTTCTTTTGTGAGCCATTTTCTTTTTGATACATTGAGGACAATGTATAGTTTAGGTGTGGGGGAGGAATATGATAATTACATGATTTCCTTTTCTTTTTGAAAATATTTTTTTTATGCTTATAATTAGTTATGCTTTAATTCATATGTGCTAATTCTTCTTTTGCAACCTTGAATTTTGTTTTGATAACCTAGAATACCATGTAAGTTAGATATACATTTTTGGTTTGAGTTTTAATGCATGAAAGAGATAAGCATGATTATTATTTCTTTAAAATTATCTGATTGTATCTCATTAGTTTATTGATTGAAAAATGCACAAGACTTGATACAAATTTGAACATTCAAGTGAGCTCTTGAGCCAAAGAGCAATTCATTATATTTTGCTCTAATTTTTTTGTTGAGTGTTATCAAACTTAGTATGATTATTCTAGAACTTGCTTGTAAATGCATGTTGAGACCACATCTTTGGATTGATGCTTTAATATGATAAGGGCAATTATGATTAACCTATTCTTTGACTCTTAAAAAACCTACCTTGTTGATTTTCCTTTTAGTTAGCCACTTTGAGCCTATTTTCCATTTTCTTTTTAACACATGTTGTTTAACCCAAGACCTTTCGTTTGCTACCTCTATTTTTCTACCCTTATCAAGATAAGAAGGGAAGTGTTGCATGGTATAAATGAAACAAAAAAAGAAGAGAAAAAAAAAAGAAACAGAGAAAAAAAAAGAAAAGGAAGAAAAAGAGGAAAAGAAAGTTGATATCTATTCCTTTCATGAAGAGGATAATTGAAGAAGTATTCATCAAATATACTGAATTAAATTGTTACTCCTCACAAGTTCTCATATAAAATGTGGGAATAAATATCAACTTTCGAAATTTTTTGTAGTAAGTTTCATGGACGTGGCATAAGTTATCATGCAAGAATCTAATCTTTTTGTCTTGATTATAAAACATTTCAGCTATTCCTTTATCACACCCTTTCCTAAGCCCCATTACAACCCTTGTAAAGTCCTTTTGATTTTTGCATCTAATTCATGTATAGTGGTGGAGACTTGATTCATTAGCAAGCTTATGGTAATAACATGCTATGTTTTGATTTCGAGAGTAAATGCACCCTAAACGCTTTAAGAGTATTGAGTGAAACCATGTAAGGGTGTTAAGTCTCGTTGCTTTGATTTTGATGAATTATTGAGATACCTGTTCTTTTTACAAAATTTATCCTATGAGTGTTAATCTCTTGATTGTCATTATTATTCAGCTCATTAATGTATGTTTAATTTATTTGGTATTTGAGGAGATTAAAAGAGATGAAAGGAAGGTTAAAAGGAGAATTGGTATGTTGAATTGAGATATGCTTGAGGACAAATATAAATTAGGTGTGAGAGAATTTGATAGGTCATAAATAGTTATATTTATTGTGTTTAATTCCCTTGCGATTTGATTGAATAATGTACTTAATTATGGAAATTCTGTTTATTCTGACTTAGGTGATGAAATATCAAGGATGGAGCAAAATCCAGCCTGAAGACATGTTTTAAGTCATCATTTGTCAAAAACCAAGTCTTTTGAAGGAGGTGCAGAAATCTGCACAGACGATCACTCTCGACAAGGCGTGACCACGCCTTACAGCCCATGAGCTCCGCAGAAATCTGTGCAGAAGACTACTGTCAACAAGGCGTGACCACGCCTTGCGTCCCATGAGCTGCTAAAAGATATGAAAGAGAGCTTCGAAATTTTCAGAGATTAATTTGTGGTGGACCTATCCTTAGTTAATTTCCTTTATTTTTGGAAATGTTAGATTAATAGAACTTTCTTCCATGTATTTAGGGTTTTAATTTATTTAGATCACTTTTAATCTTATCCTTCCTTATAGGGATAAGATTAAATAGGATGCATATTTCTTTTTTATAAGGATTCTACTATTAGGGTTTAGAGTTTTACTTCCTATATAAGGACGGCTGGAAGTACATTTAGAAATTCATATTCTTATTATTCTTCTACTCTCTACAGTTCTTGTGAATTCTTACTCCACCATGAGTGGCTAAGTTTTTAGTTTCTAATTCAAGAGTGAATAAATTCTAATTGTGATTTTGTGAGGCTTTATGCTTAACAGAATTCTTCTTTAATTCAAGTATTCTTTATTTCTTGTTCTTATTATTTATGAATTATTGATATTGATTGAACTGACGACTCAACTTTGATATTGATTTTTCTATTGCTAAACTTTGAGTTTATGATCGGTAATTGTCATGAACGATTGACACAAGTAGCAAGGAGCTGGCTCATGTGTGTGTGATTACGGCTTATTCGAATTACATAGCTTGCATGATAGGTTCTAGGGAAATAAAAGAACAAGGTTATTTCAATTGCAGTTATCTCAATTAAATTAATGTTGGTTTAGTCATTCTCATTATTCTTAATGCTATCATTAAGTTGATATGGAACGCTATCGTACCTAGTTGACTAATGATAAGTCTTGATTTGGATGTTGGGTTTGAGTCAATTGCATTAAGAGAATTACACTTATTACGGCTTTTTCGAATAAGTAGAATAAGTACTTGAATAGAAGAATTGATATTTTAGCATATAATCATGATTACAATTGGATAGAATTAGCACTCTTGAATTGGAAATTTGTTAAGATTGATTTTTATTTACTTTAATATTCAGCCTTCATTATTTTCTGCTTATTTATAATTTTGATTCAAAAATTCAAAAACCCCCCTTTTATTTTACTTTGAGAAGCTATCCACATTGGTTCCCTTGGGATTCGACTTAGTTTCACTATTTCTACAAGTTAGTTTAGGAAAATCAGTAATTTATTTTGAAGGGCTTCGACAACCCGTTCATGTAGCAACCTGTAAAAAAATAAGAAGTGGTATTTTTAGCAGGTGATTTTCAAGTTTTTTTTTTTAATTTTACAGATATAAAAGAGAGAGCAAAAATTGTTGAATACATCAAAAAATAAAATGGATTCATTAGTGAGATAGCCTTAGGGTAACTTAAATTTATCTTATATAACTCTCTTTTTCTAACTTCTATGAGTCCTCAATTTAGTAGTTTTAATTCTTAATCTCCAATTCATAAATTCTAATATTTATTACGCTATAAAACTCTAATAACTTGATAAAAATACGTGTATATAATAGGCAAGTTTATCATTTTATTATTCTTACAACACAATTTACCATATATCTCTTATTTTTCATCTAAAAAAAATCTACATTGGTATTTATAATGTATTATCTACTAAAAATACTATTTTATTATTTTTTTTATAGATTGCCATATTTAATTGTTAGTTTTAAAAGTTCAAACCACTCGATTGTCATTTTTTGACAAATTTAGACACCAAAAGTAAAATTATCTTTAATATTAAAGAAATTTCTGACGAAACAAGTCACCATCACTTAGAAACATCAAATTACCCCAAGGAAAAAATAAAGAGAAAATTTCACTAAATATGGTAATTTTTTAAAAAAAGTTTCATTTTTTACTGTAGCTTTTTCTTTCCTTTTTACTCTTGGATCGGTCTTGAAGGTATTTGAGCATTAGACCAGCTAGATGTAGGCAAAGAAGAAGTTCTAAGCTGAACCGGTTTGCCAACTAGTTCTAAGGCTGGGATTGAACCAGTGCCGGTTGAGCCTTAAAGAAAGAACTCAAGCTTTTGTTGTTGACTGGCTCCACAATTGATTCTTGTCGACACACTGAACCGGCGCTAGTTGGGAGATGGTATTGGGTACTGTTGCTAACCGGTTCCTCGATCGATTCATCACTTTAAGTGTCCCAGGACCGGTTGAGGACGAGACAAATGTTTAAAGTGGGTTTTTACACACGTGTTTGACCATTTTAAGTGGAGTTAAAAGGAGTTTTAGGTCTAATTCGACCTAGGTACTATATGTACTTAGTTTTTGTCCTAGTTTAAAGGAGATATTCAGTTTTAGAGAGAGAAATATTCTTTTTAAAAGATATTTGATATTTGGCTACACAATTGAAGAGAGCTTTCCAAATTTCAGAAATCAAAATAGTATTTAAATTAACTCTTATTTAGAAAATATTTTCTTTAGTTATTGTTTGTGTATATCGTTATTTATTTTTGGGTAACTAGATTCTCATTCTAGAGAAAATGATGTAATTTTTAATTTGATTATGGATTCAATATAGAGTTCTTTTGCTCTTGATTATTCTTCTTATAGTTAATGTGAATGTTGTGATTGTCCACCATAATATTTTTATCTTAGAATCTATATGATAAACTAAAAGGAGAAATTTAAATCTAAATCTAGAAGAATAGGCATAATAATTTAGGTAGAAGAATATATCTATTTATTATGTGTAATACCTGGAATTTTTTCCTATAATAATGATAATACTAATAATAATTGATAAATGAATTTTTATTTAAATTAATTTTATTTTAGTTTTTATTTAGTTTAAATTGAAATTAACTAAATACAATTTTGAATTTTAATGCTAGACAAATAAAGGAGCTATTTTCGATATCCTATTAGTTTGAATTTTTAAGAAATTAATTAAGTAAATTCTTTGAGAAATAAATTATATTTTTGGTTATTCAGAATTTTTCCCCAAATAAATATATTTAATTAAATTCTATATTTGAGAGTTATGAAAGAAATTGTAAAGGATATTTTATAAAAGAATTATTGAGGAAAATTATATTTTAATTAGCTAATGGTGTTAAATTTTAATTGGAAAGTATTTAGCAAATTGATTAATTAAATTAATTGTGTGTTAGGATTAAATTGAAAATTTATTTTGGAATAAGGATTAAAAATATAATTTTATTAATATGGGGTTTTAATAAAAATTTGTATGTTTGGTATTTTTATAAATATATATGTCGGTAAGGGCTTTTTGATAATTTTATATTTAAAAGCAAGGGTGTATATGTAATTATATATTTTCAATAATTCTAATTTGGCCCAAATTAATTAGTTAGGGGCTTAATTGAAAAGCTAAAGAAAAGTTTAAGGGTTAATTAAAAATTTTACAAGACGAAATTGTTGTAATTAAAAAAGTTGAGGGACTAAAAGGTAAGAAAGAAAAGTGCAGGGACTGAATGACGATATGGAGAAGAAGAAAAGAAGAAAAGAAATCGGGGGAGGCGGGAAGATCGTGCATCGTCGACGGTGGCGGGTTCGGAGGTGCAGGCTGGCCAGTCGGCGGCGAAGCGGCGTGGCGGCGGAGAACGGCACCAAGCAACGGAATCGCGCGAAGGGGCAGCGGCTTCCGGACGCCATTCCGGGCGTTTCCGGTGGCCTTGCCGGCTGATTCTGGTGGCGATCGACTCCCCTTGGCGAGAGCTTCCTTTTGGCGGTAGCGGCGTCGACTTTTGGAGATCGGAGGAGGGAGTTCCGGCGAGGTGTTGGCAGTGGTGTTTTTTGGCTTTTCCGGCGAGCTCCGATGAGGGATGGATGATCAGAGGACATATCCGGACTCTCCTCAGCTCAAGCTTCGCAATGGCACCGGTTTCGTGGCGATCGGACTCCGTTTGCAAATCGACTGCCGAGATCGTCCGTAAATCTCTCCGGATGATCGGGAGTCGAATCGGAAAATCAGAGGTGGAGATCGTCATCAGCGTGTCGTTCCGAGTCCGTTGGTGTATTCGGATCATCGATTGGACTCCGACGGCTGGAGGCGAGTCGACCGAGCGATCAAGCGTCTCAGTAATTTCCTCTGGCCCGTTGATTTTAGAATTATTTGGTATATTATATGTTTATTGAATTGTGTTGAGTATTAGAAGATATTGTGAGTCAAAATAATTGTTTGTCGGACTGCCTACCTTAGGTCGTGTTTTATGTTGTATGGCAGAGTCAGGAAAAATAGTGAAGTCTTGGGGACTCAACTCCCGTTAAAATAAATTATTGAATATTTGAAGTGTTTTCTGGCAGGTCCTGGACCCGTTTTACGGGGGATAAATATCTGTATTGTAGGGGAGGTTCTGCCGAATTTTCGGTAGAATTTATCCGAGTCAAGATTCTTAGACAGTCAATCCTAAAAATCTAGACCTAAGTTTAATTGTCAACTGTTTCAGCGTTATTGATAAATTGTTTTCCATGATTAGATAATCCGCCTGTTCGGCTCGCTCCACCCGAGGCATCGGAGCAGAGCTAGGAGGTCGTCAAAGCTGTGAGTTAAAGTCATATATCGGTTATGCGCGTGTCAATGCATAAATTTTGGAATAGCTATTGTGATTATTTGATTGCGAGTTTAAATGATTCATTTAATTATTATTCATATGTATCATGTTTTTTTATTACTATTCATATATATCCTTCCCTCTATCATTGATTTTACTATTGCATGATGACACAGGATAGGACAACAGTAGAACATATTAGTTTGATGAGTGTACCGGTAAAGATCCGAGAGTGATGGAAAAAGGGTAAATGGGTAAATTTAAAAAAGGAAAGTTGAGAACTTGCCTTGGTCGAGCATTGCTCTCTAGGTTTAGTAGAGTGTGTTTACCGGAGTAAAGGTCCCTGGTCGAGCTTCGCTCTCTGGACGCCAGTCTTATTAAAGTAAGAGAGAAAGACTAAGGCTGATAGTGATAAGTAAGTGACCAGACTGGAGGTAAGGTCCCTGATCGAGCTTCGCTCTCTGGGCGCTAGTACTGTTGGAATGAGAGAGTCAAGATGTTAGAGTTGAGGTTAGTCGAGATGTCAGTGTTGAGATTGATAGAGATGTTAGAGATGTGATTAGGATTCTACTGAAGTACTCTGTCCCGTAGTGTGTGAAAATTATCTTATTTAAGCATGATATGACATTGCATGACTTAACGATTATTTCAAATTAAATAAATGTATTATTGAAGTATATGCAACTATTTTTGGATATATGATTTTAACTCACTCTCGAGACTGACAGTCTCAATTTTATTGTTTTTTAGATTTGAGTTTGTTAGTCTTCCCACGGCTCTTATCAAGCAACCCTACTCTTTCATCATCGGGTGACGTGTTTGATTCGATTTTTCTGACTTGTAAAAATTTAGATTCTCTGCAGTAGAAAAAGTAGATATATCAGTTGCAATTTTCTGTAGTTTCGGATTTCGCCTAATTCTTCTGGAAGACCGAATTAATATGTAAAATTTAACAGTTAAGATAAATTGTGGCATCAGTAAAATGAGATGAGATTTAATTGAGTTAGCGAGTGTCAGGCTTACTACGGAATTCAGTGACCTTACGCCTACCTATTCCCTAGTGCCGGTCATGGGCCCAAAGATAGAATCGTGACATTATGATGCAAGAATTGTTGTATAATAGGTTTGATTAAGTTATTATCTTTGAGAATTGGTAATTTCTTAGTTAGATACATGTTAATTACTTGAAAGAGAATTGATTTATCTTGAGAGCAATTATATTTGAGAATGAATTTTTAAAATTGATATCTATAATTTATTTCGAAATTCGAATCTCTAGACTTCTAAAATCTGATATTCTGTTTTTAATTATTTTATTAATTATTTTATAATTTTTTCTTATAAAATCTTTTAAAAATTATTTTACATATTTCTTAAACAATGATTAGATATTATCCTCGTGGGATCCACCTTAATTTCATAATCCTACACTGCAGTTAGTCGATGCACTTAGAGATGAAGAATAACACGATCAACCTTTATCAATCATCTTCCACCGAGTCATCCATCTTGAAGAGCACTACAATTGAAGAATCCATTAAAGGTAAATTAGATTTGATAGAATATAAATAGGCATTCAAGAAAAATTATATTATGAGCATTACTCTCGCATTTGTTTTATGCCAAAAATTTGTTCCACAAAATTACTCATGAACTCCGGGTAAATGCAGTAAAGTGTTTCTTGTAATTTCTTGCAGTCGAAGTGTTCTTCCCCTTCCTAAATGACAAAAATCATTTTTTATCAGCCATTTTACAGTTAATAAAACAAGTGATAGTCTCGGCCATACTTACTGTTGTTTTGGCATGATTGTATACGTCTCTCATGAAATATAACATTTTTAAAGCAGGAGTTCGAAGGTGGTCATAATTTCCTTTTCTTTTAACTTTTACAAGAAATGACCCAGGTGGAATCTTTTTATCCCAATTCTGAGTAATTTTCATCGGTACTCCTTGAGCTCCAACTTCTATCTCATATTTATGAGACTCTGCTTTCTTATGAGCCATTCTCATTTGTTCAACGTTTATCATCTCTTGCATTGACGTCCATAAGCATGGATGGAGACATAGAAATGCAGTGCTCATCCTAGGGCAAAAGATACCATATATAGTGAAAAATTAGTCAAGTGCTTCCAATTTACCCTTGAACGTATACATGCATATTGACACTTAACACCAATATTAACTTCTTGGCCTAAGCAGTCCATACAAGGTCAGAATTATCTTGGGGCTGGGGTGGCAGTAGCCCGACGTAGTTTGGAGAAAAAAAGAAGATTTATTTTTAAATCTGTCAATCTATTCTAATTCTGAAATTATTTAAGAAAAATATAACTAGAAAATACAACTTTCACTTGAAGTAATTTAGCACTTGTCATTATAAAAATATATTTAAATCTCACCGGGTTGTTTAGAATATCTAGTTACGCCATCAAGTCTACAACTTTTATAATTAGTTTTTTTTTTTTTTTTTTTTTTTACAAAATAAGGAGTTTATAATATTACAAATTCTTTTGAGATATATATCCTTACAATTTCGAGTTATATAAAAGTTGGATTTAAAAGTTGCCATGGACGGACTGATTAAATAATAAGTTAAAATCAGGGATAATCATCAAAAATAAGTTCATGAGAAACATTGATAAGGAAATGCAGACATATAAAGGATAATAAGTTAATCAGATGATACCCTTTTTCCAGCATATCCTTAAGATGGGCTACATCTTTGGGGATGGGTTGGTGTTGGAGAATTTCATCAATCAGATTTATCAAACCCTCCATGTCCTTTTTATATTGCCCATCGCCACAATCATAAGAACATAGTAACTTTACTTCCCACTTATACTCTGTAACACCATCAATTACGCCTAATTTTTCCTTCCAAGCAACAATGGTTTCCGTAGACAACGATCCATGTATCTTCTTTTTATCATGTAAACCCTTCAACTCCATCATAATGCATCTACATTATAATTATTATAATAAAAAAGTAAGTATTATTCTAAAAGAATAGAGATTTATTAACATGGTTTGCATATTCGTTCACTTTACCACAAAAGTCCACTAGCATCATACCTCAATATATCTTGTATGTCTTTTGCTAGACGATATTCCTCTACAGGTTCACCATTCAATGCCATTGTCATTTTGTCTACTCGTCTCAAATCATTTAAGACATCCTTCAATGTCTTCGACTTGGCCTGTATAAAATAAAATACTCTTCTGAACTGAGTTTAAAATAAAATCTTAAAAAATTGAATTTTTCAAGGACACTTTACTAGTTTTACTAATAAATAAAATTATGTTTAGAAATTATTTACTTGTTAATATTATATTAAATATTAAATTATTAAATAAAATTATATTATAATTTTTATAATAATAATTTGCACACGCAACATAACACGCGTACTAATTATTATTATAAGCACAAATGATGCATCTACTTATCACCATACGATTGTTATCACCCAATTTGAGGAAATAAAAATAGGGATAAGTAAAAAAAACTATAACGTGATTTTATTTATTTAACAACTTTTAGTATGTATTTTCTTCTCATTTAAAAAGAGGTACGTGATTATAAATCGTGATAAAAAAATGTATCTCCTCATTAAAAAATCTCGATTTGCAAGAATTTAGTCATCTTCACTTCGATAAACCATCATTATCACGTTATCCATATCTGATAATATTACTTAACAACTCGAAATGTCGTTATTTGACCATCAAATCAATCTCATCCTATCAATAACTTCTTAGATCGCTATTTGACGGTCAAACAACGAAATTAAGAATTGTTAAGCTCTAAATTTACATTATTAGATGTAGTAATATGATAATAATGAATAATCTGAATGAAAATGGCTAAATCTTTGTGAATCTAAATCTTTTAACAATAAAATATTTTTTTATTATTTTATTAGTGACCATATACATCTCCTTGTTTAAAAAAAACACATAATAAAAATTATAAAAAGTAAAATCACCTAGTATATTTTAATACTTATCCTAAAATAATAATAACAATAATATAGAATAAACACAAAAATGAAATGATGAACTAATGCAATACTATTATTAGTTGTGATGAGTAATTTAATGTGATAACTTCTAAAAGTTATAGAACAATAGAATTATCTCAAAAAAAAAAAAGATAAAATAAATACAAAATGAAATCGAATGATGAAGAACGCAATACTATTTTTAGCTGTGATGAGTAATTTAACGTGATACCTTTTAAAAGTTGTAAAACGATAAAATTATACGATATCTTTTTATATTTATCCCAAAAAGAAATAATAATAAGACAGAATAAACACAAAAAATGAAATGATGAAGAATGCATACTATTATTAGCTGTAATGAGTAATTTAATGCAATAACTTTATAATTATTTAGAAAAACAATCTGCGACCTTAAATTCATTTCATGAATTAAACTAATTGATATATCACTAAGATTATTATTCTTATCTTTTGAAAGAATAAGAGTAATTTTGTGAATCTTCCGTTAATTTATACACACACACGAAGGGGGAGAATCATATTGGAATTATATAAATTCTTCCCCTTCGTGTATATATATATAAGAAAAACAAATGTAAACTGAAATTTTGTAGTAAAACATAAATATATACAAGTGATGCTTGGTGCACAAAAGCAAAATCCTAACGATCAAAAGAAGCAAAATGCATTTTGGTTCCCAAAAGGATTGAATGTTGTATGAAGTAAGAAAGTAAAGACCAGGATACTCATTTCTTTCAGTATAATAGCCTTCGCTATATCAGATTCCACTTCCTGGAGCCCCTCCGGTGATTCCCCCATTATCAATTACGTATTTACTGAATCCCTGCAAATTGTATGCGGTTTCCATCAAGAGTGAAAGAAATAGATTGAGTGATTAAAAGAAAAAAACAGCGTTCTTATTCTTGCTTAAAAGAAAAACAGCGAGATGAACTTAAAACAGAAACATGAAAGATAGAAATTCTATAATTCCTTTGTGTATATACTCCAAATAATGAAATCTAATTAACCTAAAAAAATAAAATAAAAAGAAAGAATGAAAGAAAGAGAACAGGCAGGTATAATATATAACAGTTAATCCATTTCTTTTTAAAAGAAAAGCATAGAGAATTCAAACAGACCTTATTGAATAATGGAAATCGCTGGGAGTTGGAAAATCTCTGATAGCAGTTCATCACAAGAATTTACTTGCTAAAGACAGAGCTGCATTTTATATGTATTTCAAAAGAGACAACCCCTAGCTCTTCTTTTCCAAATCCAATTTTTTTATTATAGAAAAACATAATAATAACAGAGATTAAACCAGAAGAAAGAACTTCCTGGCTCTTGACGTTGACAGAATTGCCGCGTTCCTGATTATCATTCTCAAAGACTAGCTTAGAAATATTAGTTTAAGAGGTGGTTGATGGCAAGTGATAGAGGAACTATGTTAGGGTTAATTGCCCATTTGGTATCCAATCTTTATGCTTTGTTTCAAATTAGGTATCAAACTCCAATTTGTATCAATTTGATAACTAAACTTTGATTTTTATATCGATGATAAGTTCCTCATAAATTGAATTTCCGTTGTGTATGTGGCGACTGGAAAATAAGGTGGATATTTTTTTAGTGTACATATATCTAGAGTTAATTTAGAGTATTGCCGTGAAAGATTCTTATGGGTAGCAAAATACTATCTCAAAAGTTTTAATGCAATTGCATACTCAAGACTCGAACTTGAAACTTTACTTAAATTAGAAGAGAATTTTACCAAATCATTTACACATTTGGGTATTTGAAAGAGATTGAATAATATGATCAGCTACTGTGAGTGGTAAAAGATGTAAGTTGTGGGCTGTTGGGTTTAAATAATTTATGCAAAGTATTAGAAAAATAGAATGGGTAATTTTTAAAATTAGGATTAAAAGTAAAAAAAGATAGTGAGGTATGATTAGAATAGAAATAGAGTCCACTACTTAAATGACATTGATATTTAGTTACTTACCGTGTTATTTTTTTATCGCCACATATGCATAAAATTATAAGAAGTTAATGAATGGCTTACCGTTGATACAAGAATTAAAATTTAGTTATTAGATTGATGCTAAATTGAAGTTTGGTACCCAATTTGAAACAAAATGCAAACTTTGGATATTAAACCGGCAATTACCCATCTATGTTAATGAAAGTGATATTTTAAGAGATAACTAAGAAAATTTCTTAAGAATATAGCTGGTTAGTTTAGCAGAATGTTAGGTAGCAAGTAATGTAAGAATCTCCCTCTAATGATATTTTAAGAAAATTTTTGTCTAAATTTAGTGTAAATCCCATTTATACACCAAATTGATTAATGATTAATATATATATTTATTAATTTTAAATAATGTATCAATTATTTAATACCAAAATGTAAAATAATACATGTCACTAACCTATTTGTTGTGGCACATATACACCAAATCTAGATAAGAAATTCTTGATATTTTATATAAAAATAAGATTCATATAATCAAAAGAATTTTAGCACTCAATTTAAACAGTTATATATAAGAATAAAATTTATATTATAATAAACAATAATATTTTTAGGTCCCATATCAAAAAAATTTACCTATGCATAATTATAATTTTATGTAGATTATAAAATTAATTCTATGATATATTAAAGATTTAAAATGAAATAAAATATTTGTGTAAAATTGTCTGAGACCATGATTTATTCTTTAGAGTTTATTACCCCATCTTAGACTTTTAAGATAAACTTTACATATTATGAGAACTACAAATATAAATTTAGTCCTTTCGATTTAAAAATATATTCTATTTTTCTTCTTTGGTTCATCTCAAATTATAGTCCGTTTTTCTCTCTTAATTGTTAGTTGGGTAATTAATAGTCACAAACGAATTTCATCTATTAACATAAATTATTTCACCTAAAATTAAATTTCGACTGTTTTTCAAAATTGTAAAATTTCTATTAAATTTTTTTTTTTTTTTTAAGTTTCAATGTAATACTAGATTTTTTTATTTGAATCTCAATAGTTAAAAAATCATATAGCATAGCAACAATGGATGAGTTGGTAACTCCAACAAAATCAATGTGAATAGCTGACACTTAAAATATCTAACAAGAAATTTTAATAAAAATTAATGATAACAACTAAATTAGAATTATTTAAAATATATAATGAGATATATAAATTTTTCAAAGAATATTCAATAGCACTTTTTATTTTAAAGAGCATAATCTATAAAATAAAAAATATCTTAAAGATATTCAAATATAAAAAATAAAAAATTTGTAGTTTAAATTCAATTGACTTTTTATAGTATATTTTATATTTTACTTTTATTTTCATAAATATTATTACTTTTATTTTATTTTTTTAACTTTAGCTAATGAAAAATATTAACAAAATATATAAAATTTATATATATTAAATTCAAAATAAAGAGTGAAGTTTAACTCTCTAAATGTAAATTATAAACTCCTTTTTATATTTAAGAAATAAAACATACACTAAAATTATAATTTTTTAATAGAATTAATATATAAAGATACGTCGTTTTTGTAAAATTATCGTATAAATTGAACAATTATCATTGGACTAACTTATAGCTGAAGCATTGGACTATTTTCCCAGATATTATATTGTTTTGGCAAAGTTGACTTTCCAAACCTGAAAATGAAATTTATATTTGCAATAATTTTAGTCGCTGGCAGTGACTAATTCTAAGTTTTTAAGGTACGTGTACATTGAATAAAGGCAAGACTAAAAATATGAACACGCAGAATATTAATAATAACAATATTAAAAATTAAATAGTTCAACTAAAACCCAAAGATTAAAACAAACTACAATGTTGATTCTAACATTTTAACTGGTTTAATATTAATAAATACATATATATTGCCATCAGCCAAAAGAAATACGGTTGCGTGCAGTTAAAGAATTGACACCATGAAGGTATCTTATTATTTAGACTTTTACAAAGAGTAGATGTATTGTTATTTTAATAACGTTATTATTATTTATTATTTAAATTTTTATTATGTATTCTAAAATTAAAATAATATTTTAAATGGAGCATTCCTTGTTAAAAAATAACATTTGTTTCAATCTTTTTAGCTCTAAAACTAATAATTGTCATTATCCAAATCAAATTTTTAGTTCTATATATTAGAAATTGTGAGTACCAATGTAATTGAATTTTATTTAGAAATATTAAAATACCATAATTTCGACTTAAAATAATTCATTTAAAAGTTAAATTCATTCCATAATTTTTTATCTCATTTTATCATAATAAACGAATTTTTGAAAGATACTTTAATTTTATTTAATTGAAATTATATATATTAGTTATTAACAATTTTATCAACTTTAGTATATAATTATTTTATTAATCTCGTAGGGTTGTGTAGGTCACTGTCTAGTTTAATAATTAAAATAAATTTTTTGTAGGATTTGAATTAAACATAATGATGATAAAATCTGGTTGCCATAACCAATTTCATGAATTTAATGAGATAAACTTTCAAATAAATTTTTACTTATACCAAACACATTAAATATAAATTTAAATACATTTTCCATACAATTTAAAGAAATTTATTATATGAACCACAATATTAGTCTATCCCAATATATTAAAAGAAAATTATTGCCGTTGTGAATTACTGAAGTCAAAAATCAATTCTGATTTATCTAAATTATAAGATGGATACAATTTGCAAATCAGCCATAAAAGAAAATGTTTTTAATCAATAAAATAGATTAATTTCTTTTTCTTCTCTAAGAGAATTCATAAAATATTTTTTGAGTTAATTATAAAAAACATTACGATCGTATATTCGTTGAAGAATGAGCTGATGACTCATAAACAATGGCTTGGTTAAAAGAATCCATCGGAGCTGTAGCAAAGCGAGTTTTTATAGCGCAATTATCATTACTTATAGACTCAAACTTGGGTGATCTATGACCATAATGAAATTTGGAAAAAATAAAAGGGAGGTCTGAATCCACTAATGTTGAAGAATTAGCGGATGAGTTTTGATTAGGATAAAATGTCACTCCAACCTAAAGTTAGTTGGTTCTTTATTTATGACTTTTGTAATTTAAAATAAAGATTAAAAAGACTGTAATCTTGCTGACGGAGCACTACAGTTGATTGAGCACTCAATGCGGATGTCTAAGTTAGAATCTCACTTTCCTTAATTGCAAAAGAAATTACCAACTTTAATGCTTTTTAGAATCTTATTATAACTTTTTAATTTTATCAAAATTGATACATAAATTTAAATATTTAATTAACTAAAATTCAATTAAATTGAAATAAGTAGATAATCAATATGAAAGAATTAAAATTAAATTTTTTAATGATATAACATGCCATTTAGTTACAATAAAGAAGCTATGCTTTTAAATACAATAAAGTATAAAAAATAGTAAATAAAATAGGCAAATGATAATAATAACTTATTTTTAATTTCTAACTTAGTATATTGCTTAGAAAATCATAAACATGATCTTAGCATTAATATTGATTATTTACGATAAGGATAAAGTTCAAAAATTTAACCTGTGATTTGATATTTTTACACTTTATGGACATAAGTATTTTTTGTATCAAATTTTTAATATGTGTTTCTTTTTCTAATATCTTTTAGGTACATTCAATTTTTTTCTCATTTTTTATATTTTAAATATTAATAAAAATATAAATATTTAATAAAATAAGTATTTTTAATTAATTTAGCATCCAATTAGATATTTATGATCACAGTAAATTGTTAAAACATATATTTTTTAATTTTAATCGAATTTAAAAAATAATTTTTTAAATAAGATTTTAATATAATTATAAATTCTTTGATACATTATTAGATGCCACATTACTTATAAAATTATAAATTAGTAATAGTTCATAGTAAATACATGCAGTATTATATAAAGAATAATAAAAATATAAATATATATCTAAAAGATACTAAAAGAATAAAACACGTAGTACTTCTTTAATATAAAAAATATCTTCGTTTCTCACGTAAAAAAGCGTCAAACCACATCAAGTGTCCTTGGGTTTCTTTGACAAGCTAGGAAGACATGGATTGTGTGTGAGTTAAACCATTAGGACTCCACTGTGCAATGGCTCGAATGTGTTGTTCATCATTATCTAAAGTAGTTTTGTCCTCTTCCTTTTAACCTGCATATTACATTAAAAAGAAAAGGTAAATGAAGTAATAAATTATCTTTATGTTAATTACAGTGCACAAATATCCTTACTTCCAATTTAGAATCCTATTGTCCTTAGGTATATTCTGCATTTCTGAACCATGAGATCTTTTGTTATGTCCATTTTTCTCGTAAACACTGCATTTCATTGTCATACCCTTATTAGAAACCCTCTTGTTAATAGCTTTTCCACTCTCTAGCTTAACAGAATCTTTCCTTCTTGCCATCACTCTTCTACCCCATTTGCGCTTTGCAAACTTAGGAGGAATTATAAGAGGCAATGTACATTTCGACCATAATTCCCTTACATTCATTGGTTGAACATTTTATTTTAAGAGTTGTACCTTAGATAAATTGATTGTTTTACAGAAGAACTTGGTGCAACATCAGGTTGTTTTTGCAAGAAAAGGGTACCTCCCCATGGTAAATAGATCCTCATTATTCATTATTTGTCGTGTTCAATTGACGAGGTGCCAGTGGCATCACAGTTTGAGAGATAGCGAATTTCTACTCGGATCTTTATATTAGCAGTTTAATACATATTTAATTTTAAAATATTTATATTAAATATTTAGCAATATTTTTTATTTTTGTTATTTTATTAATATACAATACATAATTTATAGACATGATTTATATACATAATGGATTTTTTTCTTATTTAATTAGATTACTATATTATAGACATGATTAATATATATAATAGATTTCTTATTATTTAATTAGATCAACTGTGTTATATAATAAGTAATGATATAATATGTATATATACTGTAATTAATGATGGAAAGAAATATAATATATAATAAAGCAAAAATAATTAATAAATTGAATTTATATTAATTTGTTACTAAATATTAACTAGAGTTAGAATTATTAAATTTATTAAAAAATGAAATATACATATATATATATATATATATTATCCCAAAGTGCGAGTTTGTCAAATGTACTATGTACTGCAAGGTATGGGTTTTCCTTGTTTTTTTTTTTCCAAATCGAATCCCTCGTATATTTTTAGGGCGGGAAAGGAATCCTACTTCGGTAAGAGATTTTACCAAGGGCAGGACGCCTCCTTTGCCACGGGATCTCGCCTACTATCATTAATAAGTTTTTATTTTATTATAAAATTATAAATTAAATATTTCAAATTAAAAATAATCTTTTATTTGTTATATTAGAATCAACAATACTTTGAAATACTCTTTTATTGTTGCTCACTTACTTTGGCCCACCCATATTTTTAGGGTTTGGATGCCAATGGATTAAAGAAAATAGACTCAAAAAATAAGATATCAGAAGACATAGTCCTTTATTTTATGGCCCTATTATCTTATTCGGTTTTTACAATTCGTCTCCCAAACTCAACTTTAATTCAATTGGATTTCTCAATTTTACCGATTATTATTTTTAATCCTTTTTGTCACGGACGTTATGTGCGTGTGTTACACCATCTAAAAAGCGCCTAAATTCGAATATAATAATAATATTTAAAATATAAAATAATAGCTAAATGCATAAAAAGTCTCTTGAACTAGTTCAATTTTAGCAATTGGCCCCCCGAACTCAACTTTAATTCAATTAGACCTTTCAACCTTATGAGTTATTATTTTTAACCCCTTCAATCACAGACGTTATACACGTGTATTTTATGCCATCTAAAACAGGCTAAATATATAAATAGCCCTATGAATTTGTCTGGTTTTTTCAATGGCTTATCAAACTCAATTTTCATTCAATTAGACTTCTCAACTTTACGGATTGTTATTTTTAACCCTTTCACTAACGGTAGTAATAAAAAATTAGTATTCTCATGAAGAACATTATTTATAATAGATAAAATACATAATTGAGCTCTTGAATTTGTCATATTTGTGTAATTGGCCTCCTAAACTTAACTTTGCTTCAATTGGGCATATGAACTTCACGATTTGTTATATTTAAACCCTTCACAAATTGAAGTTAAGTGCATTGGATTAACCTCTTGTGAAGATCAATAGGCTTTATTAGATAATAAGGCTTTACTGGAGTATTGGCACTTATCTTGGGATAAGCAATTTTAATAATCTGGCTAGTTTCTTCGAAAAACATGCTTTCAAGGTTATTAATAATCCTTTCTTTCCTTTCAGATTCCTCCGACTCTTATCCATTGGCTCAATACTTTCCATCGAAACGTTTGCAGAAGGCGGCTTGGAATAGAATACCTTGAAGCCGAATTTTTCTAATGGTTGCCCTAATAGATCTTTGCATTTATTTAAAGAAGCAATACTCTTACCATGATTTTTTATTCCTAGTGATGAGAGGCTTTTGATTAATTCTTCTTCCATTTTAGTTTTTTCGTCTCTTGTTAGTTTTATATCTAACTTAGATGTATCCATAGGTTTAAACAATATCTTCTTTTCATAAGGGATGGAAGAAGATTCTTGTTTCAGAATGTAATCCATTTTTTACTTTAAGCCGGCTACTTTTAACTCTATTTTATGACATTACTTCCCGATCGTGTATAACTATGAAAAAATTATTTTGTTGGACTATAGCTTCTAAATTCCCTCCTTTATAAGGAGAACATATAACTTCCTTTTGGTTATTTATTTTGCAGAAGAGTTCTGTTTGAGGGGGATGAACACTCTTAATAAGTTTTCCTTTAATCGTAAAATATTTTGATAAACAGTTTCTAGAGTATTAAGAATTTGTTTATCTAAAAAATCTGGATAACACTTTCCTAGCAATTTACAATAAGATTGAAGGAATTCTTAGAATTCTTTGACTCCTTCTTTAGCCTCATAAAGCTGGTATTTTCTTTTCCATACCTTTTGATCTTTAATCTTGAGATATGTAGTATACCATTTATTAAATGGTTCCTCTTTATGGGTTAAAACCACTAGATTTAAACGATCCATATTAGTGATACTATCTCTTTCATATCCCATATTTGATGGTGTAGGACTTTCTGGTCTTTCATCCCTAAATTGAGGATGACCCACATTTTCTTCAATTCTTTGAAATCCTAGTAATAAATGTGTCATTCTTAAAGGCACATTGATATCATAACAAGATGTTCTGGGAGGTAAGTAAGAGAAATAAGACCTCATGTCTGGGTAAAAAATAACCGATCTACTTCTTGAAAATGTAATTTCAACATTTCCATCTTTATGTTCTATTTTCTATTGGATAGACCTTCAATCGTCCTTTTGGCTGGGAAAACCTCTTCTAATACCCATCTTTTTGGTAGATTAACCTCATTCTAGGAGACTACCTTTGGAACCATAAGATTTCCTTTTGATAGATTAGTAAAAAAACAAAGTCATTGTTCCTTTAGGATTAAGGAACTTTATGGATGAATCCTTTAAATTAGGGACCACCATATTCATAGCCTTATAATGAATTCTATAAATAAGAATAACATTTTCTGATCCAGGTAGCATATCATAATCGGTGGTTTTAATATCAAGGCTTAATACACATAATAAATTTGGATCAGAAAGTGAGTGAAATTTGGATATCAAGAGGAATAAACTAGGCCATTACATAAGGTTAATTCTCGTAGAGTCGTGAAATTGATTATGCTTTTTATCTCATACATATATCATTACTGAGGTATTTAACCCTAATCTTAGCTTTAAAGCAACATGCACCATTCTTACATGAAGAAACTCATACTTTTCTTGATGCTTTGCTAACAGGTTTTGGGATAATAAACTAAAGGAACTAAATACCTCATGAATAAGAACAACTTATTCTATAGTTTTAATCATATAATCAGATGTAAATATAAATTGATTATTTGACTTATAAATCGAGAAAGAATTTATTGGAGGAAATTTCCAATTCTGAAGATTTTGTGCAATATTTTCTAATAACAATATCTCCTTATTCTTTGATTTCCTTTTAACTTCACTAGCACTGGCTGAGCTATTAGTAGAATTACCAAAACTCTCAAATATTTTATCCATGACCAAATTCAAGATCACTGTCAACGATTTACTCCTTCTAAGTCCAGACACGCCTACCTTGGCTTACAAGGACACAAATGAAAACACGACTTAAGATTTCACTTGAATTTAATCACAATAAAACACTCAATGGTAAGGCTTTGATACCAATAGAGGAAGCTTAATGCATACCATGTTTCATACCATGCTAAAAGAAGTGCTCAATCAAGATCTTATAAGTCTTATAAATCCCAAAATACCCCCATTAAATCGCTCTCATGTACTTTTTTAACAAGTAAATCACATAAATAACAAGAAGGAACATATAAAAAGTTCTTTTTAAACAAGTATCCATAAAACATATAAAACTCATTAATGGAAACCCCACTAATACAAGCATCATAAACTTTACTAAAGTCATTATCACGTGAATATAACTCCTTAATAAACTGAAAACCCAATAACTTAGAATCAAGAGTCTTAAGTAAGGTATACCTGTGAAACAATGCATCGACCACAATGTTTTCTTTACCTTGCTTATTCTTAATCACCTATAGAAAGGTCTCAATGAACTTTATCCACTTAGCATGCCTTTGATGTAGCTTGTCTTGGCTCTTAAGTTCTTTAAACTTTCATAATAAGTGTGTATGACAAACTCCTTAGGCCATAAGAAGTGTTGCTAAGTTGCAAATATCGAACCAAGGTAAACAACTCTTTGTCATATGTGGGATACTTTAATTCTACTCCATTTAGGCCAATAGAGGAAGCTAAAGCAAAGAATGTAAGAAAGTCATTGGGTCTCAGGAATTATTCTTTCTAAAGCAGTTATTAAACTGTTTAATTAAAAAAATTGATTTCGTATTTCGTTTAGATTAAATAATCTTCTAGGTTATTACAATTATAATTGTACAAAAATCTTTATTATTGGACTAGTTCAACTCTTGATTGAATTAGGCTTTCTTTGTTTCCTAATCAATTAATCCAAGCTTCTCAACAAATTTTTCTATAACTGTAAGCATGAAGAATGTATAAGAGAATGAGATAACAAACTATTGTTATTATTTAGCACAACAACTGGCTACAAGTTCGAGCAAGAAAAGATACAATCGATTACAAGCTTAAACGAGCAAGAGTACACTAACAAACTACTTAAAAATATTCAAACTGAGAAACACCCATAAACACTTCACACTCTTGCAAACTTATTTTTGGAGAAACTCACAAACACTCAAATTTTTAGACAGAGTTTAGAGCTATTTTTAAACCTTTTCTTCGACCTGCTTTGCAACCCCTTCCTAGATTTTTATAGAATCCCTTCAGAATTTTTAACATCATTGCTTACATAAGCAAACTAAATCATATCTGACAAATATCATAATTATAAGAGTCTTGAGAATCTATTATTGGTAACGCGTCAACTGATATGTTATCTTCATCATCAAATTCCTCTGAGCTGTTCTTGTCTTTTAACCTGTCGTGTCTCTCGCATGACCTTGTTCTTGAGGATATAGTTTCTTTCTTATCTATTAGAGCTGTCATAAATTGTTGTTTCATTTCATCTTTTGAAATATTTTCAAAACAATCTTTGAACAAATTTTTTAAATTTGTTGTGTTTAGATGTCTAGGGATAGGTTGGGATAATGAGGCCTGCAATAAGGTCTTCTTTTTAAAATTAATTATTCTGTTTATTAAATAAACCGAGAAGGATGGAAAAAAATCAAATTTATCCCACCATTTGATTAATACTCTTCTTGTTAACCAATGGACCTTTTTTCTATAGTTTCATCAAATTTAGGGATTCTTTTTCCAAGTATGTGCCTTTCCCATCTTATAATCCATGGGATTTATAGAAGATAGTAAAGGAATGACGATGGCTCCTATGATTTTTATTTTCAAAAATAAGCTACTCTTAAATAGTTCTAACTTTATTTGAAAATATAATAGAAAATAATCCCAGTTAAAAAACTATTCAATAAACCAAGTGGGTAGGGCATTATGCCCTTCCAATTGAAATTGAGTCCACGAGCTAATCTTGCATTACTTGTTATCATATAATAAGGCTCTTGATCAAGCTCTTATATAACCGAAGTAATTAAAATATCTAATATGAGAGGAAAATTTTAATTCTTCGATTGCAAAAGGACTTTTTCCCCATTTTTTCAAGGTGATAACCCTTTTTATAATAAACTTACTATAGGTAAGATCTCCTTCATATCGTTATGTAGCATAAAAGATAACAGAACTAGTTTCTCCTAAAATTTACTGATAATAATCATAAGCTTTATGAGTTATAGAGAATGCTTAATATATATTTATGTTATTTCATAAAGTTGTAAACCTGCATGCTTAGCATCAATTTCTAATAAAAATTCATTGGTAATAGGAATATATGGATATTTTCTTTCTTCATTACTACTTTAATGTTAATTTTATAATCATCTTCTCTAAAATGATCTGTTGGTACTAAATCACTAACGATAGTCTCATAAGACATTTTTGGAACTTTACCCTTTGAACTCATTCCTTATAAGAAATTCTCTTGTTAGAAAATTAGGTAAAGAGTTAGCACTTCTATTAATTCTATATCAAAATCCAAAAAAGATAGTATGGCCTGCCATCTATCAAAAATTTACTTTGATGTTATACTTTTACATCTGCTAGTAGAATGCCTTTGGCAGATTTACAATCTATCCTAATAAGGGATATTTGGTTTAATACATCAAACTAAAATTTCTTGACACATAGAACAACTGACATAATTTCTTTTTTGACAGTAGAGTAATTTATTATAGTTCATGTCCAAATATCGGAAGTAAATTTAACTAATTGCTCTTTACCTTATATCCTTTACTTAAGGATACTCTTATAACCCTTTTCAGATGCATTTGTTTTGACAATTTTAAAGGCTTCAAGGTGTGGAATTGCTAGATATGGAAGCTCTTAAGCTTTTAATCTAATCTTTTGAACAGCTAAAGTATTGGCCTCCATCCATTCAGGAGGGTACTTTTTAGCCTTTCGAATAAAGTTTTAGCATCTTTAGCTAAATCATCTATAAAAATCTGCAATATAGTTAAGACTCCCTAAGATCTTTGTAATTGAGTCTTTCCCTTATTTCATTAGAGAATTTGTTAGCAAATTCTATTGCTCTATTTATAGGGATAATAAGTATCGCTTTCTATGTGATGTCCTAGAAACCTAATTCTAGTTTGGCACGTCTTTATCATTTTTATTGGCACTACTACTAAACGAGCTTTCTTAATAATCTTAATAAAGATTTTAAGATGTTTAAAGTGTTGGTCTATACTGGTTTATCATTTCAGTTTTAACTGCTCCAAGAATTTGCACTTTAAACATCTTATGTTTCTTTATTAAGATTATTAAGATAGTTGGTCTAGTAGTGTCAGCAAAAAAGATAAAGTTATGTCAAACTAGGATAGGTTTCTAGGACATCACATAGAAAATGATACTATTATCCTTATATATAGAGCAATACAATTTGCTGACAAATTCTCAAATAAAATAAGGGAGAAGACTCAACTATAAAGATTTTCAGGGAGTTTTAACTATATTGCAGATTTTTATAAAGATTTATCTAAAGATGCTAAATCTTTATCTGAAATGCTAAAACATAACCCTCCTGAATGGATGAAGGCCCATACTTTAGTTGTTCAAAAGATTAAATTATAAACTAAAGAGCTTCCATGTCTGGCAATTCCACACCCTGAAGCCTTTAAAACTGTCGAAACATATGCATCTACAAAGGGTTACAGGGGTATCCTTAAGCAAATGACTCAAAATAAAGAGCAATTAGTTAGATTTACTTTAAATATTTGGACAGGACCTAGAGTAAATTACTCTATCGTCAAAAAAGAAATTCTCTCAATCATCTTACGTGTCAAAAATTTGAGTCTGATCTATTAAACTAAAAATTTCTTATCAGGATAGACTGTAAATCTGCCAAAGACATTCTACTAAAAGATATTAAAAATATAGGATCAAAGCAAATTCTCGCTAAATGGTAGGCCATACTATCTGTTTTTTATTTTAATATAGAATTTATTAATGGAAGTGCTAACTTCTACTTGATTTTCTAACAAGAAAATTTCTTATAGAGAATAAGTTCAAAGGGTAAAGCTCTAGCAATCCCGTCCAAAAGGTCTAATGAGACTACCATCAATGATTTTATACGAACAAATCGTCTTAGAAAAGATAATTATAAAATTAGCATTAAAGCAATAATGGAGGAAGAAAACTTATATCCATATTCCCATTACCAATAAATTTTTATTAGTAATTGATGTTAAACATGCATGTTCACAACCTTATGAAGCAATGGAAATATATACTAAATATTTCTCTATAACTCATAAAGCTTATAATTATTATCAGGGTATTTTTGGAGAAACTGGTTCCATTATCTTTTTTGCTACAAAACAATCTGGAGAAAACCCTGCCTATAGTTAGTTTATTATAAAAAAGGTTATTACATTGAAAGAATGGGAAAAAAGTCATCTTGCAACCAAAAAATTAAAGTTTTCATTTCATATTAGAAATTTATTTACTTTGATTATATGAGAGCTTAGTCAGGAGCCTTATTATATGATAATAGGCAACACAAGTTTAGCTGGTGGACTAAGTTTCAATTGAAAGGTCACAATATCCTGCATATTTATTTTATTGAATGGTTTTTTGTTAAATTGGGGATTATTTCCTATAATATTCCTAAATGAAGTTAGAACTATTTACGAGCAGTTTATTTTTAAAAATAAAAATCATAAGAATCATAGTTTCTCCTTTACTATTTTCTATAAAACCCCATGGGTTATGAAATGGGAGTAGCAAATACTTGGGAAAAGAAAACCTAAATTTGATAAAACTACAAAAAATATTCCATGGTTAGCAAAAAGAGTATTAATCAAATGATGGAATAAATTTAATTTTTTCGCATCATCCTCGGTTTATTCAGCAAAGGGAATAATTACTTTTGAAAAGAAGAGCTTATCGTAGGCCTACTCATCCCTCCCTATCATTGGACAGCTAAGCACATCAGATTTAAAAAAACCTATTTAATGATCTTTTTGAAAATTTTATGAAAGATGAAATAAAGCAACACTTTATGGCAGCTCTGATAGATAAGGAGGAATCTATGTCCTCAAGAAAGAGATAGCGTGAGAGGCACAACAAGCTAAAAGACAAGGACAGCTTAGAGGAACTGATGATGAAGATAACATGTGAGTTGATGCGTTATCAACAATAAATTCTCAAGACCCTAACGGTTATGATATCTAAAATATTCTGTCAGACATAATTTAGTTTGCTTATGTAAGCAATTACGTCAAAATATTTTCAAGAGACTCTAAAAAAACCTGGGGGAAGTAAGTCGGGAAGCAAGTAAAAGAAAAAGGTTGAAAATAGCTACTGAGCTCTCTCTAAAAAAAGCTGAGTGTTTGTGACTAAAAATAATTTTATAAAAGAGTGAAATGTTTATAAGTGTTTCAATGTGAATATTTTTAAGCAGTAGTTAATCAATGTGCTCTTGCTTGTTCAAACTTGTAACCGGTTGTGTCCTTTTTTGCTCAAACCTGTAGCTAGTTATTCTGCTAAACAATAACATACTAAGTTTACTATCCTATTCTCTTATACATTCTTCATGTTTACCGTTATAGAAAAGCTTATTGAAAAGCTTGCATTAATTGAATGGAGAGACAAAAAAAAGCCTAATTTAATTAAAAGGTGAATTAATCCAACAAATTTTTTTTGTATAATATTATAATAATCCAGAAAATTATTTACATATAAAGGAAATAGAAAATCAGTTTTTTATATTAAACATTTTAATAACTGCTTTAGAAAGAATAATTCTTGAGACCCAATGATTTTCTTACACTCTTTGCGTAAGCTTCCTATATTGGTATCAGAACCTTACTATCGAGTATCTTATTGTGATTAAATGCAAGTGAAACCTTAAGTCGCATTTCCATTATTGTCCTTCTAAGCCAAGGTAGGTGTGTCTGAATTTAGGAGTAAATCATTGACAGTGATCTTGAATTTGGTCATGGATAAAATATTCTAAAGTTATTGTAATTTTGCTAATGGCTCAACCGGTGTTAATGAGGTTAAAAGTAAATCAAAGAATAAGGAAATATTATTATTAGTGAGAAGTTAAATGGAGCAACATTGAAGTATCCCACATATGACAAAGAGTTGTTTGCCTTGGTTCGATCTTTGCAAACTTGGAACAACTACTTATAGGAGTTTGTCATACACACCCATATGAGAGTTCAAAGAACTTAATGAGCTAAGACAAGCTATACCGAAGGCATGCTAAGTGGATAAAGTTCATTGAGACCTTTCCATATATGATTAAGTATAAGCAAGGTAAAAAAGAAATTGTGGTTGATGCATTGTCTCGCAAGTATAGCTTACTTAATACTCTAGATTCTAAGTTATTGAATTTTGAGTTTATTAAGGAATTATATTCACATGATAATGACTTTGGTAAAGTTTATGATGCTTGTACTAGTGGGGTTGCCATTAATGAGTTTTATATATTTGATGGGTACATGTTTAAAAGAACCATTTATATGTTCCTTCTTGTTCTTTGTGTGATCTAAAGAAGCATACGGGGACAATTTAATGGGGGCATTTTAAGATTCATAAGACTTATGAGATCTTAATTGAGCACTTCTTTTAGCTTAGTATGAAACTTGATGTACATTAAGCTTCCTCTATTGGTATCAAAGCCTTACCATTGAGTGTTTTATTTTGATTGAATTCAAATGAAACCTTAAGTCGCGTTTCAATTATTGTCCTTGTAAGCCAAGGTAAGCATGTCTGAACCTAGGAGTAAATTGTTGACAGTGATCTTGAATTTAGTCATAGATAAAATATTTGAGAGTTTTGATAATTTTACTAATAACTCAGTCAGTGCTACTAAAGTTAAAAAAAAATTAAAGAATAAAGAAATATTATTACTAGAAAATATTGAGTAAAATCTTCAGAATTGGAAACTTCCTCTAATAAATTCTTCCTTCATTTATAAGTCGAATAATCAATTTATATTTAAATCTATTAATGTTATTAAAACTATAGAACAAGCTATTCATATTCATGAGAAATTTAGTTCCTTTAATTTTTTCCAAAACCTATTAGCAAATCATAAAGAAAAATACAAGTTTCTTCATGTAGGAATAATGTAGGTTGCTTTAAAATCAGCCACTAAATTAGGGTTAAATATCTTAGTAATAATATGTGTACGAGATAAAAGGCATAATAAATTTCATGACTGTCTTGTAGGAGCAGCATAATCAACCTTATGTGATGCTCCGGTTTATTTCTCTTGCTTCCAAATTTCACTCTCTCCATTTCTGACCCAAATTTATTATGTGCATAAAGCCTTGATATTAAAACCACATGTTATGATATGCTACCTAGATTAGAAAATTGGGTAAAGTTCAAGAATCTACCCTACGATGTGGCGCTTTTACACTTAAGGGACAGAAGTATTTTTTGTATCAAAAGAGTAACGTGTGTTTTATTTTTTAAGCATTTTTAAGTACATCTAATGTTTTTCTCATTTTTTAGCTTGTAAATATTAATAGAAATATAAATTTTTAATAACACAAGTAATTTTAAGTAATTAAGCATCCAATTAGATATTTTATAATCATAATAAATTGTTAAAACATAATTTTTTTTAATTTTAATCAAATTTAAGAAATAATTTATTAAATAAAATTCTAATATATTTATGAATTCTATGATACATCGTTAGATGTCACATTGCTTATAAAATCATAATTTAGTAATGGCTCATATTATATACATGCAAAACTATATAAAAGATAATAAAAATATAAATCTTTACCTAAAAGATGCTAAGAAAATAAAGCACGTGGTACTCCTTTGATATGAAAAATATCTCCCTCTCAAGTCTATCTAGGAAATAATAGAATATGAAGATGCAAATGTTGAAATTGCATTTTCAATAAATAGATTGGTTATTTTTCACCCAGACATGAGGTCTTATTCTTCTTACTTATCTCCCAGAACATATTGTTCTAACATCAATGTACGCCTTCAAGAAGGACACCTTCCTTACTAGGAATTCAAAGAAGTGAAGAAAATATGAGTCATCCTTAATGTTCTCCTTATAAAGGAGGAGCAAATTTAGACACTATAGTACAACAAAATTATTTTTCCAATTTATCGTTGTACACGATTGGAAAGCAATTTGATAGAATAGAATCTAAAGTAGTCGGCTTAAAGTCGACAATGGATCACATACCGGAACAAGAATCCTCTTTCACCCCTTATGAAAAGAAGATATTGTTTAAACCTATAGATACATCTAAATAAGATAAAACTAGCAAGAGATGAAAAGGCTGAAATGGTATAAGAGTTAATCAAAAGACTCTCATCGCTAAGAATAAAAAATTATGGTAAGAGTATTTCTCCTTTTAATAATTGCAAGATCTATTAGGTTAGCCATCAAGAAAATTTGATTTCAAGGTATTCTATTGCAAGCCACCCTCTATTAACATTCCGATTAAAAGCATTGAGTCAGCGAGATGGGAGTCAGAAGAATTAAACTTAGAATAATCTCAAAAGGAAGAGAGGTTTATTAATAACCTTGAAAGCATGTTCTCCTAGGAAACTAGCCAGATTAATAAAATTGTTTATCCTAAGATAAGTGTAAGTATTCCAATAATGCCTTATTATCCAAGGTCGTGTTGTATTGATCTTAATTTGAAGATAATTCCTTTAATTTTATTTTATATTGATAGTACATCTATAGTTGAATGGAACATAGATGGACTATCTGAATGCATTACATGACCATGTATGCAAACGCTTCAAGGGTTCGAGGAAATTCTGATGACACCATAGCTAAAGCTATTATTATGAGATTTCTAAGCCAACTTAAAGGATGGTGGGATTTTATTTATCGCAAGAAGTGAAGATGAAAATTCTCATAGCAGTTAAAACTGAAATGACTACCATTTAAAACACTGGAGGACAACCAATTATGCAGCAAAGATCGGTTTCTGACGCAGTTAATACCCTATTATACACTATAGGGATTCATTTTATAGGACCCACTAGTGCTTACTTAGATAAATCACATAAATAGCTCATAAACTTAAGATGCCCCCATTTATCTCATTTCAAATGGTACAAAGATGTGCTCTCTACGGCCTTCACCAAAAAAGACAATCATAATGATTTTTAGAAAGAAAAGTTTTTATCAGGATCATCGCCCTTATTTGCAAAAAGGGTAAGGACAATGATTAAAAATAAGCATGATGGTGTAATCCCATGCAATATTTATATATATATATATATGGAGATTTAGCATTAGAAGTAGTAGTTAAGGTAATCTCGTTATGTAACGACATGAAAATTCATAATCAACAGAAAAAGACAAGGCCACTACCAAAAGATTGCTAAATGATTTTTGTGAGCAAAAAGGATATCAGCCTTTGTTTTCTAACAAGAAAAAAATGCAAGCAAAAGATAATTATTATTATCCAAAAAAAAGAAAACCTTATAAAAATTATAACGTTAAGAAGCAAACTCATAAAGCTGCACAAAATTAGTTTGTTACAAACATGGAAAACCAAGTCATTATGCCAACAAGTGTAAATAAAACAACAGATTCAAGCCTTATCTATAGATGGACTTAAAAAGTCTTTAACCAATCTATTTATTGCTAAAATAAACTCAGAGAAGGAAGATTGTGAAAAGAATGTTGTCGGTGATTACTCATAAATGGAACACTTATATCATAGTGGTAGTCAACAAGCAATTCATCTTCCATACAATTGAGTTGGTTGATTCAGAAGCTGACTAATTGCATTCATGAAGGAATAGTTCCATCCAAGTATTTCTCTAGAACAATATAAGAACTAAATACAGTAGTTGGATCAAGACTAGGAATTAAGTATACATATTAAATGTTGATATATGCAATAAAGGGGTTTATTTTCAGGTAATATTGGAAAACCCTTTTTTGCATATGCTAATACTCGATAAAAGAAATTTTTGAAAAGGAAATAGCATCCTAAAAGGAAGAAAGAATAATTTATTTTTATTTTATTTTTAGTCCAACACTAAAAGAAATTGAATTTATTCAAGGCAAAAGAACGATTCTTATCTTCTTTAATTAAGGAAGTTAATAAGAAGAAAATAGAAGGGCAATTATTGTTGCCAGCAATAAAAGAAAATAATTGAAATTATTCAGCAAGAGATGACTGCTGAAATATGTTCTGAGATGCCTAATACCTTTTGAGATAGGCAGAAACATGTGGTCACTCTACCATATGAACCTAATTTTAATAAAAAAAAAATTCCACCAAGGTAAGACCCATTGCAATGGGGCCCAAGCATCTAGAAATATGCAAAAAAATCATTAGTTTGAAACCAAAGGACTTATTAGAAAAAGTCATATTCTATGGAGTTGCCCAACATTTTATGTTGAATTAGAAAGAAGGGTTCCTAGATAGTTATTAGTTATAAACCATTAAACAAAGAATTATAGGGGTGAGATATCCTCTATATCCACTAGACACTAGTTACAATCATAGTTAATAATATCACAACTCCGAATCTAGATTTCATCACCTAAAAATGCTAGGAGAAACTCATTTTTATGCCACCATAGAGTCCTTATATGCTTTTATTATTCCACTTCACCAACTCTCTAAAACATCTCTAGAAGCTTGGACCATCCTTTCAAACACCCATGCACGATCATCTCATGGACACATCAAACAAATCAAGGATCAAAGCAAACATGTCATAAACGGAATTCAAACCATTTGTATATATGTTGTGCATCAAAAACCGACCTGACCAACTAGTCATCATAGGCAACCTAATGGATAATGAGGATCTAATTCAAAAGATCCTTGATGATTTAAATGATGACTATAAATCCATTGTAGGCCCAATCTATGGTCACGATACAACTATCTTTTTTGACGAGCTCTATGAAAATTAATAAATAAAAATTTACCATTGATGCAGTCCTAACCATCGTCACCCCTTCTTGCAAAAACCAACTCAACATCAAAATGCAACTCCTGATGTCCACCTTCATGAGAAACAATCAACTCTCTGTCTCCTATAACTTTCGCAATCACCAACCACAACCTTCATATCTCGTAAGGGTCAAGCTTGTAATGTCCAAGGACATATAGCCAAAAGATGTTCATTCACCCTTATCAATTCACAATCTCAAGCTTCTCAATAGCAAGCACTATAACAACAATCATCTTAGAAACCTCAACCCTCTAAACCATAAAAGCTAAGAGTTCAAATAAACTGGCTACCCTCGAGCTAATGTTTCTACAACATCACCTGATACTTCTAAATGGCTTTTGGATAGTGGCGCGTCTCACCATGTTACTTCTGACCTAAGTAATCTCTATTTTCATACTCAGTATGATGGTGCTGATGACATCATGATCATTGATGCCTTAAGATTACTTGTCATTCATACTGGTTCTACTTCTTTGTCTACTCCATCTCGTACCTCTACACTAAACAATATTTTATATGTACCTTACATAAAAATAATCTTATTTCCATCTTACAATTCTACATAACAAATAATACATCTATTGAATTCTTACCTCGATTATTTAATGTGAAAGATCTTCTGATAGGGGCAATTCTTTTACAAAGACGAGCTAAAAATGGCATGTATGAGTGGCCAATTCCTACCTCTCTATAGTCATCACCTTTACTTGTGTTTGGTAGCGTACAGACTAATCAATCCTGCTTTTTCCATTTTAAAACATTGTGTTATCCCAGTTTAACTTAGATGTGTCTTCCTCGTCCTCTTCAATTACTTATCATAATGCATGCCAATGCAATAAAAGACAAATTATCTTTTTCCAATCTAGTATCTCTTCTACTCACTCATTTCAGCTCTTATTCTCCGATGTATGGACTTCACCAATTCACTCTTTGGTGGCTTTAAATACTATGTGATATTTGTTGATCATTTCATTAAATATATATGGTCTTCCTTTTCAACAAATCTCATGTGTATGATATTTTTACTCATTTCAAAACTCTAAAGAGAACGATTCTTTCATCATAAAATCCTTACTTTATACTCCGATAATGATATGGAATATCAAGCATTAAAGCCATTCTTGGCCACCAATGGTATTTTACATCTCAATCCCCAAGCATAATGGATATTCTAAACAATGTCATTATCATATAGTTAAAACATGTTTGTCTCTCTTAAGTCATGCATAACTACCTCTCCCCTTCTGGAATATTCCTTTGCCACTAAACACCTTTTTCCATACTCCAATCAGAAACTTGACTTTCATTCCAATGCCTGTGGGTTTCTAGGTTACTCTATCACTTAAAGTGCCTATTTATGCTATAATATGGCCACTAAACATCTTTACACTTCTCATTATGTTCGATTTTTTATTGAATTAATCTGTCCTTTCACCTCCTAACGTTCTTTATCTTTTCCATCAATATCAAATGATATTCATGCTTAGCTTCCACTTGTTTTTGATATTTTTTTCTCCTTTCATTATTGTCATGCCACCCACGACGCCTTTTTTTTAATCCTCTTCATTAACTTTGTTCTGATTATCTCATTCATTGTTATAACTCTCTTAAGCCTAGTATCTAATATGGTGTTGTTAAAGTATTCACAAGTTATTAAAGACCATGTCACACTTAGGTGTTCGTAAAAGTAAGATTTGCATAAATGATAGGGATCTATGTTATTGAGATACTCATATGCTCCTTTATTTAACTCGGCTATTTTGTCTATAATTTTGCTAAAATGTTGGACATAACTTGCCCTAGCATCATCCCATAGCAGTTCTCTCACATCTTTGCCAAAACCTCCTTTTACAATTGGTTAGAATGCCTAACATAGTATTTATGCTTAGAATTTATGAATGCATGCTCAATAGCTTGTATGAGACCTTATACAAATTAATAATACACAAATGCAACACATCACAACCTAAAAAATCTAATGTAAAAAAAACTAAAACATTAAAAAATGCAGCATAAATAACTACATTTTGCCAGTCACTCATAAAAGACCAACGATAGCTATTTGTCACCTCCAAGTCAATTGCTAATTAATCTGAGACCAAATCCAGTTCTCCTTGTTCTCCTACTTAGCAATGACCTAGGCTAGAGATAAATGCATTCATTTACATCAATTACAATTGTTGCTAATAGTTGACCTCCATAAATGCCCTTCAAAAAGCAGTCATCTAGAGAAATTAATGTTCTGCAGCCTTTTTTGAAACCAGCCTTTAAAGCACCTAAGCATACATACATCCCTTTGAAAACACCATCATTCAAGTTAGATTAAACTATAGTACTAGTGTTGCTCTTTATAACCTCAAGTCAATAGTCATGAAGCCTTGAAATTTGTTTCCTTTCATCACCATCAATATGTTTAGGTGTTAAGTCTCTAATACTTCATGCATTTATCCTACTTATATTTTATTGTAGTTATATTGCACTGCTTAGACAATGCCTTCAATGGCTCATGTAAGATTAGCTATGAAACTCTCCAAATACTGTTTTGCATTCTATTTTGTAGTCAAATCCTATTCTCATGCTTCTTTCTATAAGAATGCTCAAATTACCCTAATTTTATTTGAATTGTACTCTTATTTATCACTATAAATATAGCCTATATGTAGAACCCATACCATTTTACACATACTACCTTGCATTTTATTTTGGTGTTCGGCCTAAATCTGCACTTCCACTTGTACCTTATATATAATTCCTTATAGTTGTCTTAAACTACTTAAAAGACTTAAATTTCATACTTACTTGAAAATGAGGATTAGCTATATCATCCTCATATCTTTTTCGAATTCAATCTCCTCAATAGTACTACCTCCTACTATATTATCCTCAACATTATCTCCATTTCTAACCACTTCAATCAACCCATTCAAATCTCTAGCATACACATGCACAACTTTCAAATCATCAATGAATAGTGACATCTCAACTGCATCATAGTTATTATTTAATTTATTTAAATAATCTATATAGTGTTTCCTTGGATTCAACCAAAAATTTTCAGCTTATAATCCACACTCTTTAGCTATTGCATTTGATATTGAATTTCAACATTTTTTTAAGCTATAGAAGTCAATATAAGCAATTGTTTGTTCAACATAACCCTTAATAGAAAATACCAACACATGGTGTATATGAAGTGTAAAGTACTTAGAAACAGGTGTTGCAACAAACAATTTAGGAAAAAATTAATAACTAGTTACAACCCAAAAACAAGTATTATAGAAACCCCATTTTAATTTTATGTTCTTTATTTTCAATATTTAACCCCAGATTATTAAAACCTAACACCACCATTACTGAAACCCTAAAAGTCAGTCGCAATTTTTCAATTTTCTCCAAATTTTATCCTAACTCGATTAATAGAATGACAAATACAAAAACAATTATCCAAATTCTTAAGCACTTAAAATATCGTGATGCCCTTTCTCCTTCTCCCCTTTTCATCCAATTGATTATCACTGTTAATCCAGCATCTCTCATTTGCTTATCTTTCTCCGTCATTTTCCAACTATTTACGATTTCCTCATATCATTGTAAAGGGACTTATGATTCACTTAGTGTGTAGTGAATAAATGAGAGAGTGTGTGGGAAAGTATGTGATTTAGTTTTTTTATTGAGCTGATGTGTCTACAAGATGACTATGATTAATACTAAGTCCTTTTTGACATGTGACATTGCTTATGTGGATAATATTTGAAAAATATTCCTCTGTAATTGCCACATCATCAGTTTAGATCGGAGAAACCTATTGGTGGTTATTAAATTAAAATTTAGGTATCTTTAAGTTACAAATTAAAAGTTCAATACCTTTTTATTATAAATGATAAAATTAAGTGACCTCATATGCAAGTTATCAAAAAATGTACAATGAGACCGAATATCATAATATATATAAAAGTAAAAAGGAGGAGACGAATAAATTTACTAAAAAAATAGGACATTAATAAATTGTAAACAAAAAATAATAAAAATTTCTAATTTAATATGTGAGAAATAGAACTATTTTTTTAAGTTACTATTATTTTCAGTAGCCATTTTTTTAATTATTATTTTCAGTTATCTTTAGGGTAAGTGGCTCTTAACCTCTTCTTACTTAATAAATAAAATGCCATCTCGAGTTCTAAAATTTGAAACACCTTTACCGATTTTGAAAAATTATTTTCTCATATCCAAGATAACAGTAGATATGCCTTTAAAGTTTTTGGGTGCACATATTATGTGTACCTACCAAATATGTTTGGCTCAAAACTTGATCTTAAACCTGGAAGATGTGTTTTTATTGGTTATGCTTCTAATAAAAATGTGGGTACAAGGGTTTTAATCCAATCACCAAGAAATTTTTGAGAGCATGAATGTAAACTTCGTTGAAGATCCATCTTTCTTTTAAAGTTTTTTTCCAAGAGAACTTAGTTGAAGAAGACTTTTGGGAAAGTTGACCTATTCCTTCGACTAATTATAATATGGAAATTAATGTTAGCACTATTCATCCTACTCTGTTATATGTTACTTTACCAAATACAGGGGGAGAAGTACTTCCAACGGATAATAATTCTCAACATGAGGTTCAAGTTTATGCTAGGAAGAAATTTCATAAAGGTACAACAACTCCAGTTATTCCTTCGGTGGATGTTCAATCAACTTTGCCAAATAATGTTTCTAAAACTCAAAGTAAGCTTCATGTACTTCCATTCTTTCTCTTGATTTACCAAATTTGTCTTCTGATCTTAATCTTCCAATTTTCAAACACTTAGCATTAGTGTCTAGGGTTTCTAATATGTTTATTCCAAAAACTATTCGGGAAGCATTAGACGACCCGAGTTAGAGATTAACTATACTAGAAAAAAAATGAATGCTCTTAAAAGAAATAACACTTGGACTGTCATTAATCTACCAAAAGACAATAGAACAGCTCGGTGCAAATGAGTGTTCACAGTGAAGTGTAAAGTTGATGGAAGTGTAGAAAGATACAAAGCGAGACTAGTAGTGAAAAGATTTACTCAACTTACGGTATTCATTACCAAGAGACTATTGTTCTTGTTGTTAAAATTAGCACTATTAGAGTATTTCTTTCTCTTGCAATTAACTTCAACTGGCCACTATATAAATTTGACATAAACAATTGTTTTTAAATGGAGACTTGCAAGAAAAAGTATATATGGACCTACCAATTGGAATTGAAGAACTCAGAAAAGGCAAAGTGTGCAAATTAAAAAAAGGCTCTATATGGACTAAAGCAGTCTCCTAGAGCCTGGTTTGAGCGGTTTGGTGATGTTATTATGAGACATGGTTTCTCATAAAGCCGAGGTGATCGTATCCTATTTTCAAACATTACATTGAAGGTAAAGTAGCTATATGATTGTATATATAGATGACATAATTACGGTCGGGGATGATTCTCTTAAGATTAGCAACTTGAAGAGGAGCTTGAAGCCAAATTTGATATAAAGAATTTGGGAAAGCTGAGACATTTCCTTGTACTAGAGATTGTGAGAACCAATGAGGGAACTTTTGTCAACCAACATATAGATGTGCTTGATTTACTTAAAGAAACACCAAATATCATAAATGGCATCAAGCAATGTAAGAGGATTATGATACTCTTGTTTGGAATGGTACATGAGAACTTGTCTCGTATGCACCATTTTATGATATTGTTGGTTATAATGGGTTTATTGCATAAAGAGGAAATCTTATGGTTCTTTTGACAGGTACAAAGCATGCCTAATTGCTAAAGACTTTCATCAACGACAAGGTGTTGACTACCATAGCTTTAGTCCTCTAATTAAACCCTCAATTATTCTGATTATTCCTAGCATTGATGTTAGTCGTGGTTGGTCTCTTCAGCAATTGGATGTTAATAATGCATTCCTATAAGGAACTCTTTTAAAGGCTACTTATATGTAATAAGCATCGGGATTTAAAGATAAAAATCAAACTAATCATATTCACCATCTTAGTTTCAAGAAAGTCCTCATGCATGGTATTATGAATTGCATCAATTCTTGATTGCATTAAGATTCACAAACTCTCATGCGACTAACTCTCTGTTTGAGTTCAAAGCTAATACTCTAATGATCCATCTTCTTGTCTATATTGAAATATTATCATTATATGCAGTTGTGCATCCAATGATTCATTTCAGCTTTAGCCACACGCTTTTCGATCTGGGTACTTTCACCTCTTTTTAAGCCATTGAAGTTCTTCCCCATCTTGGTAGCCTGCTTCTGTCGCAACACTGTTACATAGTTATAGGTTGTCTTGCATAAATATGGTTCATTCTATACTAGTATCCATACTAATAGCCATTCATCCAGTGCTCGACCTTCACCAGGGCTTTACCCTGTCTAATCCCACGGAATTTTGCCAACTTATTGGCAACCTATAGTACTTATCTCTCACTCATATTAAATGTGTATTGTGTTGTCATACATCATCCCACTATAAAATACTAGAATGCAATCAAACAATTGCTTCATTATTTTTATGTCAATACGGATAATGGGCTTATTCTTCATCATCGCTCTTCACTCACCATTCTCCACTCTCCCTTCATGCCTTCTTCGATGTTGATTGGGAGAGCAACAAAGATGATTAGCCTCCACTAATGTTTACATTATTTATCTTGGTATTCCAAGAAACAGCACATGGTTGCACGACCTTCCACTAAAGTTGAGTATTTGTCTAGTTGATGCAACTGTTGTGGAGTTATCTTGGATATGTTCCCTGCTTCGTGAACTTGGTATTAGCTTCTTACACTCTCCTGTGATCTATTACAACAATGTAAGTGCTACTCACCTATGCTCCGATTCATTTTCCATTCGCACATGAAACATGTTGCATTAAATTACCATTACATTCACGAACAAATTCAAACCAATGTCTTAGGTGTCACTCATGTCTCTTCAAATGATCAGCTTGCCAATGTGCTAATTAAGCCTCTTCCTTAAACTTGGTTTGTTACTTTACCATATAAGATTGGAATCTCCACCCAAAGCTTCATCGAGCAGGGGGATATAGAAGGAACAAGTCCCAAACCCCATTTAATAGGAATGTCTTATTGAACTTTTTCTATTATTTGCATTTCCTTAAATCCTTATTATTATAAGAATCTTCTAGTATAGGAAGACCTCTTCTTGTACTTGTTTATATAGGCTTTTTATCTATCAATACAAAAAGCATTCAAAATCATAATTCTATAAACCAGTTTCAAAATAAGGTGTTCGATGCACAAGTCTTAGCATAGGATAGTAGTTGGAATTTCATCAAGTATCAAGCTTGCAAAATGCTTAGTCTAAATAGTATAGATGTACTCTAATTTTATTTATATGGTTGCATGTCCATGCATATTTATAAAGAAAATGCATCCATTCATGTCTTTACAACTATAATTGCACAAGTATATGAAGCTTATACATTGAATCATGGCAAAATCCATTATTAAGTCCTTGAATTTTTTTTTTTATTCTATGAAGCCTTTGAATAAATTTTATTTTATTAAGCCCTTATATTTTTATTTTTATTTTATTTAGAACTTTTTATATATATTTTATGAGACTTTTACTTGTTCTATTGAGCTCTTGTATTTTTATTTTTACTTTGATTACGGCCTATTAAATCCACAATAAAAATACAAGATTTAATGAAATAAAATAAAAATTAAAAGGTTGAATAAAATAAAACTGAAAAATTTAAAAGTTTAAATAGCATGTTGCCTTGAATCATTTATTCATACTTTATGAAACATTATTATGATTTCAAAAACATCCATCCATCCCATTATGGAAACTATATAGTGATAATCTAAACCATGGATGCATATAATACATAATGATAATAAGAAAGTCACTTGACAATATCCAAAAGTGGTACTTTCAAACCTTTTATCTCCTTCAACATGAAAAATTCAGAATTCAGAATTGTCTATGACCATTGTATTTATAGTAAGGTATGATGAAACATATCAAGCCATCAATTTAAAACTCTTTACACACTTAAAAGTGCATAATGTCAAATTCAGAAAATTGAACAAAATGTATACACTTACTAAATAATAACTAATATTACTCTAGAATTATTAGAATAATACAAGTTATGTCTTTGAGCTTGAATTTAAAAAACATCCATCCGCTCAGCCTAGCGATAGGTGCACATTTTAACTTGAACTTCGAGTCTCTTTTTTTCATTTGTAACTTAAAAAAAAAGAAAAAAGTCCACAAAGTATTAATTTATGATTCAAATTGAAATTTAAGGATTGTAATGAGAAACATGTAAATTAGATTCTTCTACTTTGATGCCCCAATATAACAATTAGATTAGATATATAATTGAATAGATCTAACACTAAAAAGAAGAATTAAAGCTTAATTTTTATGATGTCATCACAATGTCGTTTCTTTAAATTTCTTGGTTTTACATATGCCAAAGCCCATGATTCTTAGAAAAAACAAAAAATAAAAACGAACGAACCAGAGAACTAAGGCCTAATGCTTAAAAAAAATCTCCAACTTTGAACATTTTTACAGTTTTAGCTAAATTTTTTAAAATTTACAAAATTATCTAAATTAAAGATTTTTTTAAATAAAATCCATTATCAAATTTCTGAAATTTTAATTTTATTTTATTATTATGTCTTTATATTTTTATTTTTATTTTATTAAAAATATACACAACTATTTTATTGATTTTTTATTCTGTTAAATTTTTATGTTTTTATTTTTATTTTAATTAACGACTATACAAATTTAATAGAAAATAAATATAAAAGTTTAATATAATTAAAAAATTAAAAAAGAAACTCAACAAAATAAAATAAAAGATATAAGAATTTAAAAACATGTTTTGCATTTTCTAAAAATCATTCTCCAGCATCAATTCCTGACTAAAATGCTGATGTGGAACCATAAGGTAATAAAATATTAAAACAAATCAGCAACTTGATTTCCCGAAACATCATTTGAACAAAAAGAAAAGTCTCTTTCTTCTCCAATTTTTTTATTTTTTTCTCTTTTTTACTTTTGAAAAGCCCAAACATAAAACTAAAAAAAGAAAAAACAACAACAACGACAACGGAGAAATTAGACCAATAACTTAAATAGAAACAAAGAAACACAACGGAGAGATGATTTGTTTTCCTTTTGTCATTTGCTAAGGAAAATAGGTTCAAACACTCTTTGAAGAGAAACATATCTCATTGTGAGGAGAAAATAAATTCCTTTAACTAAAGTGGGTTTGAAGAAGAGATTTTTTTTTTGGTTCAATTGTTTTGGAAATCAAGTATTCGATTTTTATTTTAATAATCTTTATAATTAAAATGAGTTTGAAGAAGAGATTCTCTTGGTTCAATTGTTTTGGAAAATCAAGTAAATCATCAAAATTTTGATTTTTGTTTTAATAATTTTTTTAATTAAAGTGGGTTTGAAGAAGAGATTCTTTTGGTACAATTATGTATGGAAAATGGAATAAATCATCAAAAAGTTTTGATTTTTGTTTTAATATTTCATTAACTTCTGATGCCACATCAATGATTTAATCAGAGATTTTTGGCAGAGCAGGATTTAATAAATAAATCTTAAACTCTGAAATAATTTTGCAAATTCTAAAAGAATTAGCTAAAATTGTTAAACATTCTAAGATTCAGAGATTTTTTAATAATTAGGCCAAGAACTAAAAGCAAAAAGTTGCTGTTACTTACATTTTCCAGCATAAGATAGGCAGTCCCCAACAATCACTGATGGAGGTGGTCGTATAGGTCACTTTTCGGGCATGGAGAGAGGTCGGCGTTTGCTCTAACTCAAACGTGGAAAGAAGAACAAAATGATTTTGACTTAATTCCGAGACAAAGAAACAAACAAGGCGAAACACACAGCCTTTTTCATCAAGAGGAACCAGATGCCAAGAGGTTAAGCCATCGCTAGGTAATTTAGTTAAGATCTTATCCAAACCAGTGACAAGATGAGGAATACACCTGCCAATCCTATGCTTATATGCAGGATTCACATCTTGCTCCTTGGCTTTCTGCATAGCCTCCTTCTCCTCCTTTCCCTCGTTTCCTTCTCCCAAATTGCAAGAGAACTTGAAGTTGTCTAATTCCGCATCATGTACAGATTCATCCAACTCCAAAGATAAATTATCATCTCGGGACCAAAAATCAACCTTGCGCAGATCATAAACACAAAATACAGCTGGTTTTGTAGCAGTCTGAAGCATATACAATTTCCCATCAAAAACATCACCACTACAATCCCAACCAAACGAACTCATATTTCTCACAACAACTGGATAGCTACTACGGAAATTAGTATAATCATAATCATAATCACACCACTTTTCACGAATCAAATCAAACCAAAACACACGATCCACACCATTACTATCTCCTCCCTCATAAACAGGTAAATTCACTCCTAAATACAACACATTACCCACAACAACATGAAACAAAAACTCAGGAAACAGAGCATAATCGTATGCATAACGAAATGGCGGGTCAGATAGTTTTGACCAAACCCCAGATTGAACATCAAGTACCTCAAATACCGGGTCTAGAATTTCTAAACCATCCAACGGTCTATGATATCCACAAGTACCAGCGATGACATAAATCTTACCATTCACTGCTACAATTAAAGGTTTTGGCTTACCTCCGTTTAAACGTGGACCCCTCTCCCAAACCCCATCCTTGTTGCTAAGATCATAGATCCAGACTTCACGTGAATATGTAGGAACATTTTTTTGAGGATCAAGTATAAGTCCACCACCATCAATGATGAAGTCGCCGCCGATAACATAGAGTTTAGAGTCTAAAACAACATATCCTGTGAATTTAGGGAGAGAATTACGCTTTAATTTTGCTAAGCAGGTTACGTTATTGGTGCTGTCGTTAGAGACATCAGCTACACGTAAATAATCAAGCCCCATAAACAGCATAACAGTTGAGGAGGAAGAGGGCTTTGTTGTCTGTGATACCATAACACAATCTGCAAAAATTCCTTCTTCTATCAGACTCCTATCTGCCGGCGCTAATAACTGATTATCATTTTGTAGGTTTTTGTTTAGATTTGGCCTCTTCTTGGAGGCACCATAGATCCGCCTTATGAAATTCAAATTTTTGAATCTCATCGCTTCTCTCTCTAATTTACGATCTCCATCTCATATCAATGTTAATTATCACACTTCAACTTTTATTTTGTTGAACTAAATCGATATTGCACACAAAAAAAAAAAAAAAAAAAAATTGTTTTTGACTCTGCGAGAAGTTTCTGTCTCTTGTCTCTATGACTAAGTTTTTGGATTCTTTAATCCTTTTGCGGCCTTTTGTCAAATTTATTATATTCTGTTAAAGCCACAATAAAATTATTAAGGCCAGATTGCATAATTATTAATTTTATTATTACTTTTATTTTCAAGATATGTTATTTTGGTCTTAATTCTTAATTTATTTTCACTTTTTTTTATAATTTATGAGTTATTTATTCAACGAAATTATTTTTTTCTTAATCTATTCCTTTCAAAAAAAAATTAATATACTAATTTAATAACACAATTTTAAATTAATAAAAGACATATATTAATAGCCATGATGTTTCATTTAAAAAATCATTTAGAAAAATTTCTCGGACAATGACTAGGTAACTAACTGTTATAAATGATTTGTATTTTTTATATATTTCGTGTTAATATATTTTATTTTTTATATATGTTAATAGTGTATATATATATATATATATATATATATATATATATATATATATATATATATATATATATATTACTTAATATTTTAAAATTATTTAATTTAGTATGTCATAATTTATTAAAAATGTTTTATTATAACCTTTTCAATTTATGATTTATCTTTTTTTATTAACTTATAGGTTTTTTTTTTGGTAAATTTTTGCAAAATTAGTTGTATACAAAAAAATTAAAAAAGAAAGTATAAAAAGAATATCTTTTGCAATATAGTAATTCTTTTGAAATTAGTCGAACCATTTTATTTTCTTGTCAACTTAGCAAACTTTCTGCACTGCTACTTATTTATGTAGAATAAAATATTCTTTTCCAATAAACCATAATTTTACTTGTTACTAAAAATATATAACAGAGTTATTTTAGTTTATGAAAAATATAAAAGATTGTCATTTTCTCAATACATCTTGATTATCGGTTATTTATGTTAAAAGGTTAAATATAGATTTAAGTTTTCAAAAATAGTAATTGAGTAAAATTTATAAATAATTTTCTAAATTTTTCTTTTTCTTTTACAATTGTTCCTCTAAACTCAAATTTAATTTAATTTAATTCTTCAATTTTATAAATTATTATACTTAACTCCTTCACTAATGGTGCTAATAAATAAATTAATATTCTCACTCAGGGCGTTATATATAATTGACGAAATATATAATTAAACTCTTGAACTTGTCATATTTTTATAATTAATCTCTTAAACTCAATTTTGATTCAATTAATAATTTAAACTTCACGAGTTATTATATTTAAACCCTTCACAAATAGAAATTTAAGTGTGTTGGATTAATCTCCTACAAACACACATGACATCTATGATTGAAGGGATTAAAAATAAGAATCCATAAAATTAAAAAATTCAATTAAATCAAAATTGAGTTCGGACCAATTATAAAAATAAGACAAATTTATGGACCAATTATAAATTTAGTTATTATTTTATATTTTAAATATATTATTATTTTATTCAAATTTACATGTTTTTTAAATAGCATAAATACGTATATATTATATCTATAAATAAAAAAGAGATTAAAAATAACAAACCCATAAAATTAAGAAACACAATTGAATCAAAATTTTATTTAAGGGACAATTAAAAAATTATGACAAATTCAAGACACCATTTATATATATAGTCTTGAATTGTTTGAAATCAATAGTTATTCCAGCAAAATATTCTTACTTTATTTAAAATAAAGTAATAATAAAACTCACCTTTGTATTTTATTCGAGCTACACTAGAGGTCAAAAGTCTACGCGTATTGTTAATATAAGGTGAATTAATAAAAAAAAGGAAAAAAACTTTCGTGATAGAAATAGTATTCTACGATTTATTTACTTATATTCTTATTATTTTATAAATTAATAAATTGTATTAATATATTCCTTACTTTTAATAATAAATTACTTATTAAATAATTTAATATTCAATTATTATATTAAATTTATATTTTAATTTTAATTTTATTAATAATAAAATGAGATATTCAAAATAAAGATTAATATTTTTAAAATATTTTAATAGTAAATTTGATAATAATAAAATAAAAAATGTTTAATACTTTTAAAATATTTAATAGTCGATTTAATATTAAATAACTTTTTATTATAAATTATATGCAAAAGTTGATGAGCAACTTTTGATCCTGGCCGGAGATGATATTATATGGAAATATGTTCCATAGAAAAGAAATACGATTAAGTTGCAGATATCACCAACCACTGTCCATTATTTATGACTCCTCAAAGAAATTATTTTTTTCTTAATCTATCCCTTTTAAGAAAAAAATAATAATTCATATGCTAATTTAATAACACAATGTTAAATTATTAAAAGGTAATACTAATACACATTGATATTTCATTTAAAAAGTTATTTAAAAAAATTTCTCGAACAATGACTATATAACTAATTGTTATAAATGATTTATTTTTTTGAAATATCTTGCGTTAATATATTTATTTTCTATAACATATATGACATAACATTTTTAAAATTATTTAACTAGATATGTCAAAATTCATTAGAAATGTTTTTATAATAATCTTTTAAGTTTATGATTTATTCTTTTTTATTAACTTATCGACTTTTTTGTAAATTTTTTATTTATACAAATCTAGTTGTATAATTACAAAAGAAAATTTTAAAAAAAAAAGAATAAAAAGAACGTGTTTTGCAATGTAGTAATTTTTTGTGATTACTCGAAGGATTTTATTTTCTTGTCAACTTAGCAAACTTTTTGTACCATTACTTATTTATGTCGAATAAAATATTATTTTTTGAATAAATCATAATTTTACTTGCTATTAATAATATATAACAAACTTATTTTAATTTATGAAAATTATAAAAAGACTCATTTTTTAATACATCTTAATTATCTTACTTATCAGTTATTTCTGTTAAAGGTTAAATATAGATTTAAGTTTTAAAAGATGCTAATTGAATTTAGACAAAATACATAAATGACTATTTGAATTTATCTTTTTTTTTGGTAATTGGCCCTCTAAAATCAATTTTAATTTAATTAGATTTCTCAAATTTTATAAATTATTATTTTTAACTCCTTTATTAACGGTTGTAATAAAAAATTAATATTCTCACTCACGGCGTATTTATAATGGCAAAATACATAATTAAATTCTTGAATTTGTCATGTTTTTGTAATTGGCCCCTAAACTCAATTTTGATTCAATTAGCAATATGAACTTCACGAGTTGTTATATTTAAAGTCTTCACAACTGGAAATTAAATGCATTGGATTAATCTCTTATAAAAAGTTTGTTGTATTAGTTTTAATGTATTGTTTATTATACATTAAAAATATTCTATTAATTTTATTAAATAAAATAAAAAATATATTCTTAAGAGCTAAAATGGACCGTTGTAATCATTTAGTTTTTCTACCATTAAAGACTTTTTTATACTCACAAGCAATACCCACACTAGTAATTGAGCAAGGAAATATGCAACGGACGGTTAAAAAATAGTGAGTCTTGTTAAGAATTAAAATTCATTATTTACTCTTTTTTTCATTTTATATTATTTAATTATTTTATATTTTAAACATATTATTATTTTATTCGGACTTACACATTTTTTAGGTTACGTAAAATAAACATGCATAATGTTTATGCTTGAATGAATTAAAAATAATAATTCATAAAGTTGAGAGGTTCAATTGAATCAAAATTGAATCCGAGAGATTCATGTATTTAACTATTGTTTTATATTTAAAATATATTACTATTTTATTCAAATTCACATATTCTCTAAATGGTATAAAATACTTGTGCATAATGTCTGTGTGACCGAAAAAGTTAAAGATAACATCCCATAAAATTAAAAATTCAATTGAATTAAAATTATATTTAAGAAACAAGAGAAATATGACAATTTCAAACAACTATTTATATATTTAATCTTGAATTTATTTGAAATTAATAGTTACTACAGAAAAATATTTTTAATTTATTTAAAATAAAGTAATAATACAACTTACTTTTGTATTTTATTCATTGGCGTTGCCACCAACGACCCCGACCTACTACAGGTCGAAAGTCTATGCTATTGGTATTATAAGGTGAGTTAGTTGAGTAAACAAAATAAGGAAAAAGAATTTTGTCAATAAAAAGTATTATATGATCTATTTTTATATTTTTATAATTTTATAAGTTAATAGTTTTTAGATTTTTATAATTTAATATTATTGTAATATTTAATTTAATAATAAAGTTACTTATTAAATTATTTAGTATACAACTAATTATATTAAATACAATTATATATTTAGATTTTATTAGTAATAAAATTAAATGATTTTTAAAATAAAATTACAATATCTTTTGTCTGCCTACCTGTCTCTTTTTCGATAAAAGTATTTTGATATTTGACTTGATAATAAATAACTTATAAAATATTTTATTATTAAAGTCACTATTTTATTATAAAATAATAATAATATTTAATAGAATATTGAAAGCAAGAAAAATAAAAACATAAGATATATCTTTATCATAAAAAAATCTAAATTTTCTAAATATAAAAGCGTCAAACCATAAAATATTTTTTCTAAAATAAAATACTTTCACTGTAATTATTTATTTTTATTATAAATTATGTTTTCATATTATTATTACCAACTTAAAGATCATACTTTTCATATTATTATATTTTTAATTTTTAATTATAAATAAAAATTAATTGAAATTTAAAATTTTATTTAAATTAAATAGAAATCATTAGACTAAATTTAAAATAAATAAATTAATAATAATAATAATTATAATGATAATAATAAAAGTTATAATATATCATCAAGTGGAGTTTGAAAAAAGAAATAGCATTTATAGATTATATGCAAAAGTTGATGACAAGATCCTTGGCTGGAGATGATATTATATGAAACATATTTCCCATAGAAAAAGAATACGATTAAGTTGCAGATATCACCAACCACTGTCCATTATTCATCACTCCTCAAAAAATAAAAATATATTAAGATGAAACACAGTGAAAAATAAATTTCAATTGAAAATATAATAGGAATCATAATTAATTCTCCATTTCATCCATACCCTTCTTTCATTCTTCCTTTTAAATTGAATCTATTGAAATTTGGATCCTCATTCATACATCCCTTCCTTAGGTTCACTTACTCTTTCAATTTCTGCTAAATTAATTTAAAAGATGATAGATTTACTTATTTGAATAGAGTTCGAAAGATGCCATTTAAGAAGAAGTCTCTCCAAAATCTTGCTTTCTAGTCCTCATAAATGTGACATCTTTAACTTTCTTAACTAACCTTTTCTGGTTCATAAGTCTTACATATTGTCTTTTCTTTTCCCTTATCACATTCCTTGTGATTTTTAACCTTTTATTTTTAATTTCTTTTTCTAAGCACATCCTTCCCTTGATGCCTAATAATTATATATCATATTCCATTACTATAATATGATGGCATTTTTTTTGCACAAAACAGAATCTCACTTAAAAAATGACTTAAATAAAAGTGGTGGAATATAAATATGGTCAGTGACTTAAGAATTTATATCATTAATCTAGTGTAGAAATTTTTATTATTTCATTAAATTTTTTAGTAGAACTGTCCCACTAATTTGATTAGGTTTGGTAGTGATTAATTGGACAAATGCCACCAAGCATTACTTGAAAATGAAAATTCAAAAAATGCAACAGAGTTGATGTTTTGGGCAGGATTATAATCAGAAAGCAAGCAAAAGTTTGTGCAGCCTACAACTCTTTGTTACATGAATAGCCCAAATGTTATATTTAGGGGACTCTTTTTGCTACTTGTAGTTTTCTAGTTTCTACATTATACTATAACAAAGTCGGCCTCTTTGTCTATTCCTTTGTTTGTCGGCCTCTTTGTCTTTTCCATTGTTTGTTTTCTCGTTAAGGACGCATTTTGATTTTGTATTGCAAGCCTTTTGCAGTCCAAGGATTAGGGTTCCAAGCAATAGATCCAGTTTCAACTCTAGGTAAATGTATTGTACTCTACGTTTTGGACTAGAGTGCCAAGCGAGTCTTGAAAATGATTGAACAAGACAGCGCGCAATAGGAATAACTTTATTAATAATTTCCTAATAGTTCTTTTGATTATGCTTATTAATTCAATATGTTATGAATTGAAGTTTTAACATTATTCGGTATTTGAAAAGTGAAACAAAAGATTGAAAAGGTACTATACTAGGGTAGCTTTTATATTTAATTTAATAGAACTTTTAGTTGCAAATAATAGTCTATTCAAGTAGTTTTGTTGGTTTTTATGTCTAATTTTATGTTTTAGGTGAGGGAGGTAAAAGAGCATCAAGGAGGTGACATAAGTACTTAAAGAGCTCAAAATTGGCATTTTAGAACTCCATTCTGAAGCCTAACCAGTGGTCCAATCAGTGTTTTAAATTAGAAAGATGACCGGCTAGAAGGACGGGTTAGAAATGCAGAATTGATAAAATGACAATCCCTAAATGGTGGTTTGCACCAAGAGAAAAAAGGGGCTAGTTAGAAGGATCAGTTAGAGATTGGGTAAGCACTTTAAAGAGGTGTTCTAATCCTATTGGACTCCAATTTAAATCCTATGAGTTTTAAGGTTTGAGGGGCTATAAAAGGCATAAATTTAGAACTTTTTTAAAAAGTTTATAAAGATTAAAAAGCAACTAGAGGCAAGATTTGGAGGAGACATTCAAGATCAAGATTGAAGAAATTCCATTAAGATTCAAGAGTTCTTTTTCCCTTCTCGTTTTATTTTCTTGTACTTTAATTTAACGAATTCAATTACTTTTATTATTTTTATTTATATTATGAGTAGTTAAATTTATTTTTTAGGATTGGGCGAGAATCCAGTAACTTAATTTATGATTTGATTTAAATATTATTCCTTTGATCTTTGGTTCAATTATTTTGAGTTATTATAATTTATGATTTGATTTAAATATTATTCCTTTAATCTTTGGTTCAATTATTTTGAGTTATTATTTTTATGCTTCATGCTATAATGTTAGGATCCAAGCAATATATCTAGATATTAAGTGAAGTAATAAAAATTGAAGTTTAATATTAGTTCAAGGAATATTAAGCAATGACTATTAAGACTTAGACATAAAGCTTAGGTTCTTGAGATTTGTTTTTAATTTTTCATAGAACTCAATGAATTTAGATTAAGACTTTTGATCACGAAAGTATGCAAGGAGTTATTCTAAACATGGTAGGTATGACTTGAAAAAGTATATTTGCTAGAATAGGTAAATTACATCCAAGATTAGTTGAGCTAGATTGAAGGAATAGTTTATTGAATTATAGAAGGATTTGTATGGTGGAAACTTAATTTTAGATTCTTTAATAATTTGGTTTTTTATTGCAATTATCTAGTTTTGATTTTACTTATTTTTAAATTCATATTCAATTATTTTAAACTAGTTATATAAAGGTATAATATATTTTGGTGTTAAATACTACAAATTCTTGTGAAATGATAATCTGGATTCATTTTTATATTACTACCGTGGCAACTGTACACTTGCATGAATTATCATAACAACTATCTTGGCTCATGATTTCTTACATGTGAGATGTTGTACTCATATTTTAAATCTTGTTGTTAAAAAGAGATCAAATGAATATAATTAATCAATTCTCAGAATTAGAAATGCAATAAGGTATGCAAGGTCATCTCCTTCAAGTTATCAAACTTTTAGATATGTGTGGAGAAAGTCAAGATAGAAAGCAAGGGCCATGTTTATCTTGATATTGAAACTTGGTGAAACTCCACCTACAAAATATTACAAAATGCTGAGAAATTTGAAAAGGCTTTTGACAAGTTAGAGATTGAAGGCTTAAAATATTTTCTATATTTTGATAAAAACAAGGATATTGGTCCTCCAGATAAAGACGATTGGAATAGTACTAGAATTTTTGTCAAAATTTTTAGGCACTTTTATATTTTTCATTTTATGATTTTTTATTCTTTATATATCATATCAAATGCTTTTTTCTCATGAGCTAATGGCATTGATAAATAAGTTACAATCATTAATAAGTAGTGGAGATTTACTTTTGAACTCTATAACTGTCTAAATGAAGAAGAAGCTCGATAAGTATTAGAAAATAGATGATAGTGAGAAGTGAATAAGAATTTACAAACTTTATTAGAGCATAATATTTGTGCTAAAAATATTTGAAGGAATAGGACAAAAATAAATATTTTCCAAGATTCTATTGAACAAGTTAGTAAGAAAAATTTGAGAAAAATATCATAAAATAGTAGTTATATATCAAATATATACTAAATAGGGTAATTGATTCAGTGTCATTGACACGATGTCATAGATATTTTGAGCCATTAAATTTGTTAAATTTAATCATAATAGTTGGATGAAAAACTTAGTAATAGGATAATATATTGCTCTTTTTACCAATGACAGGCAATATAAATAAAAAATTTCAGCAATACTTATATTTTATTCCATTGTTTATACAAACTTTTAAGAAAAGAAATATCAATTTTATTTTTTATTAATAATAAAATTGTTATGAACCAATGTCATATGACACCAAAAAATGAGCCTATTAAATAAATATCAAAATGTATAAAATGAATATCTAAAATATAAAATAGATATTAAAAGTACGACACGGATAAAAAATAGTTCTAAAATTCTAATCATATCCTCAATATATATGAAATAGATACCAAAACATGTGAAATATATACTAACTACCAAGTATTATCGAATAGATATCAAATATATATAAATCATATAATAAACATAGACCAAATTATTCAATACTATACAAAAATTATAAAAATAGATTCCAGATTAACAATAAGATATAACTTTGCAAAAAAATAAAAATAAAAAACCTATCATATACCACTTATTTTCGTAAGTTTTATAGCATTTTTTAACAAGTTGACGGTAAAATTGATTTTTTCTTAAGTTATTTGTGTAAAGATGGAAAGGGTGGGCTTTTTGTTTGTTTAGTTAATTTGTTCTTTCGAAGACAGAAATGCAATAGGAACGTTGAAAGGGTGATCCAATAAGAACGTTTGCACACCATTATGCGCGAACAAGCCTTTTTGATCGTCGACTGTTAACCGAAAAAAAGAAAAACAAAATAATCTCAACTAAGAGGCAACGTCCATTTGATTATCAATATATCTTTTATCAAATGAGGAAATGAGGGGCATGGATTACATATTTTTCACTATTTTGGTTTTAATTAAACCTAAAATTAATTCAAGAATAAAATATGATTCTCGCAATAAACATTAAAGACATACATTTTACCACATTATCAATGCCAAATTCACCAATAATTTATCCTACTAAGGAATGTCCTGAATGTGTGCAACTTGAAAAAGCTAGTAAAATAAGTTATTATTGAGGTGACATTGCTAATATATTAATTAATTAAAAATGTTATACTTCTGAAGGCCATCTTAGCAGAAATAGACTGAAAAAAAAAGAATAGGCACCTTAAATTGAAACAAAAACAAAAACACTAGTACCAAAAGAAAAAAATTCAAGACATTGGTATCAATTAGATACTAAGTCCAAAGGTTTGGTACCAACGGGCTAAATCGTTCACATAAAAAACATGACAATATTTGAAACTCTAAGACTTTCTGGATTGTTTGATGATCATCAAACTACTAATGCTGCATTAGACCAATTCTTGAAGACTTGAAGAATGCCACACCTGATGGTATATGCGGAAATTGGTCAGATGCACAACTCTGCAACATACTGCTATCTCCCGCAAATTTCTGAAATTTAGAAGATCAAACTATGACGAAAACATCATAAAATTGCAAAAGGCAATCAGAAGTAAAGGCAGACAACTTGAAATTAGTTGTGAGCATGAAAACAAACAAAATGCTATCTAGCCCATTATACCCGTTTTAATTTTCACTTAAAGGGTCATCATTTCATCCGCAAGGACTCATATTCGCCCATGAATTATTAGCAGCAAATGTCACACTAATAAAAATGACACTTCGGATGGGCATCGAAGTTTTGCAAACTTTGTTGGGACTTGTACCGCTATTTCATAGATAATTCCACTAGTCAGTCGAGAAGCATACCTCGCACATCAGCAATGCCATAAGTTTTCTCTATAAAATGCGCCATAAAATCAGGAAAAAGGCCGTAGAGTTCATTTTCAATGTCGTTTTGCTTCAAATTAGGGTATACCTGGAAAGTTGTTTTAAAAACAATGAAATTTAGTTGTAGTTCCTAAACTATCAAACAAGTTCTTGTATTTTCAGTTATTAACAATCATGTTTGCTCTTAAGTTTTTTCTTTAAGGAAATAAAAAGAAGAAAAGCAACAGAATTCATTTTACCATGTGAACTGAACAGTATCTAAATGAAACAAGAGGGATTAATGTGCCTACCTTACGGGCATGCTGTAAAGCATTCCTGAAAAAAATAAACAAAGCTAGTCCATCAACAAATTCACCATATTTTGTTGGACTATTAGCTAAAACTGCCTCGTATGTTGGAGATTCTTTTACTTTTGACTGCCAATTAACAGTGATCTCAGTTGGAATCTGCAATGCAGCTTTTGTAAACTCAATTTGCTTCAAAGTTCCGCATTGGATATAACTCAATCTTATAGCAGTAATGTTCCGAACTATCTCATTGCTACTCCAAAAAGTTGGGTGATTGAAAACAAAGGCTTCAATCATGCTAAAAGATATCAGAAAAGTGAGAATTGTTAATACTGATTCTTAATAATGGTTTTATAAAGCATCATCACAAGTAAATCTTTTAAAATAATAAGAATGCCATAAATAGAACAACTACATAATGTCCTCTTTGGTGACTAACATATCCCCCAGCTAGTAAGATAGGATCTTAAGTTTAAACTGTGGTGTCAAGCTATAAGGAGTGTGAACCCATCACACCACTTGATTTAATTAAACAGAAATAAAATAAAGAGAGAAAAAACAGGATAGAATAACTATAAAATTCAATATTCATGTTCCATAATGCTCAACATCCAAAGTTAACAGCTAAAATTGTAAATACTAGCTGAAAGTGTATATAGAACACGAGCCAAACTTGAAACCTAATAATCATGGAAGACTGAGGCTCTTCTTTTAATCCAAGAAAGAACATAGACATTGTTGACCACTCTAAGAAGGAAGGCTTGATTTGAGGTTCATGAGGACTTGTCCCCAATTTAGCAATAGGTAAATAATCCATGCACAACATGGCAACCAAGTCTAAAAGAATATACACCGGAAGAGTTGCCAAAAACTATGCACCACAAGATTATAAAAATAAAATTCTTGTGCCATTATCACAAAAGGTGAAGCAGATGGAGAAATATCCAAAGAATTGACCAGCTGGCAGTTACTTGAAAGATAAAAGCACACATTGAATTTAACACAAATTAAGTGTTACAAATTCTCTCCATAATAGGTGGGAAATTTAGGTTTTTCCATTTTGCGTATGATTGCATGTAATTTTCATATCTGGGCATCTATAAGTTAATTTTCAGCTCACCAAATAGCAAAACCAGCAAAAAAGAAATAAAGGTAATAGAGCAATATGCATTCAAATTAACTAAACTATATCAAAATTATGTCCATATGAGAAGAGAATCTCAACATACCCAGTAGGCAGTTCTTCTCTAGTGATAATAGCTAAAAAATGTTCCAAGTCCTTAGGACAGTGGCGTCGTCCAAGCATCTCTCTTAAAACATCCGCTATTGCAGCAAAATCAGCCTTATAGGTTTGAATGTTCCCATCAAGGTCCTGGCCATTGATAAGCATTATAGCCATTGTCGCTTGATCATATACAACTATATTATCTAATGTTATTCTCCCATGAGCTTTCCCTTGTAGATAAAGAGTCCTATATTCTTTCAGAAATCCTCTGCATCAGATGCAAGAATAAAAAGAATAAAGAATAAAAGAAAAACATCATCAAAATAATTGTCAAACCAATAAGGCAGTAGATTTTATAAACAAACCTGAACATAGATCTCATAACAGCTGCAAGACGATATGTTGAGCTTACACCACTTGGCACTGGAACAGGCTCAACTACCACCCTCTGATTCTCTAACCAAGTCCTTAAAGTAGCAGGTTTACAGCGCTTCATACCAACAAAGAAAAATTCAATTATTGACATTCAAATGAACCTACAACATAAAATTCAAAACTACATGAAAGGCATATTACATAAAGATCCTGAAACATAAATTCCTGAGGAAAATTAAAGTATTTACAGCGTAAACAATACTAAAACTCTAAATACTACGTTTCTCTGATTGAGACTTTTTCCCAGGTGCTCAATGTGAAAGGAGAGACGTTTCTGAAGTGAACACCCAGAATGTTTGCAAAACTTTTCAAGGTCATTTAATGCTTGCTCCATGGCATCACTCATTTTCCTGCTAAAAAAGCCATCAAATAAGAATTATAAAGTAACAACTAATATTAAGAAACATGTAAAATCCTAGAAATTACAACTCTTTCTATGTAAAAAAAAGTTGCAAAAAGGTTACTTAATGAAATACAAGGTCAACTGATTTAATAAGTGTATTCCTTTTCTTACTGTCCATAACATTATGATCCCACCATGCGGTTTTAAAAATTTATTGTTATCATAATTGTTGTCTCCTAGATGTTATGCACATGAAAATACAAATTTTCATGAAGCTATATAGCATACCAGAGCTGTATCCACATCTCCAAGACATTGGAACGCTTTCCCTAATTTGCATTTTAAAAGTTGTACCCATATTTACAAAACATATTCACAAATAATTCATATTGATAAATCCACATTTCTTGTACTCATCCAGTACATGGAAGCCAACATGTCTCAAGCTGCACACACTTCATACTTCCTAGTAGGGCACTATGTTTAGAAACTTGATCGCAAACCTATGTGGACCAGTCATTTTATGGTGCACTCACAAGCATGCAGCATTTAGAAGTTACAAACATGTAAACATACAGATGAGGAAGAATTGTAGTTGATAACTAAGGATGCTTATATGATAGCATTAAGAATAAAACAACTCTTATCAATTTTACATACAAAATACATATATGAGTTCACTATCCCTCAAGTGGAAAACTTAATACAACTTGAAGTGATAAGTAAACCGAACTTTCACAATGTCAACAAAGTACAACTTGAGTACATAGCACCAGAGAGAACATTAATCCTATTAGAACTAAAGTGAAAATATAGTCATCAACAGCATTCAAGCCTTTCTGTGACTTTATTTACCCATAAGACAAGAATTTAAGGAAAATGCAAACTAAAGGACAAAAGAAAGAGTAATCTGATAGAATTTTAGCATTTAAAATTATGTTTATTAACTTTAGCGCAGAGCCCTGAACTGTAGGTCCGCTAATGTAAAGCGAGGAGTTGAGCCTGAACTGGTAAACCGAAGTCACTTTCGGAACCATACTTCCTACAGCTAACACGTGTCCAGACCAGCGGGAACGCGCAGCGCAAACAAAATAGAGGGAGCAAAAAAGGGGCATTGCTCCCTTTTACAATATGAAGAAAGAAATAAGGGTCGAAGTTTAGACCGCTCACAGTAATTTTACCCATAGAAAAGATCATGAAAGAGGCGATCAGAATGGTACTCGAATCCATTTATGATTCTGAGTTTCCAGACACATCGCACTTCTGCTCGGATCGAGGCTGCCACTCAGTCCTAAGACGGTCAAAGAAGATTTAGGAACCTGTCGCTGGTTTTTAGAATTCGACATCAGGAACTATTTTCACACCATCGACCGGTATCGACTCATCTCAATCTTTAAGGAAACTAGATGAAGGAACTTGGAGTTGGTAGGAGCAGCCTAACCAGTAGAAAACGGTTAGAAAGTTCACCGGGTTCAGGCTATCTTGAAATGCAGTAAAGTTCAGAGTTGAACAGGCAGAAAGTTGATCAGAACATAAACTCATACTTTTCTGCTTTTGGATGGCCAGGTCTTAAAAATTTAATGAAGGAAGAATCCACTTACTAGGATAGTAGTACTTTTAAGCTAGTTTTGTGAGCCAAGAGATCCAAGCAGGTCACTTACAATGGAAAAATGGACAAAAGCCTGCCCCTCAACAGACATATCCATAACTTATAAGTTATAAAGCACAAGTATGGGCAAGAGTATCTCGAATTAAGCTTTAGCACCAAACTAGTTAAGTCAGGAGCAAGAAAGAAAACAGTTATTGTGTGCTGGGACAAAAGAAATTTGTAAAACAACTTGGAAGTAATTTATGTTACAACAATTTAAAAATCAGGTATGTGGATAGCATTTTAAAAGAAATCTAGAAATAAATGCCCTGTGACCCTATTAGAGAAATGCAACTGCTCAATTTCAATATCCGATCATTAAAACCAAACTTCATAGAATTTCTTTATCAATATTTATGGCGTTATCAACAACAAGAGCATGGATTATACAATTTTGTTTGCAGATTAATTTATGCAAATAAATTTGGATATATCAAAATAACTGGACCAGAGGAAAGACAAGTAGATAACATCTGGCTCTCCTTTTGTTCAATGAGGCAAAAAGAGAAAGGGGGTCTCTTCTATATTTATATAGATAATACAACTCATGAACAAAAGCAATCTAGATGGGGACAGCATTTGATGAAGAACTTAACAAGCATGATTTTGCAATGCCAAGCTTTTAAGCATCAGAAACTGAAATCTCACTGTTTGCTCACGCACAAAGCTTAGGCAAACAGCGCAATAAACTCAAATATGTATATCTTTTCTCCCAACAACCAAGTAAGAAGCACCATTCAAAGCAACTTATGCATTTATAAAAAACTCGGGGCAATGATCAATGCATAAATCAGCTCAAATAAAACCACATTTTAAACTTGTATAGGAACTGTAAATATCAATGTTAAATCACCTATAACTTGTGCCATAAAAAAGAAAAGTAATATTGACATCATAAATAATTCAGCAATACACAAGGTTGTATGGTTACCAAATCACATTTAGAGAGTTGCCACAGAAAAACACAGAAAATCAATTGAAAATGACATATTTATATCTACATTCATTAAGATAATGCGCCAATTTAAAAAATTTAAAACAGAAGCTAAAACAGAAAAAACAGAAAACAAAAGCGATTAACAAGAAGAAATCAAATACCTTTTTCTTCTTTCTAATGGCAAAGCCGGATAACGGAGAGAAATAATACATTTAGATCTGAAACGAAAATACCCTTCATGATTATTACCGCATTGTGTAAAAGGGAAAAAAAAAAATCTGTAGAGTAAACCACTGACATAGCTAAAACAATTGATATTTCAATTATATTTCAATTTGGCCATATTATTTATAAACCTCAAACTCATTTCAAGTCAATGAAGTAAATAGAATCCATCTATCTATATATAAAAAGAACAACGAGGATGACGACGAACGACAGAACAACAAATTATCGAAAGCTTAAACTAGAAAGTTTAGTTATCTTGATTTACTTGTTTTATTGATATCAGCAGCTCTTTAACTGAAAAGCAGAATTAAGAAAAATAGTATTGTTTCTTACTCTCGCTTGCTGTTGTGAGTTCAGAGAAAGGCCGAGGTAGAAGAGAACTATGCAAAACCCTTGTGGCAGAGGTCATTAGCGTATTTTTAGTATAGAATTTTTTTGTCATGTGTTATATTATTCAAAATTTACTTCCCACTTTATCAAAAACTTCAAATAAATTATTTATTATATTTATTATATATATTTAATAAATTGCTATGATATATATTTGATAATAATTAATATTAAAATATATTAACTATTAATGAAGAAATTTGGTTTGACAACAGGACTTTGATTATGGGCTGCAAATTGATAAAAATTAGATTTTTAAATAAATTTATAATAAAATAAAAAGAACAAAAAAGTTAATAAAGATTAAAAACTTATATGTTTTAACAAAATTAAATAAAAATATTAAAACATTTAAATTTAGTTTAAATTAAATTGATAAGTTTTATTACATATAAGACTTATCCATATTTTTAATTTTAATTACATGTTTATCTATTTAATCTATTATTGAAGGTAATATTATTGTAATATCTGGTGTCATCAGACAGAATCAATTGCCTCTCGCAGGGGGACCATATTTGTTAATTTATCTTTTAGAAAAAGGTGCATTTTGCCCTCTGACATTAGGTTGAGTACTAGATTGACTCCTAATCTATTTTTAACACATAAACTATTTTATTTTATTTTATTTTCAGACTTTATTGAATGGAAAAAATAAATTTTCGTTTGCTAAATATGAAGTAGCAATTTTTTTTTTTTGAATTTCATGAGAAATGGGATCTATTTAGGTCTATATTGTCACATAAGATAATAAAAAAAAATAAGAGATTTACTAATCTTTTCATTTCTTTTTATTTCAATTTATCTAATCAACCATTAATTTTTATCGTGACAACGATCACTTTACTCCTTATTCAATAATCCATACTTCATTAACCACCACCTCTCTCATTTCTTAAGAACCAAATCACAATCTCCCACCTACATATCAAACTTTAAAGACTTTTGACCTGTTTATATTTTTAGTTGCAAAGCATGAGATGGAGTTTGTGGAGAAGTTGATTAATAGAAGGACAGAGACAACTGAGGTTGGCTTGCAAGTGTAAAGCCTGAGCCTGCATGAATTATTAACAACAATTAGAGGTGGGGTTTGGCCTACCTACATGGTTTAAAAGTCAACCCTTAAGTGTTAGCAGTAATTTATTTAGATTCTTATAAGCACATCAAACCCATAATACTTTCCAATATAGGAAGGAGTGTTACAATCTCTCCCACTCAAAGCTTTGACATCCTCGTCAGAGTCAGACCATAGCCAGAATTGTAGCCCACGAAGTGAGTCATGGATTCTAGCAGTGGCTCATACAAATTCTAAAGGTGGTTTCTGCCAACTTTTCACAATGTAGCACTTAGTTCCGCACAATACTCAGTTCCATACTCTGACTGACAGGTTGCTCTGATACCATTTCTAATAGCCCGAGCATGCATGAATTACTGACCTAACAATTAGAGGCAAGGTTGGTCCTATCCAAATGGCTTAAAAGTAGCGGTGGCTCATACAGATTCTAAAGGTGGTTTCTGCCGACTTTTCATAATATAGCACTTAGTTCCGCACAATACTTAGTTCCATACTTTGACTGACAAGTTGCTCTGATACCATTTCTAATAGCCCGAGCATGCATGAATTACTGACCTAACAATTAGAGGTAGGGTTGGTCCTACCCAAATGGCTTAGAAGTCAACTGTTGAATATGAGTAGTAATTTATTTACTTTTATAAGTACATCAAATCTACAATCACTTTCCAATGTAGGATGAGGTGTTACAACGAGGTTTGTAAGAGATCAATATGTTAAGAATTTTGATTATATGGTTGTTAATGGCAAAAGGAAGTTAGATAATGCATTGAAGTTAAGGTTATACTTTGTGCGGGATTACAAAACTTGGAGGCGTTTTTGTCTGATTGTATTCTTGTTTTGCATTTGATCTTATTGATTGTGTTGAGAGTTAAAGTTGTCATCATAAAAAGAAAGCTAAAGCTGATGATAGGTTTGGTGGTCATTATCTGTTTTATTTTTCATTTAATGCAACAAGAACAAAAGGGTTTAAGCTGGGTGGCTATATTAAATGGCACAACTGCTTTGATTTAAGCATGAATTAGAAAATTAGGTTGATTGATATCTTATTTTCATGACTTTTAGTGTTTGTTCATTTGTTTTCTTTTTGCCTTTTTATTGTTGATTGGTCTCTCATTTTCATGCCTCTTATTGATTTTTAATACTAATAAAAGCATTGTGTTATACTAAGAGCATGTAAATGAGATGGTAAGAATTTCTCCTAGTTTAACTAAGTTTTTGAGTTTGAGTCTTGAATATGCAGCTGCATTAAACTCTTGAGGTAATGTTTTATCACCCATAATCTGTTGGCACCATAATTATTTTTAGGCCCAAGCTATTGGAAAGTAGAATTTTGAGTCCAATTTAATTAATTAATTAATTAATTAATTAATTAAGTGTTATAGTGGGTTAATGGTTTACAAAAGGAGTCTGTAAAAGTGGAGCACAAACTGACAATTAGCACCAAGGTAGGAGTTACTTAGCCCTCTCTAGAAATAACTCCCCAAGTAACTAAGATAATGGGGCTCCAGTTACTAAAAAACAAGACATATTACTTCAATGTTTATTTCCTCAAGATGTAGTTAACTTGGAGCACTCTATAAATAGAAGAAGAAAGCATCAACAAAGGGGACAACAACATCAACAAACAAATTCTATAGTAAGTTCTTCAATCATTCAAGTTTTTTATTAATTAATCAAGCTTTTCTTTTATTTCAATTCTAGTACTTTTTAAATACAAGCATTGTTTCAATTCAAGCTTTTTAATTTCAAGTTATTATTTCAATTTCCAACAATATTGATATTATTATTAATGCAATCCAAGTTTCTTTCGATCAAAATTTTTAGCTTTTACTTTCAAATTAGTTTCTTTCATTAAACACATTATTTTTAATGGTATTTCATTAAGGTCTAAGAAAATTATGGTAAAGGAGCTTTGGAACTCATAATTAGTATGACTATAGAAGTTAAAGCGCAATTCAATTTTAACAGTTCGTGTACCTTACACATGTGGCACGCTCAGCAGTAAATTTCCACCAAATATAATTTGGCATATGCCTAGTGGGCTCGTCCTAAAGAATGTCATCAATATCCAGAAATATTTTTTTTTTTGAAAATTATATTGCCAGGTCTCAAGACTTGGAGTTTGCGATTGTAACAGCAGGACATAATCTGAATGTTCCTTACGAATAGGATTTTACTTCATACTACGATCTATATTATGATACATATGAAGAATGAAATCGTATTTTACACGAAAGGAATCATTATCATGATACCTTAACAGGACCTCTTATGGAAAGGCAAAATGAATTTTTATCTTCAATGAATATTTCTGATACTAACACTCTTTCATTGGCTGATAATTTCGGGATTCAAGCAGAATTAGCCTGCAAACATATAGAGGAGATTATAAAAATCCAAAAGGAAGCAACTGAAAACTTATGGCAGCAATTTAGTTCGACTAATATTGTATAGGAAGTTACTTTAAGTTTGACTCTGAAAAGTCTATGTCAAAAGGCCAAGATATTTCATCAATGTCTTTAAGGCACACTGATATGGAAGAGTCCGGGGGGCATTCATCCATAAGTTATTTAGAGAGAAATGACCATCACATACATGCAGAGAAAAGTTACCTTCCACCACAAAAGAAAGAAAAATAATAATTGTATAAAGGCACCACATAGTCACTTCAATGGTAGGTCTATATTGCTACATCAAGCTTTTATTGTTAAGAAACTCGGGGGGAATTCCTCAAAATTCCTTCCAGATGCTCCTAAACGTACTCGTAAGGAAAAAGGCAAGTAACATCAATAGAGGAAAAATTAAGGAGAAACCAACTAATTCTCCAAGAAATCTATCAAGACAAGGCCGCCTCAATGACAATCCATTTCCAATTGTCACCCTTGATAAAAAGAGAAAAGCAAATGAGAGGTCTTTAGATAGAAAATAATTATGTAAATTGTGGATCCCTAAGAAATACTTGGTTAAAAAAGATAAATCTTTAGAGATTCGCAATGGGAAAGTTTTCCATCAGATATGGGTTCCTAAGCAGTTCTTGGTAAAAGACAAGCAAAAATAGAAAAATAATACTCATGTCTATAGGAATCCAACTCCTCAGTTACCTATGGGATTACATAAGAAACAACCGAAGCATCATGGAAAAGCTAGTCAACGGTGGCACCAACCACTCATAAGAACACAAGATGAAAGACTTCAAAGGTAACATGGTAATCTAAAGGGGGTGGTATTTGACAAACCAGAAGAAGATTTCACCTCCGATGAGCATATGTCAATATGTATCAAGGAGGTAACTAAAATTTATGAATTTCATCTGTTGTGATAGATCATAAATAGTTATATATATTGTGTTTAATTCCCTTATATTTTAATTGGATACTGTGCTTAATTGTGAAAATTGTGTTTGTTCTGATCTAGGTGGTGAAATATCAAGGATTGAGTGAAATTCAACTTAAAGACATGTTTTAAAGCATCATTTGTCAAAAATCAAGTCTTTTGGAGGAAGAGTGAAAATTTATGCAGAAGGTCATTCTCAATAAGGCGTGACCACGCCCTATAATCTGTGAGCTGCTGAAATCTGTTGAAGAAAATTTTAAATTTTTTAAGTTAAATTCGTGGTGGACCCATTTTTATGTTATTTTCTTTATTTCGGAAGTGTTGAATAAAAAGAAACTGTGTCGTATATTATTTAGGACTTTATTTGTTTACATTCCTCTTTATTTTAGCTTTCCTTATGGGATTAGAATTATATAGGAAGTTTGTTTCTTTTTGGATAGGAAATATTTTATTAGGATTTAGGTTTGCCTTCCTATATAGGGAGGCTAGTTTTACAAATGGGGACAACTTCTATTTTTTATTTTTTTCTTTCTCCTGAGGTTGCATGTGTTTTCTTCTTCCATTCTCTACAACTCTTGTGAATTTTTACTCCGCCGTGTATGGCTAAGCTTTTAATTTCTGATTCAATAGTGAATGAATTCCAATTGTGATTTTCTGAGACTTTTGTACTTAACATAATTTCTTCTTTAATTTAAGTATTCTTTATTTATTATTTTTATTTTTGATGAATTTTTGATATTGATTGAACTGATGACTGAATTTGATATTGATTTTTCTATTGCTATCCTTGAGTTTGTGATCCGTAATTGTCATGAACGATTGACATAAGTAGCAAGGAGTTGGCTCATGTGTGTGTGATTGCGGTCTTTTTGAATTACATAGCTTGCATCATAGGCTTTAGGGAAATAAAGGAACAAGATTAATTCAATTGTAGCTATCTCAATTAATTAATATTGGTTTAGTCATTCTCATTATTCTTAATGCTATCATTGAGTTGATATGGAACACTATCATGCCAAGTTGATTAATGATAAGTTTTGATTTGGATGCTGGGTTTGAGTCTATTATATTAGGAGAATTTACACTTGTTGCAGCTTTTTCGAATAAGTAGACTAAGTACTTGAATAAAAAGATTGATATTTTAAACCTATGATCAGAATTACAATTGGATAAAATTTGCACTCTTGAATTGGAAGTTTGGTAAGATTGATTTTTATTTATTTTAATATTCAGGTTTTTTTTATTTTCTTGTTTATTTATAATTTTAGTTCAATCATTTAAAACCCTCTATTTTTGTCATTTAACATTGAGAAGCTATTCACATTGGTACCCTTAGTATTCGATCTGGTTTCACTATTTCTACAAGTTAGTTTAGGAAAATCAGTAATTTATTTTGAAAGGCTTCGACAACTAGTTCAAAATTTATCGCCGTTGCCGGGGAGCTATTTTAGTTTATCATTGTTTAATTTATTTGTTTATGACTCGTTCTTCTCAGACTATTGATTTGCAGTATAACTCTGAAATTGAGAAGAGAGCACGTCAATTAAGAAAGGAGACTACGCAAAGAAAAAGTCGTCTCATAGAGAAATTGGAGATAGATTTGGCTATTGGTGACACATCTATTTTTCAAGAAGTTGCAGAAAATATGCAAACAGAACTCTCAAAGAGCTAGCCACGCCGGATTTGAATCCTTTATGCATTATATTTCTTAATATTATAGTTGATTTTGAACTAAAAGCGGGCTTAATTCACTTACTCCTTTCTTTTCATGGATGTGTAGGTGAAAATCCTTATAAACACTTAAAAGAATTTCATATGTATGCTCCGGAATGAAGCCACTTGGTGTGACCGAAGAGCAAATAAATCTTAGAGCTTTTCCCTTTTCTTTAAAGGATAAAGCAAAAGATTGGCTATATTATCTACCCTCTAGTTCAATAACAACATGGAATGAGATGAAAAGATTATTCTTAGATAAGTTTTTCCCTGCAACAAGAGCTGCCAACATCAGAAAAAAAATATATAGCATAACACAGTTCAATGGAGAAACATCGTATGAGTATAAGGAGAGGTTCAAGCAATTGCGTGCTAGTTGCCCTCATCACCAAGTTTCTGATCAACTCTTAATCCAATACTTCTATGAAGGATTGTTGCCAATAGGTAGGAATATGATTGACACAGCAAGTGGTGGAGCTTTAGTAGACAAGACACCTGAAGAAGCCACACAATTAATCTTTGACATGGCTGAAAATTCTCAGCAATTTGGTACAAGAGCTGATGGAGCTATTAGGTGAGTTAATGAGGTAAGCACTAAAAATCTTTAAAATCAAATTTTTGATTTAACTGCTCTGGTTTGTCAAATGGTTGTAGGGCAATTGCAAATGGCAAAAGTTTGTAAAATATGCTTAGTTTAAGGACATCTCACTGATATATGTCATACATTGCAACAAGACTCGATGCAAGAGGTTAATTGGTGGGTGTCGAATCCAACAAAAATATATTCCTACTCTTCAAATAAAAATAACTTGTAAATAGTGATAAGTAAGTCGAATCCACCGAGATTGATAAGATTTATTTCTTTTACAAAATTCAAACAAAATTAGGGGAGATTTTAAATTTAGAATTAAAACAAATTAAACTAAAAATCAATTAGAAGCAATAATAAAATTTGAGAAGATAAATCAATATGAGAAAACCCCAACTTAAGGTATAATCTTAATTTTAATTCATTGAATTGATCATTGATGCAAATATAATTTCCAAATCCATTAATAAATTGGTTATAGTTGTTGAGAAGCTCTAACAACCTAATTTCTCTTTAATTTTTCGTTAATCAATGGAAGCCATTTGATTAATTCTCTTATTGAATAAACAATCCTAGAAAAGCTTCCAAGATTTAATTTACCAATAGCAATGCAATCTAGAGAAACCCAATTCTAGCAACAAATACATAAGATGAATTCATTTAGACTAGATCATGTATCCATATAACATGGGTATGTTATTCTATCACTAATCATTAGAATAATTAAACAATTACGGATTTAATATTCTAATTTGGCATAGACTATCTTGATAATTGAGTAATAGGCATTTTTACACAATCAACAAAAATAGAATTCCTAATAGACATAGAAGATACATGAATATTAATAAATTTGAGAAAATAATGAAGAACAATTAAATATCACAACCCATATGAATTCAAAGCTTAATTAACCTTGAGTTGGAAAGAAAAGAGTTCAACCACACATAATTGTTATAGAGAAAATAAAGCAAAGAAGAAAGCTAAAACAATGGATGAGAGGAAGAAGAAAACTGTCTGCAGCCCCTTTTTCACTCCCTAAACCCTAAAACTGATATATCTCCTTCAAGTTTTCTTTTTATAGGAAAACTTGCCTCCTAAGAAATAGTAGAAGTCGTGTTTCAAAAAGAGTCATTCATTCCTAAAATTACCTTAAGTAATAAGGAGTTTTTAGTAAATAAACACTCTCAAAAACGAATTAAAAAGCCATATGGAAAATAATATAACTTTAAGCCTCTTTCCACAAATTCAGATTTCTAGAATACGCTGTGGGCACGCTCTAACTGAAGAGATCTTCTGCCATATTTTCTCTCTTTTATCCAAAACTCTCCAAAGCATCAATCTTTATGAAAATTCATCAAATATCATCCTTTTGGCTTCATGTTGCATCAAAACATTTCGTCTAACATAAAAATCAATAATCACATTTAAGATCCAGAATTAAGCATAAATACTCAATAATAACCAAGAAAATATGATAATTAGTATGTATAAAAAGTACACTATCACTAATGCTTTAGGCGAGTTTACTGGTCAACCTTAAAGGAAGTATAATCCCTATTCCAATCAATATAATCCTGGATGGAGAGATCACCTGAATTTGAGCTATGAAAACCAAGGAGGACAACAAAAGTATCCTTCCCAAAACCTCATTACACCCCCTCAAGTTTCTAAAAACCTCAAGTTTCAAATTCAAGTATGTCTTTGGAAGATATTGTTAAAAATCTTGCTAACAGTACTGATATTCTTGATATTGCACATGTCTACATGCTTGATTTTGAGTTATTTTTAGAGCAAATTATGTGTTTTTGCATGAGAATCACCTTATTTTAGTTTCTTTTGTATCTTAGGTGTTTTTCTAGGTACATCATCAAAGTTAGAGAGAAATCATACCAAAATCGAGAAGAAACTATCAAATCGAGTGTGTTAGACTATTTAACACGCCCTTCCAACACGCCTGTGCTGAGGAGCACGATCAGGGTCAGAAGGGTGCTGAAATGCCTCACTTATGGCGAGAAGAAGCAATTTGTAACGCAGTTTTCGAGAGTGACACGACCCAAGAGCATGCCCGTGCTGAGCAGCACGACCAAAATCCAAGATGTGCTGAAGAAGGCCAAAATGTATACTTTTATATCAAGACAACATGGATACAGCACGACCCAAATCCAGGTCGTGTTGGATCCCGAAACCTAAGTTAAAAGAAAAGAAAAAGAAAGAGAGCAACACAGAGAGAAAAGATAGAGAGATAACTTTGGGGTATTCAAGACAGACCTTGAAAGCAACGTTCCAGACGATCAAGAAGAAGAAAACGGAGACTAATTCTACTTCAACATCATAGCTGCTCTTGAGGATTGGATTGAAGATTCAAAGGAAAGAAGAAAGAGATATTGAGCTATAGAGATTGGATCGAGAGTTATTCAAGGGGGGATAACATCTCACCATTTGAGAAAAGGGTATTCATATTCTTTTCGATTCTTGTTTACTTTGTATTCGATTATTATAGTAGTTTAAATATGAACATGTATAACTACTTCTATTAAACCCATTTGGGGGTGATCTTTAGCCATGCTAGGCTTATTTTGTGCTTATGTGATTGGATTGTTGATTTAAGATTGTAATTTTCATTTAAGTATAATAAAATATATTATTTCTTCTTCATTGTTGAATCAATTTGAGAACTCCTTTGTAATTGAGAAATTCAATTGAGTTTGGACAATTGTTTATGTGATTAAGTGATTTATATCTTAGAGATAAGTGTAATAACTTACTGGAATAAGAACTAGACATTCTTATTAATGGAAATTTAGAGATTAATGCTATTCTAAAATCAATTGTTAGAAAGAGATTCCAACTTTATATCTTTATGATTAGGAATTGGTTAACTCGAGAGAGAAGCCAGTTCATTTAAAAAATTATCCATAGATCGCAATTCTTAATCAATCAATTCATAATTTATTGTTTTTAAGCTGGCTAGCTAAAAGATCCCCAATTGGGTTAACTAATCTCATTATCTTTTTTCAAACTTTCATTCTCTTTGTTAAAATTTAGTATTCATTTGCATTCTCATTCATTTTTAGTTAATGATCTTCACCACCTTTTAATCGATTAGATAATAGGAATAACATAGTAGCAGTAGCTTCTCAGTTCCCGTGGGATACAACATTGATACTTGCCATAGCTAGATTACAGTCGATATATGCACTTGCCTATAGATTGCTAGTCGTGTTTAGCACGCATCAAGTACTCTTCAACTTCAATAGAAAACAAGGTCAAGCATTCAGAATTTAGGCAATCAAATTACTCAATTAGCTACGCCGGTTAGTAAATTGGAGGCTTAGAATTCTGAAAAACTACCTTCATAACCAGAGGTAAATTCAAAGGAGAATGTTAGTGTAACTGCACTAAGAAGTGGAAAGGAGATTCCTTCAGGGTCGATTCCACTTAAGAAAAGTGAACTGAGCAAGGAAAACGAAGAAGAAGCTTCCTCTAAAGCATCACATAGGGTAAAATTCTATCATTCTATATTTCTTTCATCTCACACTCCATTACCTCCTTTTCCTAGCAGATTAGCTAAGCCAAAAGAAGATGAGCAAGAAAAGGAGATATTGGATTCATTTATGAAGATAGAGATAAATATCTCATTATTGGATGTTATCAAGAAAGTTCCTAAATATGCAAAGTTCTTGAAGAAATTGTGCAAAAACAAAAGGAGGATGAAGGAAAAGGAGAAAGTGGTGGTAAGTAAAAATGTGTCGGCTATCTTGCAAAAGAATATGCTAAAAAAATGCTAGGATTCAGGTATGTTTTCATTACTTTGTGTTATTGGTAATAAGAAAATTGAGCGCGCCATGTTAGATTTAGGAGCTTCCATTAATATCATGCCATTTTATGTTTATCAAGAGTTGAAACTATATGACTTGCAAAAGACTGGTGTAGTGAATCAATTAGCTAATCGTTCTTATATTCATTCCCTTAGAGTTGCTGAAGATTTTTTAGTGCAGGTTAATGAGCTCATACTTCCTGTTGACTTTTTATATTTTGGAAATGGATGGTAATTCCTCATCAAAATCAGCTTCGATTTTGTTAAGATGACTATTCATGAAAATAGCTAAGACAAAGATTGATGTCGATGAGGGTACTCTCTCCATAGAGTTTGATGGAGAGATTGTTAAATTTAATATTTTTGATGCAATGAAATATCCTAATGATGTATATTCTCTTTGTCATATTGATGTGATTGATTCAATTGTATATGATGTATTTGCAAAAGAAAGTGTTGATAATGAGCAAGAATTAGATGCACAATCTAATTTAGAAGGAATTGATTATATGAGATTAGTGTAGAAGAATTATTTCCAGCAACATTATCTGAACTAATAAATTCTAATGTTGAAATTTCTAATACTAATAACAAGATGTTACCTTCAATTATGCAGGCACCAAAATTGGAGCTAAAAGCTCTACGAATCACCTAAAATACATGTATTTAGGTGATGGTGAAACATTGTCTGTCATCATCTCAAAAGATCTAATAATGGAACAAGAAAAAATATTGGTTAAAGCCTTGAGAGAGTACAAGGTTACAATTGGTTGGACTTTGGCTAATATAAAAGGCATTAGTCCATCAATTTGCATGCACAAGATTTTACTTAAGGATGATGCTAAACCATTATGGGAACCACAAAGGAGGTTGAATCCAGCTATGAAAGAAGTGGTCGTGAAAGAGATACTCAAATTCTTGGATGCAGGTATAATCTACCCAATCTCAAATAGTGAATGGGTAAGCCCGATTCATGTTGTTCCAAAGAAAACTGGAATGACTGTGGTAAGGAATTGGAACAATGAACTTGTGCCAATGTGTGTGCAAAATGGTTGGAGAATGTGTATAGATTTTAGGAAGCTTAAACAAGTGACTAGAAAATATCATTTTCCCTTACCTTTCATTGATCAAATGTTAGAACGATTGGCTTTCAAATCCTTTTTTTTTTGTTTTCTTGATGGCTTTTCAGGATTTTATCAAGTTCCTATTGCACAAGAAGATAAAAAAAAGACGACATTCACTTGTCCTTTTGGAACCTATGCTTATAGGCGAATGCCTTTTGGTCTTTGTAATGCCCCATGGTTTTATCACAAGTTTATCAAGGATTTCTCCAAGATTGTTGTGCCATTGATAAATTTACTGCAAATGAAAGTTCAACTCGAGTTTGAGAAAGAATGCAAAGAGGCTTTTGATAAGCTCAAAGATTTATGACAAGCGCACCTATTATTCAACTACCTTAATAGAATTTACCTTCTGAAATCATGTGCGATGCAAACAATTATGCAGTGGGAGCAGTTCTAGGCCAACGGATTGAGAAGAAAAGTCATGTCATATATTATGCTTCAAAGACCTTAAATGCCGCCCAATACAATTATTCCACTACAGAAAAGGAGCTTTTGTCAATTGTTTTTGCTTTGGATAAATTTTGATCTTATGTGCTTGGTTCTAAAGTTCTTGTATATTTAGATCATGAAGCTTTGAAGTGTTTTTTGGCAAGGAAAGAATCAAAACCAAGGCTAATTTGGTGGATCTTACTTCTTAAAGAGTTTAACTTGAAAGTCAAAGACATAAAAGGAGTGGAGAATCCCGTTGCAGACCACTTGAGTAGGTTGATAAGGGAAGAAGATGATCTACTTTTCATTGATAACTTTTTCGGATGAGCATTTGTTCCAACTCAAAGGTATGATTCATTGGTATGCAGATATGGTCAATTATTTAGTCACATGAAATCTACCTCATTGTCTTAGTAAGTCTAAAAAGCAAGATAAAAAGTGAGTCTAAGTATTATGTTTGGGATGTGCCTCTCTTATGGAAATTTTGTTCCGATCAAGTGATTAGGAGATGTGTGCCTAAGAATGAATTTCAATCTATTTTAGCCTTTGCCATGATTATGCTGTGGAGGACACTTTGGACTTAAAACAGACCGCTAGAGAAATCTTAGATAGTGGTTTGTATTAGAAAACTTTATTTAAAGATGCATATCAATTTTGCAAGAATTCTGAGATATACCAAAGAGTTGGAGCACTAATTTGCAAGAATGAAATGCCTCAAGTACCAATGCTTAATTGTGAAATATTTAATCTATAGGGTATTTATTTTATGGGTCCTTGACCCTCTTCTTGTGGTTTTTATGAATCTTGGAAGCATAATAGATGACATGACTTTTCTTCTCAATCCGTTGGCCTAGAACTGCTCCCATTGCATAATTGCTTGTATCGCATATGATTTCAAAAGGTAAATCCCATTGAGGTGGTTGACTAATAGGTGCGTTTGTCAACAAGTCTTTGAGCTTATCATATGCCTCTTTGCATTTTTTTTCCAAACTCGAATTGAACTTTCTTTTGTAGTAAATTTGTCAATGGCAAAGCAATCCTAGAGAAATCCTTGATAAACCTGCGATAAAACCCTGCATGTCCTAAAAAAGAACGCACTTTCCTAACATTGGCAAGGTATGGTAAGTTTGCGATTATGTTCACTTTTGCTTTATCAACCTCTATACCCCTGGAAGAGACCACATTTCCTAATACAATGCCTTGGGTAGCCATAAAATTACACTTTTCATAATTTAAAACTAAGTTAGTCTCTATGCATCTTTTTAAAATTTCAGTTAAATTATCTAAGCATTCATCAAATGAATCCCTATACACAGTAAAATCATCCATAAATACTTCAATGTATTTCTCAATATATTAAAAAAAGATACTCATCATGCATCTTTGAAACGTACCTGGGGCATTACAAAGACCAAAAGGCATTCGCCTATAAGCATAGGTTCCGAAAGGACAAGTGAATGTCGTCTTTTTGTGATCTTCTTGTGCAATAGGAACTTGATAAAATCCTGAAAAGCCATAAAAAAAACAAAAGAAGGATTTGCCAGCCAATCGTTATAATATTTGGACAATAAAAGGTAAGGGAAAATGATTTTTTATAGTCACTTAATTAAGCTTCCTAAAAGCTATGCACATTCTCCAACCATTTTGCACACGCATTGGTACAAGTTCATTGCTCCAATTTCTTACCACAGTCATTCCAGTTTTCTTTGTAACAATATGAATCGGGCTTACCCATTCACTATCTGAGATTGGGTAGATTATACATGCATCTAACAACTTGAGTATCACTTTCATGACCACTTCTTTCATAGTTGGATTCAACCTCCTTTGTGGTTCCCTTGATGGTTTAGCATAATCCTCAAGTAAAATCATATGCATTTAGATTGATGGACTAATGCCTTTTATATTAGCCAAAGTCCAACCAATTGCAACCTTATACTCTCTTAAGGCTTTAACCAACCTTTCTTCTTGTTTCATTGTTAGTCCTTTTGAGATGATGACAGACAATGTTTCACCATCACCTAAATACACGTATTTTAGGTGATTTGGTAAAATTTTTAGCTCCAATTTTGGTGCTTGCATAATTGAAGGTAACATCTTGTTATTAGTATTAGAAATTTCAGCATTGAAATTTATTGGTTCAGATAATGTTACTGAAAATAATTCTTCTACACCAATCTCATAATCAATTCCTTCTAAATTAGATCGTGCATCTAATTCTTGCTTATTACCAACACTGTCTTTTGTAAATACATCATGTACAATTGAATCAATCACATTAATATGATAAAGAGAATGTACATCATTAGGATATTTCATTGCATAAAAAATACTAAATTTAACAATCTCTCCATCAAACTCTATAGATAGAGTACCCTCATCCACATTAATCTTTGTCTTAGTTGTTTTCATGAATGGTCGTCCTAACAAAATCAAAGTTGATTTTGATGAGGAATTACCATCCATTTCCGGAATGTAAAAGTCAACAAGAAATATGAGTTCATTAACCTGCACCAAAACATCTTCAACAACTCCAAGGGGATGAATATAAGAACGATCAGCTAATTGAATCAATACACTAGTCTTTTACAAGTCATTTAGTTTCAGCTCTTGATAAATAGAAAATGGCATGACATTAATGGAAGTTCCTAAATCTAACATGGCACGCTCAATTTTCTTATTACTTATAACACAAGGTAATGAAACCATACCTGGATTCTTGTATTTTTCTGGCATATTCTTTTGTAAGATAGCCGACACATTTTTACTTACCACCACTTTCTCCTTTTCCATCCTCCTCCTTTTGTTTGTGAACAATTTCTTCAAGAACTTTGCATATTTAGAAATTTGCTTGATAGCATCCAATAATGAGATCTTTATCTCCACCTTCCTAAATGTATCTAACATTTTCTTTTTTTGCTCATCTTCTTATGGCTTAGCTAATCTGCTAGGAAAAGGAGATAATAGAGTGTGAGATGAAAAAGATAGAGAATGATCGAATATTACCCCATATGATGCTTTAGAGGAAGCTTCTTCTTCCTTTTCCTTGCTCAGTCCACTTTCCTTAAGTGGAATCGACCCTGAAAGAATCTCCTTTCCACTTCTTAGTGCAATTGCACTAACATTCTCCTTTGAATTTACCTATAGTTGTCAAGGTAGTTTTTTAGAATTTTCAACCTCCAATTTACCAACCGACGTAGCCAATTGAGTAATTTGATTGCCTAAATTCTGAATGCTTGACCTTGTTTCCTATTAAAGTTGAAGAGTACTATTAGCAAATTGTTTAACAATATCTTCCAAAGACATAACTGAATTTGAAGCTTAAGGTTTTTGGAAAACTTGAGGTGGTCTAATGAAGTTCTGGGAAGGATACTTTTGTTGTCCTCCTTGGTTTCCATAGCTCAAATTCGGGTGATCTCTCCATCCAGGATTATTTTGATTGGAATAGGAATCATACTTCCTTTGAGGTTGACCAGTAAACCCGCCTAAAGTATTAGCCTCTTGCGTCGAGTCTTGTTGCAATGTAGGGCACATATTAGTGGAATGTCCTTTAACTGAGCACATTCCATAAGCTTTTGTCATTTGCACTTGCCCTACGCCATTTGATGAACCAAAGCAGTTAAATCAGATATTTGATTTTCAAGTTTTTTAGTGCTTACCTTATTAACTCGCCTAGTAGCTCCAGCAGCTCTTGTACCAAATTGCTGAGAATTTTCAGCCATGTTTGAAATCAATTGCTTAGCTTCCTCAGGTGTCTTGTCTACTAAAGCTCCACCACTTGCTGTAATAATCATACTCCTATCCATTGGCAACAATCCTTCATAGAAGTATTGGATTAAGAGTTGATCAAAAATTTAGTGATGGGGGCAACTAGCACAGAATTGCTTGAACCTCTCCCAATACTCATACAATGTTTCTCCAGTTAACTGTGTTATGCCACAAATTTCTTTTTTGCTGTTGGCAGCTCTTATTGCAGGGAAAAACTTATCTAAAAATAACTTTTTCATCTCATTCCATGTTGTTATTGAAACGAATGGTAGATAATAGAGCCAATCTTTTATTTTATCCTTCAAAGAAAAGGGAAAAGCTCTAAGATTTATTTGCTCTTCGGTCACACCATGTGGCTTCATTCCAGAGCATACAATATAGAATTCTTTCAAGTGCTTATGAGGATCTTTACCTGCACATCTACAAAAAGAAGAGAGTAAGTGAATTAAGATAGATTTTAGTTCAAAATCAACTACAATATTAGGAAATATAACGCATAAAGATTGTTGATTGAAACCCGGCGCGGTTAGCTCTTTGAGAGTTCTGTTTGCCATATTTTCTACTACTTGAAAAATATATGTGTCACCAATAGCCAAATCTATCTCCAATTCCTCCATAAGACGACTTTTTCTTTGCATAGTCTCCTTTCTTAATCGATGCACTATCTTCTCAATTTCAGGATTATACTGCAAATCAATAGCCTGAGAAGAACGAGTCATAAACAAATAAATTAAACAATGAAAAGCTAAAATAGCTCCTTGGCAATAGCAATAAATTTTGAACAGGTTTTTGAAGCCTTTCAAAATAAATTACTGATTTTTCTAAACTAACTTGTATAAATAGTGAAATCAGGTTGAATCCCAAAAGAACCAATGTGAATAGCTTCTGAAAGTTAAATAATAAAAATATGGGGTTTTGAATGATTGAACTAAAATTATAAATAAACAAGAAAATAAAAAAAGCTAAATATTAAAGTAAATAAAAATCAATCTTATCAAACTTCCAATTCAAGAGTGCAAATTCCATCCAATTGTAATTCTGATCATAGGCTTAAAATATCAATTCTTCTATTCAAGTACTTAGTCTACTTATTCAAAAAAGCCGCAACAAGTATAAATTCTTTTAATATAATTGACTCAAACCGAGCATCCAAATCAAAACTTATCATTAATCAACTGGGTACGATAGCGTTCCATATCAACTCAATGATAGCACTATGAATAATGAGAATGACTAAACCAACATTAATTAATCGAGATAGTTACAATTGTATTAATCTTGTTCCTTTATTTTCCTAGAGCCTATTATGCAGGGTATGTAATTCGAAAAAGCCGCAATCACACATACATGAGCCAACTCCTTACTATTTGTGTCAATCGTTCATGACAATTACGGATCACAAACTCAAGGACAGCAATAGAAAAATCAATATCAAATTGAGTCGTCAGTTTAATAAATGTCAAAAAATCATAAATAATAAAAATAAGAAATAAGGAATACTTGAATTAAAGAAAAATTCTGTTAAGCATAAAGCCTCATAAAATCACAATTGGAATTTATTCACTCTTGAATCAGAAATTAAAAGCTTAGCCACACATGGTGGAGTAAAAATCCACAAGAGTTGCAGGGAACAGAAGAAGAAAACGCACGCAACCTCATGAGAAAGAAAAATAAAAAATAAATGTTGTCTCCTTTTGTAAAACTAGCCTCCTTATATAGGAAGTCAAACATAAATCCTAATAAAATAATTCATATCCAAAAAGAAACAAACTTCCTATATAATTATAATCCCATAAGGAAAGCTAAAATAAAGGAAAATGTAAACAAATAAAGTCCTAAATAATATATAAGACAGTTTTCTTTATTCAACATTTCCAAAATAAAGAAAATAACATAAAAATATATCCACCACGAATTTAACTTAAAAAATTCAAAATTCTCTTCAACAGATTTCAACAGCTCACAGATTGTAGGGTGTGGTCAAGCCTTATTGAGAATGACCTTCTGCATAAAATAACATAAAAATGTATCCACCACGAATTTAACTTAAAAAATTTAAAATTTTCTTCAACAGATTTCAACAGCTCACAGATTGTAGGGCATTGTCACGCCTTATTGAGAACGACCTTCTGCATAAATTTTCATTCTTCCTCCAAAAGACTTGATTTTTGATAAGTGATACTTTAAAACATGTCTTTAAGCTGAATTCCACTCAATTCTTGATATTTCACCATCTAGATTAGAACAAACACAATTTTTACAATTAAGCACAATATTTAATCAAAATATAATGAAATTAAACACAATATATATAACTATTTATGATCTATCAATTAGACTGCCTAAGAAATTATGAATCGGAAATTCTACCGAAAATTCGGCAAAACCTCCCCTAAAATATGGACGTTTACCCCCCGTATAACAGGTCCAGAACCTACCAGAAACACTTCAATTTTTTCACAATTATTTAACAGGAGTCGAGCCACCAAAACTTCATTATTTTTCCTGACTCCACAACACAATCCAAATCACAATACCATAATTAACAGTCTTGCAGAATAATATTATTTTACGATACATCCCACAAATATTTTTCATGCATTAATTTAATTAAATCACATCCCCAATTTACACAACATAGAAATTTTCTTAATAATTAATATGTAGTATTTCTAGGATCATGCTACTAATTAATTAAATAATTTAATTAATTATTAATAACTAATAATTAATACACTAAATATTTTATAATAATTTTAAATAATTTTTCAAAATTAAATAATATTATACCCAGTTGAAATCTAAAATTGTGCGCGCCATAAAACATCAGGGTACGAAATCCAGCACCTCCAACAGGGTCGGATTTCAAATTCGTAGATGGCTACGCGAAGCTTGAGTTGGGGAGTTCAAAAACACTAAAATCACTGCCTAGCCCTTACCGGAAACGGCTAGATTGTTATGAGAAGGGAGTTGTTCTGGTGAGATTCTCCCAAGGCTGTCGGTGGAGGATAAACAACGTGGAGGAGCTGGCTTAGGGTTGTCGACAGTGGGGAGGACGATTCTGATGTCGGACTGGCAAAAGAGTGACGGTAGGCGGCTGTTCTTGCGTTGGCAGCAAGGAAGGAGCTTTCCTTCCTCCAACTTGTCGTCAGCAGCAAGAAAGAAAAAGAAGGAGGTGACATCGGCAAGGGAGGGGGAAGAAGAAGGAGTTTGGGCCGGCTGGAAGGAGGGGACATACGGCGGAAAGGAAGGGAGTGGGGGGAAAGGAGGTGGCATCGGGGAGAGAGGAAAGAGAAAAGGGGATTTTTTTTTTTGTAATAATATTTTTTTTAAAAGTAGAAGATTAAAAAATACAAATAAGTCCCTCCCTCCAAAAAGTTGCTACAGTGAAATCCATATTTAAATTACTTTTGTTTTATTATTAATTTATTTTTATATATATAAACTAAATAAATTATCAATATTTAATGTAATATTAATTTCAAGTTAAATAGAAAATAAGTGTTTTAAATATAATAAATGTGAATGTAAACATTTTAAAATCACAGATCTAATTTTAAAATTTATCAAATTAACCATGATAAAAATTATAGCAATTAAAATTTAAAATAACGAGTATTACAACGATGGTGGTCTCAAAAGAATTATAATGGTAAACTGGGCGTTGATCCACAACTGCAAAACTAAACGAGTGCACATGTTTTAATTATTTGAATTGTTAGAAATTTTAAGGATAAAAGCTTGATTGTATAGGTATATGGGAACTAAGCATGCTATGATTTAAATATTTTATTGGTTTTAGAAATATATGGTTTTTCAGGGATAAATATGGGAAAGTCCAATAATAGTTTAAAATATTTTAAGTCGGGAGCCCAAGTAGTTTCCCAAGTTAGAAGTATTCTTAGGAAACTGATAGTATTTTAATATGAGATCTCCAAGTAAAACTAGTTCGTGGCGCTCTAATTTTGTCTATCGGGTTTTCTAAATTAACCAATAATATTTTAATATGAAATTTCTAAGTAAAACTAGTTTTTTGCGCTCTAATTTTTTCTATCGGGTTCTCCAAGTTAACTAATAATATTTTAATCGGGAGTCCCAAACAGGAAATGTTCTTGGGAATCCACTAAGAAAAAAAATTTGAGATCTCCAAATAAATTGAGTACTTGGAGATCCACAGCCCCAAGTTGGAAATGTTCTTAAGGATCTAACGAAAATAACTAATTTTTTCATATCAGGCTACATCCTAAAAATTCCGGAATTTTTTTATTAATAATGATTAATTAATGAGTTTTTATTTAAGTTACTTTTAGCTTTATTTTTATTTGGTTTAATTTGAAATGATTTAATGAAAATTTTAATATTAGTCAATTGAATGAATTATTTTTTCTATACCCAATTAGTTAAAAGTTTAAGAATTAATTAAGTAAATTATTTGAAGGATAGATTATATTTTTGATTTTTTAATTTAATTGTGTGTAGGACTTAATTGGAAAATTATTTTTGGATGAGGATTAAAAGTATAATTTCATTAATATGGGTTTTAATGGAAATTTGTGAGTTTGGTATTTTTGTAAATAAATATGTCGGTCAGGGGTATTTATGTAATTGTGTATTTTCAATAATTCTAATTTAGCCTAAATTGAATAGTTAGGGGCTAAATTGAAAGACTAAAAAGAAGTTTAGGGGTTAAATTGGAATTCTACAGGATGAAATTGTAAGTAATTAAGAAAGTTGAGGGACCAAATTGTAATAAGGAAAAGTTCAGGGGTCAAGTGTCGGTATTGAAAGGAATGGAATCGGGGAAGAAGAAGAAAAAAGTAAGAGAGATCTTAGGGAGAGGAGAGGCTGGGCGTCAGCCGGGCGTGAGGAAGAGCTCGAAGAGGCAACGGCTTCAGTGCGTGCTTAGTGGCCGAAGTCGGTGTGTCGGCTCCTCGGCGAGCTCTCTTCAATGGCGGCCTATGGTGGTCGGAATTGCGAGATCCGGCAAAGTGAAGTTTGGGGGGCAACCGACATTTTTGGGTTTTTCCGGCGAGCTATGAATGATCGAAGGATATATCCCGACTCTTCTCAGCTCAAACTTCGCAATGGCACCGGTTTCGTGGCGATCGGGCTCCGTTTGCAAATCGACGACCGAGATCATCTGCAAATCTCTCTGGATGATCGAGTGTCGGATCGGAAAATCGAAAGCGAGGATCGTCATCAGCGCGTCATTCTGAGTCCGATGGTGTATTCGGATCGTCGATCGAACTTCGGCGGCCGGAGGCGAGTCGACCGAGCAATCGAGCGTCTCGATAATTTTTCTCTAGCCCGTTGATCTTAGAAATCCTTTGATTTAGAATTGTGCTTACTGTTTTTTGTTGTGTATTTAATATTTGTGAGTCAAAAATAATTGTCGGTCAGTTTGCTTGCCTCGTATTTTGTGTTGTGTGGTGGAGTCGGGAAATCGTGAAGTTTGGGGACCCGACTCCTGTTGTTTGGATTGTTGAATATTTGAAGTATTTTTCTGGCAAGTCCTGGACCCGTTTTTACAGGGGGTAATCTCCGTGTTGTAGGGGAGGTTCTGCCGGATTTTCGGTAGAATTCTCCCGAGTCGAGATTCTTAGACAGTCAGTCCTAGAAGTCTAGACCTAGGATTAATGATTGATTGTTTCAGCGTTTTGATAAATTATTTTCCGTGACTAGATAGTCCGTTTGTTCGGCTCGCTCCAACCTAGACACCGGAGCAGAGTTAGGAGGTCGCCAAATCTGTGAGTTAAAGTCATATACCGCTTATGCACATGTCATGCATAAAATTTTGTTTGCTACTGTGATTATTCATTTGCAATTTCAATTTTTCATTTAATTATTATTATTATTTGCATGATGCTTTTAATTACTATTTAAATATATTTTTCCTTTATCACCAATTTTAATACTTCATGATGACTCGGGATGGGACGACAGTAGAACATAGGAGTTGGATGAGTGTTCCAATATAAATCTGAGAGAGATAGGAAAAGGGTAAAGAGGGAAAAATTTTAAGAAAGAAAAATTAGGACCTGCCCTGGTCGAGCATCGCTCTCTAGGCTTAGTTGAGTGTGGTTGCCAGAGTAAAAGTCCCTGATCGAGCTTTGCTCTCTAGGCGCCGACTTATTTGGAAATTTAAGTGACCAGACTAGAGGTAAGTTCCCTGATCGAGCTTGCTCTCTGGGTGCCAGTCTTATTGGATAAGAGAGCCGAAAGGCTAAGGCTGAGAGTTAAGTGACCGGACTGGAGGTAAGGTCCCTGATCAAGCTTTGCTCTCTCGGCGCCAATCCTGTTGGAATGAGAGAGTTGAGATATTAGAGTTGAGCTTGGTCGAGATGTGAGTTTTAAAATTGATCGAGATGTTGAGTTGGGATTAGGATTCTACTGAAGTACTCCGTCCCGTTGCGTGTGGAATAATTTTTGTTCAAGCATGGCATGACATGTATGGTTAGCATGATTTATTAATTTTTTTTAAATTAAAAAATGTGTTATTGAGATGTTTGAAACTGTTTTAGATATATGATTTTAGCTCACTCTCGAGACTGACAGTCTCCATTTACTGTTTTTCAGATTCGTGACTGTTAGTCTTCCCGCGACTCTTATTCAATAACCTGACTCCTTCATCATCGGGTGGTATTTGATTTGGTATGTCAAATTGTAAAAATCTTAGATTCTCTGCAGTAGTAATAGTAGGGATATCAGTGGTAATTCTCTATAGTTTCGGGTCTCGCCTAATTCTTCGGGCAGACCGATTTAATTGTGTAAAATTTAATGTTACTGTAAATTGTGGTATTAATAATAGTAAAATTTGAGTTGAGGTTGGTTTAAGTTAGTGAGTGTCAGGCTTACTACGGGATTCGGTGGCCTTACGCCTACCCATTCCCTAGTGCCGGTCACGGGCCCATGGATGGGATCGTGACAAATTTAAATATAATTATGCACAATTATCCAACAAATAAATACACAAAAATCAAATATTTTGAGTAAGAAAAAACCTTTTTAGCCTTTTTCTCTGATAAACTTGGAAAGACTTTTCTTTTGCAGGTGAGTATACTTTCCAGTACCAAAACTTTATGCAGATAAGATCTCACCAATTAACTGAAAGAGTCACGTACAGAGGAGATGGTCTCGATTTGAACTAAACTAACCAACTCTCGGTTGAAGCAGTAAGTGGTTAGGATTGTTCGATTGGTAAAGGGAAAACCATTGATGCAATGCCAATATCATTGAACGGAGAAGAGGCAGTAGCAGGTGAACAAGCGGCAAAGCTATGATGGTTGTCTTTCTCGGCAACATGCGATTAGTGAAAAGTGGCTACGATAGGTGAGGAGAGCTAGTTGTTGTCTTTTTCAGTGCAAGATGGCTGTGATGAAGAAGTGCCACCTCTTGAGAGAGAAATCCAGAAAGAAGAAAAAAGAAAAGAAAAGGTGGCTTGTTTAATGCTACACGTGTTAAATAGAAGAGAAATAATGGAGCTAATACATGGTTATTGGCCAATACTGGCCAATACACGCGCGGAGGGCAATTATTGGCACTATTATTATTTTTTAGGCCCAAGCTACTAGAAAGTAAAATTTTGAGTCTAATTTAATTAATTAATTAATTAAGTGTTATAGTGGGTCAACGGTTTATAAAAGGAGTCTGTAAAAGTGGAGCACAAATTGACAATTAGCACCAAAATAGGAGTTACTTAGCACTCTCTAAAAAATAACTCCCCAAGTAGCTGACATAATGGAGCTCCAGTTGCTAAAAAACAAGACACATGACTTTGACATTTATTTTCTGAAGAGGCAATTAACTTGGAGCACTCTATAAATACAAGAAGAAGGCATCAACAAATGAGATAATAATAACAACAAACAAATTATACATCAAGTTGTTCAATCATTCAAGCTTTTTTTTTTTTTTAATTATTTAAGCTTTTGTTTATTTCAATTCTAGTACTTTTTTCAAATACAAGCATTGTTTCAATTCAAACTTTTTAATTTCAAGTTATTATTTTAATTTCCAACAGTGTTGATATTATCATTAATGCAATTCAATTTTCTTTCAATTAAAATCCTTAACTTTTACTCTCAATTTAATTTCTTGCATCAAACACATTATTTTCAACGGTATTTCATTATGATATAAGCAAATTATGGTAAAAGAGTTTAGAAATTCATAATTAGTATGATTATAGAAGTCAAAGTGCAATTTAATTTCAACGGTATACACATGACACACGCAGCAGTAAATTTTTATCAAACAAAGTCTTACTTGACACATTTAAAATTATTTTTAGATACATGTATATCAAAAAAAATACATGCAATATGCTATTATGAGTAAAGTGTAGGGTTTAACTACACCCTAAAATATCTTAACAAGGGCCCCTTTGCCAAGATGTGGGTTGTCACGTGCTTTTAGCATCTATTATTGACTGTGCACTCAATTTTATCTAATGTACTGAATAATTGACATGAAAACCTGTGTATGCGATGCAGGTTATATTAAGTGTTGGTGACTTGCCAACTTTAGTTAGCAAGAAGTATAATTTGGAGTTCAACCAATTGAGACAACTGTAGTACTTCAATTCATGGATAACAAATACAATTACAATTAATTTATCTTATTTAATTGATTTGGCAATAATGCATATTCTTAAATTGAATAATATTATTTCAGTATTTTTTATATATATTTTTAATTTTTTTTCTGATGAAATTTTAAAAATTAGAAAACTGTATAAAACCGTACAAATAATTTTTTTTAAGAAAATACATATAAATAAAATTCTGAAAAAACTTTATATAAATAAAAATTTACAAAAGAATAATGTATCATGAAATTTTTTTAAAATATATTTAGATTTAAGTATTTTTATTTCTTTTGGTTCACTTTCTACTAATTTGGTTTGATCCGATGTGATTAGTAACATTTTTTTTGGACGCATCCCTAGCTAGTACTATTAATATGGCATTCTTCAACAATTTTTCCTTTTAGATACATAATTGTACCCATATTTATGAATTAAATTAGATAAACTAGAAAAATAATTTTAAAACCAGAAATTAAATAAACTATTGGCAGATAGAACTCACATTTGTTACTTATCTTTACAGAGAAGAAACGGTGCTGATTAAAAGAGGAATGCAGAATTAATAATTCTTGCACCATAATTTCTTCAGTCCACTGCAAGATTACAAGTTTTCATTTCCTTAGATGACAATAACACAAAAATCACTTAATTTAACTAAAACTACTGAATTGGATCATAATTCGTAACACCTGTTGCTTTCTATTTTAATTCTCTTTGCAACACTCGAACCAACTGTAAGTCTTGCATCCTTTACATCTTTCACTTTGTCGAATAATGCTAAGCTCTCCCAATACCTGTGAGCAGAAGGCCTTTCACCTTCACTCAGAGCCATTAGCTTCTTAATACGTCCAATCTTCAGGTTATACGAGGCCAGTGCCCACGATAAAACTGAACCAGAACTTCGCCATTGTTCCTGAATTCCAGCACCTTTGAGCTTCCTCTCCAACGTTTGCCAACAGTTGCTAACTTAGTCCATGCACCATGCTCTTTCATCACCCATATATCAGATTCATAAGGATGATCCCAGTCATTCTGATAGATGACTACGATGGATGATTCCCCAAATGCTTAACAGTCAACTCCGTCACTTTGACACTTCCCAGACACTCTGGCAATGAAATTTCACCAAAGACCTCATCTGTTAGATCAAACACTAAAGACTAAATTCTTTCCCTCCACTTCCACGGGCCAATGCAGTGCATCATTGGAAAGAGCTGGAGTAGCATATTCATTTACACTACACTTGCGAGGAAGGTTGGAGATTTTCTTCCAGGAATTGGAATTCAAGGAGTAAAGGACAACTTCAACGGAGTGAATCCCTTGATCAACCCTTAAGACTTTGTAATCATTAGTTCTTGAATTAAACCCAAACCCAAAATAGTTTGTCCCACTTACCCCGGGGATATCAAAACTGGGTGCAGGACTTAGCATGGATTTTCTGATAGAAGGGTTCCAAAGGATGAGCTTATATACGTTACCTTTATCGTCGTTGTCATTTTCCAAGCCCTGGAAAGGCAGACAAGTCCATTGCTAGAACCGATGACGTGATAGAAGCCCCAAGGTCAAATAGTGGATGGTCATTGTTGTTTGATGAGAAGGTTTTGTGAAGGTGAGTAGAGATGAAACTAGGGGTTTTTTATAATATAATTCCATAACTTGCAGACACAACTGAATTTCAAATGAGAGGCAGTCTCCTTAATAGCTCTATAATCACCTCTTCAGGTAAATAATCAGACATATTCTCCTATTTGAATGGTTCTTTCAACTTTTGAAAATACATACACTATATGGATCAAATTGATGCAATTAAAGTAATTTGCCACTTCAGTGTTTGGAAAACTATGATTTAATTGATCCAATCAAAGTAATTTGCCACTTTAATATTTAATTTTTTTTTTAAATTTAATTCAGATATATAACTCATTTATAAACTAAACTAATATATAATTGACTCCTATTTATTAATTTAAATAATAATATATCTAATATTAAATTATAAATTATATATATATAACTTTTATATTGTCACCGATATAAATAAAAATTTCTCTTAATATTTTTTGAATTATAAAGTTAGTTATACGATGTGTCTAAATTAGTACTCGCAAGTATACGAATCGAATTATAGTTCGAGCAAGCTCACTACGAGCTCGATCTCACAAGGAATCATAGAGCATATATTATAAAAATCAACTATCACACAAAATATACTGAAAATAAATTTAAATACTCTAAGCCAATATTTTGAGAATAACATTAAAGTTTATAAAAAAAATTAAATAACCAGAAAATAATTATGCAACTAGAATGATTAATATGAACTATATGATAAAATAGCATGTAGTCTAGCTTATACTTAGTAATCCTCTTATTTCCCTTAAGTCAATCTAACAAATAAGATGGTGATGTGCCTTTTTCCCTAAATCACTCAAGTTAATGATGCAATTTATGTTTCCTATACCAACATAGATTAAAGCAAAGATGATGTTTTTAATACTTTTAACCTAAAAATTTTCATAACAAATATTATTACTAAATTGATATAATGGTCAACCAATAACAATAATAGATGAAACTAATGAACATATGAAGGTAAAGAAATCATTCATTAAATTCAATATATATAAGGTTCATACATAAGTAAAAAGTCAAACTAAACATTTATGGAACTTAGTCTAACATACTTAATCCAATGATCATTGTAATTAAAAAGAAAGATATAAGATACATAAAACAGAAAATTAAAACTCCCTCAAAGTTCAAAGCCCTTCAAGGAATGAAGAAGATTGATCCTCTCTCTCCACATCTTTAAAAAGCTTCTTTGATTCTTGGTAGAATAATGCAACAAAAACTAGCTAGATGTAGAAAATGATGAACTATAGAAATTTCTGCAGAGAATAATAGAAACCTTCCTCCAGAGAGAATCATTGTAGCCGCAGAAGAAACTTGTTTTAATTAACCTCTACTTCTTATAGAGGTCCCTTGTTAGAGTTATTTTCTGAGCACATAACTACTATAGTTATCCCTTACTATCCTAAATAAAGTAATCAACTTAAAAGATAATTATCCACTAATTACATCATAATTACTTAAATCCTCCTTTTTGGGCTTTAATGAATTCGGCTAGACCCAAGCTATTGATAGCCCACGTATCTGATTCTCGAGCCTTTTACATCCGCAGTCCAATTAAAGCCCATTAGTGCATTTTTACCTCAAATTCTCCTCTTTGACAATTATTTTCTAAATTTAGACAAGAAAACGAAAGTAAGGTAAAAACACATATTTTCATCATATTATATATAGAAATTTATCATTAAAGCTCTAAAATACCCTTAAATATCTATATATAATTTGGACCGATCAAATACCCCACACTTAAACTTTTACTTGTCCTCAAGGAAATAACAACTTAAGAATTAATCGTTGCAAAAAAAATTAATAAGCAATTCGTACTCAGCTCAAAGGTACTATTCAAAAGAATCTCACTAATGCAGAAATTATACAAACCAAAGAAAACTTGAATTATAAGAATTTCTTAAAAGTTGCAAACTCAATCATAGTTAGTCAAAAAATTCAAGTATTCATCATCTACACATGTTCACAACAAATAGCCTAACTCATTATCAATGAATATAGTTATAATGCATAACCTAATATTAATAACCTTATTCAAGAGGCAAAATCTTTATGTTCAAATAAGAGATCAATAGGTATTTATATTTTTCACTTGCTTCGCAAACTCTTTTCCTTGAATTTTCTTTTCTTTCTACCCCTCCTTAGATTTACTTAATATGGTTTCTTTTTTTCTTGAGATGTTATGCCTTTTTATGCAAATATAAATATGGGTAATGAATGCACCTGGTTACTCAACAAAATAAAAATCAAGATGCTTTGCATACTCATAATTTCAATTGCCTTTTTACGTGAAAATCAACATTAGTAATGAAGACCTCCGGTCACTCAGCAACTAAAATTAGCGGAGTTTAATTATTAACTTAGAGCTTTTAACTTACCCATATCGTTTCCCACAAACATAGGTAAACTATAATAATAACAAGGGAATAATAACTTAAATCATACACTTCTAATCATACCCATATTAATGTTGCTAAACTATTAATCATGTCCTTATGCAAACAATGAACACTTGATCATTTAAGTGCAATAAACTCATGATTTCACATTCATATGTGCTTAAAAACCAATTTAAGAACTCAAAGATTTATCATAATAGCATCCTTTCATTGATTTTTTAGTAAAAATAATAATAAAAAGCTGAGTATAGAATATTTTAAATTTTTTTTACAAAAACTAATCAAAAGTTACTTAATACTTGGCATATATAACGGGAATTACTCTAATTCTTCCCCCCCCCCCCCCCCCACACTTATTTTAGACATTATCCTCAATGTCTTGAACATAAAAAAAACACATAAAGGAGAAAAAAGATAGATTACTTCCTTTAGAAATTGAAGTACCATTTAAATCACCATTGGCCATAAGTAGTCATCATCCCTTATAAACCTTAAATAAGCTTAGAGAACCATCATTGATAAGAGCTGATTAGCTTAAAATAAAATATCATAAATAAAACAGAATTAGAAAGTTATTATTACAAAATAAATGCATAATAGAAATCCTAAGTAGTTATAAAACATGGAAGTTCTAAGGTAGCTAAAAATATAAGAATAAATATCCTACGGTAACTAAATAGCTAAGTCCTAAAAATGATAAAAAAAACTATTACAAAACTAGAGTCAATGATGAGGTAGGGATGATGGTGGTGATGGAGCATCAAAGTCGATGGATTCGAAGTAGCAATCGAGCTTGTATGCTTGTCGACATTGACTCTTCTCCATATTAGCCAAACGAGAATCAAAGACATCGAGTCGTTGGTTAAGGTTGGTGTTCATAGCTTGTAGTTGAGTTAAAACTTGTTCCTAACCTTGACTACCCCATTCTTGCCCTCTATTGTGTTCATTATCCGACTCTTCCTCTTTATCATGTTGTAACACCCTTAGTTGTAATAATAATAATTTTATATATATATAAAAAAAAAAAAAAAAACTCTCTCTTTTTTCCCTCCCCTCCTCCTTTTCCTTCCTCCTTCCTTCTCCTCTCCCCGACTTGCCTTCTTCCCGACCGCCCACGTGCCGCCGCCGCCTTCCTCCCTTCCTGCAGCCTCCCTTCCCTTCCTCCTTTTCGTTGTCAAGAACAAGGGGCCGCCGCTCTTTGTTTTGGAGATCGGCATCGAAACGAGTTCCTCACCCCCGAAAACCCCGGAAGCAACCCTCCTCCGTCGGAAAATCCTTGCGGCGGCCTTGGAAAGTGTCGCGTGAGCAGCTGACTTTCCGGCCCCGATCCGCCGCCTTCCCACTTTTCGGCCAAAACTCTTGTACTTCCGGACTCCCGCAACTTGAGCTTGAGGCGCTTCAGATTTGAATTCCAACACTGTTGGCGGGGCCCGGACCCCGGTGTTTTCTGGACGCTGAAATATTTTAATTTTTAACTCGGTATAATTTTATTAGACTCGAAAAATTTTGTTATAATATTAGAAAGTTATTGTGGCTATTAATTGCTTGTGTTGGATAGTTTAAAAAATAAATCAAATTAAATTGTTTGGGTTGTGGTGTTTTGGAGTCGGGAAAATATTAGTGCGATTCTTGTGGCGGCTCCTGTTATTAAATTCCAGCATGTCCGATATGTTTTTGGCAGTCCTGGACCCGTTTACGGGGGTAAATATCCGTAATTTAGGGAGGTTCGTCAAATTTTCAGTAATCCTCGAGTCCAATTTAATTCTAGGCGGTCGACCTTAGGGTCTAAGTTTAGGAAAATTTTCGAATGTCTATTAATTGTATGTCTTTTGTTATTAGATAATTCAGCCTTCCCTTGACTCCACCCGAGAGGCGTAGGAGCTGAACGCGTTAGATCAGTGAGTTAAAGTCATTTAATCATTGCACTATTGCTAAGTCTGATTTAATATGCTATTTTAAAATTTATATAACTATTCTGACTCCTGTTGGTAGTATGATGATGTATTATGCAAGATAATTATGACTACTTTATATTTGGTTAATTGTATATATGGATTTGCGGGTTGGTAAGGCTTACTACGGGTTTCGGTGGCCTTAAGCCTACCCATTCCCTAGTGCCGGTCACGGGCCCCCAAAGTGGGTCGTGACACATGTCTTGGTGGCTCATCTCTTACCACACTACTACTACCTCAACTCAATCCGTACTTAAAAGTAAGAGGACCACCACGACAATTTACCAAATTAGCTCTAATCAATGCATTAGTATCTAAATTGTCCGTGGAGGGTAATACCTCATATGGAGAAGACTCTGGATCAAAACTACAAAGAGACATGGCCAAACATGTAACAATATGTCCAAATCCAATACAATTCTTAGGTCTAGCCAATGTATTTAGTAAAATTTGCATTATAAAGTATGCCGAAGAAACAGATTTATGGATATCTAAACACCATAGAATATTTTAGTTCTTGCTTCGTCACCTTATTTATCTCTTTCCTATCAAATATGCCTCCATACATAAATTTTGAAATAAGCAAATAGCAATGGTCATTGAAGACATTATTTGGCATGTTATTAATATCATATTTGTCCTGACCTGTTAGTTTTTTTTCCAAAACTTGCCCAAATCAAACTTATGATATTGCTCACAAATACCTCCTTTCTTGAACCCAAAAGCTTGGATAATTATATCACAAGTAACAGTATAATTATACCAAAGTGTCTTACTCTAAACTCTTTGTCATTGGAAGGATCATAATATAGAGTTGTGAAAAACTCTAAAGTTAATTCATTATATGATGGCAATGGGTTAAAGATAAAATCCTTCCATCCTAATCTATCTAAAAGGATCATCATACCCTCAAAAATATTCAACTTAACTAGAGAGGGAGTGATATAAATCTTCTATGGAAGAGAAGATTACACGCCAAGATCAATACTTATAAGGTTTGCCAAAAGTTATTTGCGGAACTATCACCCTTATTTATAAAAGAAATAAGATCAATAGCTATAATGAGATAAACTTAATTAATCCTAAAAACTAACAAGTTAATAGAATCAAATTAAGGTAGAAGTGAAATTAAAACCTAAACAATAAGCTTTAATCTCAAGAACACTCAAAGAAACTCTTTAAGCAAAAACAAGGTTTTCTATTCAATCAAAAGATATGATCAAGATTCCTAAATAAACAAGGAAATAAATAACTCATAAATAGATGTCATCAGGACTCCTTGCTGGATTAGGATCTTTAGTGGAATTAGGATTCTTTGTTGAAGTAGGATTCCTTGTGCTACATGGGTTCTCATCATCAGGACTTCTTGCTGGATTAGGATCTTTAGTGGAATTAGGATTCTTTGTTGAAGTAGGATTCCTTGTGCTACATGGGTTCTCATTAGGGAGCATCCAAAAACTTACATGAAACTTGCTCTCTTGAAGCAAGGCTACAGAATCAATTGCCTTCTTCATGAGAACAAAGATCAAAAGGAGCTCCATAAGTTACCATTAAGCTTTGTTCTTCTTCATGAGAGCTTGAGACTATTTATTTTCCCTTTTTCTTTCTTGTTCTTTTCTTTGGGGGCATTATTTACCTATGGAATAAGTAGAATAGAAATTAGAGGGTAAAGATTTGAAGTTTTTGGAAGAAAAGTTGAGGTTTTCTGTAGAGAGAGAAAGAAAATATGAGGTGGTGTTAACGGAAGAAGGTGATGTTAAAGAAAGAAAAGAATATATTTATATGTGAGGGTTAGGATTTTTGAATCGTAATTAGGATTCTTTTTGTTATTTTTGGTGGGAGATGAACAATTTGAGTCCTAATGCATTTCAAATTAAAGTTGTTGCAATCTGTTTTACTCTTTTTATTGTATGAGGGTGGGGGAGTTCCACCCGCGCTTGGCAGATGCGTTGTGAGGTCGTGGCATGCGCCAAGGCGCCGCTGATGCGTACCTCGCGGATGAGTGCCTATGGGTTGTGGTGTCGCGGCTCGTGGCAGGCCCGCGAGGTTGCGGCTTGTGCCAAGGCCTCGCGTGCTGTTGCGGCTGTGCTCCTTGCTACTCGCAGGTCGCCTTCCCTCATAGCTCACGGCTGGCCCGCGACGTCGCGGCCTGCTACGACCTTGTGTGCTGCCGAGTCCCACGATCCGCGGTTGGCTCTACTGCTGGCTGCTACCGCTTGACTACTTCGGGTCCATGTCGTTCCTGTCGTGGCTCTATTACGGGCCCGTGTAAAATTTCACTGCTGCAACGTGGCTAGCTTGAAAATTAAAAAAAAATTAAAGGAGTTTTAATTGTTCCTAAATATATCATAAGGGTTATTAAGTAGTCAAAACATATAATTAAGTAGTTAGTAAAGGTAAATATACTAAACTAAGTAAAAATAAAAGGCTTAAATTTTTTTTGACCAAAAGTCTTGAATTTTATTAATAAATGATCAAAAACAAATTTGCAACTAAAAATAATAAAAAAAGAAACTTAACTACCAAAGGGGCTTAACTAAAATTAAGACTAAATTCCTAACTAAAGACAAGTATTTTAAGGGGTATTCAATTTTTAACTAATTATATTTCCTTGGGCGTCCTTGACCTTGTTTGGGTGTTTTTGCCTCGGGTATGCCATATTCATACTTCTTTAGACGTCCTTGATCTCTTTTGGTTGTTTTTACTTCGGATATGCCTATGGTCATACTTCTTTGGACACCCTGTCCCTTTGTTTTTATTGAGATTAAGTCGTCGTTGTGTATCTCTAACTGCTTTAAAATTGTCTTCTAAAATAATTTTATGCATACACATTGTTGGACTAATCCCCTTAATATCAGAAATTCCCTACCCAATAACTTTTTTAAGTCTTCTTAATTCTCTAATAGTTGCCTCTTCCTCTAAAGGAAAAAGATCAGAGGCTATGATCACTGGATATATATTCTTTTCTCCTAAGAAGACATATTTAAGTGTGCTAGGCAATTCCGTAAGCTCAACCTTAGGTGGTTCATCAATAATTTCTGATTTGCTTTCAATGGGTAAATCTAAAGGTTCAATAGTGCTTTCATCAGATAACACTAGAATAGCTTCATTTAACTTATCATGTATGTCTAAGACTTCTTCATCTAAACATTCTTCATGCTTTTCCAATGTTAATGCAACTTCTAACTTATCATCCTTATCTTGTAAATATGTTTCATAAACAAAATAATCCACGCAATTAACATATGAACATTCATCAATGAAGTGCTAGGAGATATGGTTAGAGAATTAAACACTTTAAATTCTACAGTCTCTCCCAAGACTGTCATAGTCAGCTTCCCATTGTGCAAGTCAATAATTGTCTTAGTAGTTGCCATGAAAGGTCTACCAAGGAGTATTGTTTGCTCCTTATCCCTTGCTGATGTTCCTTCCATGTCTAGAACCACAAAGTCAACAGGGATTATCAGTTTTCCTACCTGAATCAGCAAGTCTTCCACTATGCCTCTTGGATATTTAATTGATTTATCAGCCAGTTGCAGAGACATAGTAGTTGGCTTCAATTCTCCTAAGCCAAGTTGTGCATATGTTGAATATGGCATCAAATTGATGCTTGTTCCCAAATCCAACATGGCTTTAGCAACCTTTTTGTCCTCCATTGTAATATCAACGGTAAAACTCTCAGGGTCTTTCATCTTAGGAGGTAACTGTTGTTGGAGAACTGCACTTGCTATTTCAGACACCATAACTTTTTCATTGTTCCCATATCTCCTCTTGTTGGAATTTAGTTCCTTAAAGAACTTAGCATAAGCTGGCATATTCCTGATCACATCCAATAAAGGCAAATTAATGTTAACTTTAGAAAGCATATCAAAAATTTCAGAAAATTGCTTATCCTGTTTGCTTTCTTTTAATCTGTTCGGAAACGTAATAGGAGGCTTATAAGGCTCAGCTACCTTATGAAACTCAGGTCCTGAAACGCCTCATTGTCTTTCTCTTTCTGCCCAAGATTGGGCTCTATTCTTCCTTCTTTTTGTAAACCTCCTTCAGTTATCTCTACATCAACTAGTCCACCTTCTTTTGATGTATCTGCGTAAGAAGAATCTTTTTCAATTAAATTTTCAATATTATTATCAAATAACTCACCATCCTTAAGAACAGTGATTGCTTTAGCTTGCTCAAGTTGACTTGGCAATTTTCCTTTCTTATTTTCTTATACCGCTTCAGCAATTTGCCCAATTTGAATTTTCAATCGCTTTACTAAAGCTTCTATGGAATCAGTTTTCTTCTCATTTCTCTCCATTCTGTCATGGGTAGCCATCATAAATGATTGGAGTGTTCCCTCCAAACTTGGTTTTCTTTGAGAGGCTTGTCCTTGATTAGGGAATGGAGGGTTTTGGTTCCTTGGGTATTGAGGCTCTTGATTCTGATACTAGGGTTGGTTTTGGTTCCTCAGTACTTGTAGTGGGTTATGATCGTTATTTCTCTAGGAAAAATTTGGATGATTCCTCCATCCTGGATTATAAGTGTTGGAGTATAGATTATTCCTAGGTTGCCTAGGTTGATAAGATTCCATCAAATTAACCTGTTCATAATCATCTCCTGCATAAGACTCATAAGAGGAACAAACGTTAGCACTATGACCATAAACACCACATATACCACATACTTCATTGCTTTGTACATTCTTAGTTGAAGCAAGAATCTTAACTTGTTTAGTTAATTCGGCTATTTGCATAGCCATCTCATTATTAGATACAACTTCATTCACTCCTACTCTTTTTGTTCTCACATTCTTTTATTGTGAATTGGCTCATAACATCTCAAAGATATCATAAACCTCATCAGCAGTTCTTTCTAGCATAGCACCCCCAGCTGCATTATCAACCATACATTGGTATTGTTGTGTTAAACCATCATAAAATGATTGGTTAGTAACAAGAAGTGGGTATCCATGGTGTGGGCATTATAGTAACAGTGATTTGAAGCGGTCCCATGCTTCGTGAAATGATTCAGTATCCTTTTAATAAAAATTGGAAATCTCAGCCCTTAATTCTTTGGTCTTTTGATGTGAGTAAAATTTACTCATAAGTTTTTTATAAACTTCATCCTAAGTTCTCAAAGAATTAGGAGGCAAGGTCATTAACGAAGCCTTTGCTTTATCTTTTAATGAGTAAGGGAAACATCTCATCTTTAATTGATCTTCATTGAGTCCGGATAATGGGAATGTGTGAACTATAACATAGAACTCTTTAATGAATGTCAATGCATCCTCACTAGGCATACCATAGAATGACGGGAGCACATTAAAATGGATGTTCTTAAGCTCATAATTCCTAGATGCATCGCCTAAGACTATGCATGAAGTAGTGTTACCAATTATCGGACGACCTTCATGGCCATTTTCCTTTGCGCTGCAACTTCCCTTTGATCATTAGCCATTATCTCAACTTCTTCTTCCAACTCTTGTTCCAGCTTTTCTTCAAATTCAATTCCTCTTGGAGGTACAAACTCACTCTCTACCTCTTGGTCTCCTTCTGCTTCTTTAACAGTTGATTTCAAGTTGTAGGGATTTTGAGTTAATGAATCACTTGATCTCGTTTTCCTGCTAGGCATACAAAATCAAAGGAAAATTTTCAAAAAAACTTAAAAATAGAATTTAAAAAATAATAAAACAGAAATAAATAACATGCAACACACAAAAAATACAAAAAAAAATGATATTTGACAATTAATCAATATAATATTGACACAATTCCCTGGCAACGGTGCAAAAAACTGGATGTGTCTAAATTAGTACTCGCAAGTGTACGAACCGAATGGTAGTTCGGGTAAGCTCACCACGAGGTCGATCTCACAAGGAATTATAGAGTATATATTATAAAGACCAACTATCACACAAATTACTGAAAGTAAATATAAACACTCTAAGCTGGTGTTTTGAGAATGATCTTAGTTTAATAAAAGAAATTAAATAACTAGAAAGTAAATATGCAACTAGAATGATTAATATGAACTATATGATAAAATAGCATTTAGTCTAGCTTTTACTTAGTAATCCCCTTAATTCCCTTAGGCCCTAATTTAACAAATGAGATGGTGATGTGCCTTTTCCCTAAGTCACTCAAGCTAATGATGCAACTTAGGTTTCTTATACTAACATAGATTAAAGTAAAGATTATGTCTCTAATACTTTTAACCTAAAGATTTTCATAATACATATTACTACTAAATTGATATAATAGTCAATCAATAATAATAGATGAAACTAATGAACATATGAAGGAAAAGAAATCATTCATTAAACTCAAAATAGATAAGGTTTATACATAAGTAAAAAGCCAAACTAAACACTTATGGGACTTAGCCTAACATACTTAATCTAATGATCATTGTAATTAAATAGAAAGACTTAAGATTCATAAAACAGAAAACTAAAACTCTCTCAAAGTTCAAAGGCTCTTCAAGAAATAAAAAAGATTGGTCCTCTTTCTCCACGTCTTCGAAAAGCTTCCCTGATTCTTCAAAGAATGATGCAACACAAGCTAGCAAGATGTCAAAGATCATCAACTCCAGAATTTTCTACAGAGAATAATAGAACCCTTCTTTCCCAGAGATTCAGTAGCCGAAACACTCCCTATTCTAATTCACCTCTACTCCTTGTAGAGATTCCCTTCTCTAGAGTTCTTTTCTCCACACACCACTCCTATAGTTTATCCCTTATTGTCCTAAATAAACTAAATAACTCAAATGATAATTATCCATTAATTACATAATAATTACTTAAACTCCCCTTTTAGGGCCTTAATGAATTAAGCTAGGTCCAAACTATTAATAGCTCACGTGTCTGATTCTCGAGCCTTTAATAGCCGCAGTCCAATTACGCCCATTAGTGCGTTTTAAGCTCAAAATCTTCTTTTTTGTATTATTTCCTGAATTTAGACAAGAAAAACTAAAGTGAGGTAAAACACATCTTTATACTATATTATATATAGAAACAAATCATTAAAGCTCTAAAATACCCTTAAATATCTATATACAATTTAGATCGATCACTTCACCTTTAAAAGTTATCAATTTGGTTCACCATATTTGCGTGTTTATTATATCTACCCACAATCATTTTGGCGTGTGCCACTCATATGACATGGCGTCTACACGTGGCAAGAAATGTTTGTCTACATGGCTTAGGACTTGAAGAAGCTCAAAACTCACCGTTTCTTTCCAAAGTTTCCCCAATTAAATCTCCAATTCTAATTTCTAGGGTTCTTACAATTGCAATACAACTAAGATAACTACTCTACACTTCCTTAAAGCTTTTCATATTTCTGTCCCATTTTGCTCATTTGTCAAAGAATTGTTTTGGTATCTTTGTCCCCTATGTGGTCCATTGTTCTTGAAGCTTGTGGCTATGGTCCCTCGCAAGATGGCTCCTTCTAGAAATTGACAATGAAGGTATGCATTTGTTAATACAGTCAATGGATAAGGCAATGCAAGTGGAGAATCTTATTCTCGTGAGTATAACAGTGTAAGGGATATGCATTTGGTAAAAAAAAATTAGCAGTAAACAAAAGATTTAAGGATTTGTGTTAAAGGAATTGTCCATTTCATATATGCATTTGGTATAACAGTAAAAAAGGCATTCGCATTTAGTATTAGTATAAAATAAAGATTTAGATGTTGTGTTAAAAAGTAGTTTTCACATTAGTTGTAATTTATTATTATATTGCTGCATTACTAATTTAATTGTTGTGTGTATATTTTATGCAGTATTCCTATTGAATTTTATCATGGTGGGGTCGTAGTTAATAATCCTAAAGTAAAGTATATTGGTGGGTGTAGTATAAATCTTAGTGGCATTTCCAGTTTCAGTATGAATGATATTGAAGAGATAGTGAAAACATTGAAATATACACATTTCTTGAGTGTTGCCTATGAACCCCCTAAGAGATAATCCTATAGGGAAGGATCTAGGCTTAGTTTTTGTTGAGACTGAGGAAGAGTGCAAAAAGATGTTTGCAAAAGGTTTAGATTATGGATTTCAAAAGTTTATCCTAAAGCTATAACAATGACTCCAAATTATGGACAAACTACAACTGAAAATGAGAATCAATATCATAATGACAGTGCATAAAAACCATTGATTGCAGTTGCATTTGAAAATGCAAATCAAAATGAAACTGAACCTGAACCTGAAAGTGATCTAAATAAAAAGGAAAATAAAGTAGAACCTGAATATGTGAACAATGTAATTGAGAATGAAGAATCTAGTGAGGATGAAGATTATACACCTGTAAATGATGAATGCGATGATGAGGATAGCCTATCTTCTGATGTTCCTGATTCAGATGTGGATAAGGACTTTAGGAAGACTTTAGTTGACAATGGATTTGGATTGGAATTAGATAGGAACCAAGAGAGAGATGGCAATAGGTTTATGGGGGTTAGTAGCAATACTAGAGTGGATGACAATATGAGTGATAGTAGTGAATATCATTCTGAGTACCCTGACAGTGATGCTGAGGTTGAAACTTCTGTTTCAAGTGATGAGAATGAATGGAATTTTAAAAAGAAAAAAGAGGAAGAAAAAATTAATTTATAATCCTAAATGTAATCATCAAAAGTTAAAGTTTGTAGCTGGAATGAAATCCACAAATGCAGAATAATTTAGAGGAGCAGTACAGAATTATGCAATTGCAAATGGGTATTGATGTGTGGTGGAAAAGGACTTGGGAAGATAGGATGGAAACACAATGTAGGGAAAACTACATTTGGAGAGTCTATGTTTCAAAAGTTCCAAATGAGAGGACATTCATGGTTAGGACTGTTAGACCTAAACATAACTGCACTATGGTGTAAAGAAATAATATGGCAACTACAAAGTGACTGGCTGATGAGTCTTTAAATAAATATAGGAAGAAGCCAAATTATTCTGCAACTAAAATGGAATCTAATTTTATGACAAAATATGCACTGAAAATCTCAATATGCTCATCTTCTAGGGCAAAAAAGCTAGCATTAGTGAAGCTTAGAAGATCAATAGAGGCTCATTATGCCAAATTGAGATCCTATGTGCATGAATTGAAGAGAGTTGATAGAGAAGGATGTTTTGATCTAGAATGCAATATGGAAGGGAATAATTATGTTTTTCAAGGATTGTACATATGTTTTAGTGAATAATTATGTTTTTCAAGGATTGTACATTGTACAAGGGTGTAGACCTGCCATATCTCTAGATGGTGCATTCTTAAAGAATATACTTGGGGGTGCAATTTTAAGTGCAATTGATCATATGATGGTAATAACCAAATGTACCCCATTACTTGAGCAATGGTGTTGGCTGAGAACAAAAGCACTTGGAGATGGTTCCTAACCAAATTTTTCAATGACTTGTCCATTGACACATGCATAGGATGGACCTTCATAAGTGACCAACAAAAGGTTTGTATATTTAATTCTTTTCCTTATACTTGAATCAGTTAATAGTTAAATTACTTACACCTAATTTATTTTGTTGATGCTTATAGAGTCTCATTAAAATATTACAAGAGTTGGTCCCACATGTTGAAATAAGTAATTATTGAAGACACATTTATGCAAATTGGAAGAAATTGCATGGTGGAATTGAAGTCAAACAACTACTTTGGAAAATAGTCTATAGTACATATGAAGCACAATTTGTGGCTAACCTGAAGGTAGTTACAGAAGTTGATCCTGAGGCAAAATATGGATTTGTTTTTAGGGATCCAATAGTGTTTTGTAAAGCATACATATCCACTCTACCTAAGTGTGACAATGTTGACAACAACATTGTTGAGATTTTTAATAGATGGATATGCAAAGCAAGGTTGCAGCATATTATTGACATATTGGAAAAGATTAGAGGTGCTTTGATGGAAAGGATTAAAATCAAGTCTGACATGACGAAAAATAATGTGGATGTATTGTGCCCAAGGATTAGAAAGAAGTTTGAGAAGTTAAAGTGGGAAACCAGATTATGTATACTAAAGCCAACTTTGAATAACAAATTTCAGGTTAAAGTGTTTGATGATTAGTTTGTGGTGTCTCTGCCAGACAAGAGGTGCACATGAAAAGCTTGGCAATTGACTGGAATTCCTTGCATTCATGCAATGTCCAGTATTCATTGGTTGAGGCAGATGCTGATGACTATATCGATGAATGCTATAAGAAGGACATGTACTTACAAGCCTATCAGTATGGCCCTTGAACCATTAAATGGCCAGAAAATATGGCATGAGATCATTGAGGCACCAGTGCATCCACCACCATTCAAAAGGATGCCAGAAAACCTAAAGTGAATAGAAAGAAAGCTGCTGATGAGAAATAAAGGGATCCGAACAAATTAAGCATAAATGGAATAAGGATCTAGTGTAGAATTTGCTATGCATATGGAAATAATAATATAGGATTCCTAAGAAAGGATAATCCACCTCCATCTAGAGCTATTCTGAAAAATCAGGTATAATTTTATTGTTAGAGCTGTTATATCTCAAAACTTCAGTATGCTCATTTAAAATTCATTATTTTTCTACTTGTGACAGACAAGCAGAAGGAGAACTAGATATCCACCAGCTCCTAAAAGTATTGTTACCAATATTGATGTACCAAATTAGACCAAAGTTAGAAATGTAGAAATTGGTCATTCACAATCCAAACCACCATGTGATAAAAGAATAGTTGCAAAAAGAAAGAAATCAGGTATTCTTCATAAGTTAGTTTTGTATGTTCTTTTTTAGATGTATGAATTATATGGTTGATGTATGAGTTATATGTTGTTATATTAATGCAGGCTAGAAAAGGATATGGCTTGCACATATCCATAGAGACTGACAATATGTATTTAAGAGTATGTACTCAACTTTTCAAATGTGAATCTTTAATTTTGTGTGTGGTTTCATGCTTTTCATGTTCTAAATATAAAATGTCATACTGCAGATGCTAGGGAAAAGGAATGTGAGGACTGTTAGTGTTTATATAGAAGCAACAATAGTAGTAAGGCATTCCAGAAAGAGGTCTGACACTCAAAGATCAACTACAGCTACTCATGTACGAAGATCAACTACAATTAGTCATGAACAAAAATCAACTACAACTAGTCATGAACAAAGTGTAAAAGTTTGTAGCCAGACTTCAATAGCTACAAAGGCAAAAGAAAATGTGACTGTGTTTGAAAGATTGTCTCAAAAAAGTGCAGCAATTAATATATCGGTTAGTTCAAAAGGCAAAGAGAAGGTGGTAGCTACAAAGACTAATACTAGTAAGAATGCAAATTTGGAGATTCAAGAAGGGCAACATGTTTTGCCAAAGCCAATGCAGAAGTGTAAGAAGTTGCCTTAAAAAAGTTGTATTAGTGTGTTTTTGTAATTTTAGAGTTGCATGGAACAAAACTGTCACTTTGTCTTTATCAATTAGTTTGCCTTAATATTAGTTGTTTAATGTGTTTGTCTTTTCCAAGATATATGTTTTCTAAACCTTATAATTTTTTTAAGGATTATATATTATAGTAATGTCAAAAGGTTGTTTATTGCCTATTTATGTGTCCAAATGTGAAACCAATAAACATATAGTTCCATATGTCTGTCATAATAATTACACGTTCAGTTTACTTCATCAAAGGCATAATAAATACATGCAAAATATTTATAAAAAAATAAAATATAAGAGAAAAACAAGAGCTTCATTGCATAATCAAATACAGAAGTTGGTAATTCATTTCACCACTCATTACAAGGTTCAACCCCACCCGTCTACTATAAAAATAAATCCTACACCTTGCTAAATCAAGCATAAAGCTTGTAACCGACCATGAATGCAAGGAATTCCAGTCAATTGCCAAGCTCGGCAAGTGTAACTCATGTCTGGCAGAGATACCATAAATTGATCATCAAACATCAAACATCAAACTTCCCTTCATATTTTTAGCTTTTCAATCATTCATTACAATGTTCAACCGCACCATAGAAACTGACCTTGAAAAACATTAAACTTCCCTTTATATTTTATTCAATCGTCAATATAAGAGCACAGCTCTGCCCCAATCATCAAACTTCCTCTCATTCAGCCAATCGTCATGAACAGCTAAAGAAAACACAGCTCCATCCCTACATGACCAAATTGAAACGAAATCATCATACATTGTTCAATCTTCCGAAGTAAAACAACTAAACTCTAACATTACTAACAAAGCTTACCTCAGTGTAAGAGCAACCCCATAACAGACGCCCTGGATTTTCTTTTAAAGGTGAGGGTAGATTCGCGAAAATATTCAAAGATCAGAATATATGTGGGATCGTTTTTCCTTATTTTAATAATAAATTAGCTACAAATTGATTTTATTATTGAGAGTTAATAATTTATTAATATTTTTATCATAAAATAATAATTATATTAGGTGATAGGGTAATAAAGTATATATAAGAAACATATAGCACCTTGTTTATCAAGAAAAAAAATTAGTCCTTTAACTGTAACTATAACATATGTTTGTAGTTTTTCCTTTTATCTATTTTAACTTTATTTCCGTCTCATTGAAGACGCAAAAATAAAACTAAAAGTTTTGTAACATAAGATAACTTTGACACATAGGATAAAGAATTTGACATGTATATATAGGCATTATGCTGATGCAAAAATTTTATGTTTTTAAATAAATATTTTTATTAGAATTATTTTAGATTAATACAATTACTAATATGTTACTTGTATACTAGATAATAATTCTAATGATAAAAAATGGAATTTAATAATAATTTATTTTCCTTAATAAAAAATAATTCTTAACATTTAAAGATAATTGTATTTATAATATTAGTTCATATAAATATAATTGATAAATTAATAAATTATTTTAACCTTCTATAACATATTATCGATTATATCTTTTACTAAATTGTTATTATATATTATTCAATAAAGTATTCTTTCACATATAAATATTGTTAAACAAAAGATTTGATTTACATTTTAGAAATTAAGAAATTATAATAAAAATAATAACAATAATCTCGTAACGCTCGACCAGACGACTCTTAGTAATTAAATATAAGAAAATAATACACTTTAGCTACCATAAAATCTTCTCCATTTTTATAGTTCATTCAAAAATTAAGAAGAATGTCGACGGATGAAATTATGAGAATTTTATTATGAAATTCAATTGTATATTGTGGATTGAACTCACTAAAAAGAACAATATACACAATTATAGTATGCATCTTCTTCTTATTTGACTTTACAGTATTAAAAGAAATACAATTTTATTAGACTAGTTACTAGATGTGCTCAATTTACATATTTACTAGGCTTTAACACATTTAACTCGTTTAGGTCCTACTGAATTTAAAGAATCTGAATATCTTATATAAATCTGAAATTTGATTTATTTAGAATCAACTTATTTGAGTTATAAAATTATGTATGGAAACTATATTCTTTTTGAGTTTTTTAAGTTATGGTTTATTGAGTTATACTTGTTGAAAATAATAAATTTAACAAATAGGTCGGTCCAAATCACAAATGCAAAACTTTTCAGAGTTTCAAAATAAATTTATTTATTTATTTTATTAAAAATTGTGAGATGAATTACTATTTGCATGTGGTGGAGGAGGTATGGTATGTTATATAACTCAGAGAATAGACGGACAAGGGATTCTAAGATTTATTTCAATAATGGACGAATGTATTTAGAAGATTACAAAAGCTTATGCCTCTCGTTATTGGGCCATACCAAAGTGCTTTTATCGGAGGCAAGTCAATAACAAACAACATCCTTATAAAGCCATGAGACCATGCATTATCTGAAGAGGAATACAAGGCAGGGAGGTTTGACTTTAAAAACTGACATAATTTGATGTAGAGTCATCCTAAAATTTGATTATAAAGTTAATCAATAAAATTTAAAAAAAGAAAAATTAAATTTTTTAACCTTAATCCTAACACGTTATGAAAATAGATTAAATCTTTGATAAGTTAAATGCATTTAATAGAAATATAAGAATTCAAGCAAAAATTGTTAAAACAATGAAATATCATTAATAATCAAAATTTAATGTACCATATGGCTTAATTCAAGTTAAATATATTTGAAACAAACCTTATAAAACAACTATTAGAAGAAAGACTAATTTGCCACAAGTAAACCTAATGTTTAAAAATGAAACTAAACCAAGATCTACAAGAATAATTCGGCCTTAATTGGTCCTTTATAGACTTGAGCCTCTAACAGAGTAAATAAAGCTCAATCTTGATAGTCTTTAATAGTTGTGCATTTTGAACCTTTAAATGGATTCTCCTTGCTAAATAAAAATGGACTTGTTAACTCAATCTTGTATATAGTCATTTAAAATTTATTGCAAATTCTGACTTTAGATCTTGTTATTAGACTTTGTAGCAAGCTTAACCCATTTTTAGCATTCTTATCTTTCCTTGCGTGCTCCTGGTCAAACCCATCATTTTCAAAAAAAATTTGTGCTAGCTCATCCGTATCAACAATATTATAGGCATTTTATATTTTTTTATATCTTGCTTTTATTTTATAAACATTAATAGTTTTAATTTTTTTTGTAATTTTTACCAATAGAAAGTTAAAAATTTATGAATATCAATTAAATTAAATTAATAAAGACTTATAATGTATTTATTAAATTTAGAGTAGAGTGGAAAGTTTAACTCTCTATATATAGAAAGTCAAATTAATTCTCTATTTTATATTTAAAAAATAAAAAAAATATTAAAGTGTCATTTTATAATATAACTCTCTTTTATATATTTTTTAACAATAATTATCCTCCAATCTCTTTAAAAAGACTCTTCTAAAACACTCTCTAAAGCATTTATTACATTACACAGTTTTATATAATTATAAAGAATAGGTTCAAACGCCAATAATTCATTAGGATTGACTTTTTAATTTTATTGTTGAAAATGGTTTTGCCAATGGATGCCATTTAGCCAGTAGTTCTGGACAAACTTATTACATTGTTGGTCGCAACTGAGGATTAGTATGTATCACTCTATTTTGGTCGCAACTGAGACATTAATCAATCACATCCTTCAATAGTTTTTGCTGCTTGATTGATGAAGATGATGAAAGAGGTAAGATGAGATCAATAAATGTGTATACATATCATATTTTTCATTGACTTCTTTGTAAGCTAGCCCGAAATAGCGAGATGAGGCTACCATATTTTCATTAACTTCTTCATAAGCTAGCTCGGAACAGCAAGGTGATATGGAATCCTGGCTGTCACGTCATTAAAATTTATTTAAATTTCTAGTAGGTACTATAGTCTAAAAGAAAAATAAAAAATGTGGTACTAACGAAAATTAAGAGTTTGGTATTATATAAGAAAACATTTAATACTAATGAGGCTTTTAACCCATCTGTTAACAAAAAAAATAATTTTTTTTATCAAATTCAGATCAAGATGAAATCAAGATATGAATCTAAAACTGTGTATCCAAATATGCCTCGAGAGTGATTCAATTTGATGTATGTATCTATATATATATATATATATATTAGTAATTTGCTCATGCTGTTGCATAATTATTTTATTTATTTTATATTTTATATCTTATTTTATATATTATATACTTATATAATTTAATTTATAATTATATTCCATAAAAATAAATTTTATTTTTATTTCTATAATATTATTATTTACATATATTTTAATATTTTATATATATATATATATATATAATATAATATAACATATTTTTGTTAAATTTATGTATTTAGCATATACTAAGATAAAAATACATAAGAATAATATATATTTGTCAATTATAATCATTTTATCTATTCCATTGTGTTGCTTTAATAAATTCTCATACGTTCATTTAATAATTATTTTTAATAAATAAAATTGTTAGAATTTTTATTATTACTTTTTGATATCATATATATATATATATATATATATATATAGACTTTTTCTATTTATTATATTGCATCAATAAATTCTTTAACATGTTAAAAATTTCTTTTAATTGTTATTATGTTCCAAATTTAGTTGTTTTTATATTTTAAACTATGTAGTTATTATTTCTTATCTTTACATATATATGAATATAAATATATATTATTATAAAGATAATAAAATTTATTATTGATATGTAGCAACTATAATAATTATTATATTTATTACAATATTTTTAATAATTAAATAGTTTTACATTTAAATAAACCATAAATCCTTACTATATTTCTATATTTATTATTAGCATTTAAGATCATATTTTATTTTTTTATAAATGTTTATAATTAATATTTTTATAAATGTAATAGTTGTTTTTTAATTAAAAAATATAATATAGATTCATAAAATTCTAAGTTGTTTATCTAGAACCGCTGACATAAAAGAGACAATAGCATTGAATTTTCTCCCAATTAATGTCTCAAATTTGATCAGTCATGTCAGAAAAGGGCGGCAATGATTGAATTACATTCATCACCAACGGCAGATTAAACAAAGGTCAAGGTTTCCAAGGGACCATGAAAAAGAAAAAGTCAACTTCTTGAATTATCAGGGTCGGCCAAGGAGAGCTTCCAGATTTCTCAATGGAAATCTTGAATGAAGTTTTAACAGATTAAAATGTTGCAAGAGTTCTGTTGCTAATCCAGCCAGTTGAAATGGCAAAGAATTGAAAACAGAAGATATACATAACAATTTCTTTTTTTTAAAAAAAGAAGAAAATTATGGTTTACAGCACTCATTTAGATTAAAAATAACAATAATAATAAATTCTATGTGATCTCTTAATTACAAGTCATAAAACACCCATCTACAGCTGCAATTGATCCAGAAACTCCATTTGAAAAGAAGAAAAAAAGACTGCAACTTAACTAAGCCATGGACATGTTAGAAAGCCGACTAGGCGTCGGCCGGAAATTCCACCACCGAAGAGACATCTTCCGATTCGGTGGTGCCAATGCCCTTCTTAATATTTCTCTACTAGCCTGATGATGCCTCCTCAATTTATCACTCGGCAAAACATAACCATGTTTGCTACACCTAACAGAACCAGGCCGGTTCGAGCAGGTACAAGTTGACCGTGGCCTAGGAGATGAAGCAGGACCTGAAGAATGCTGATAATAATTTCTACGGACCCGATTGTTCTCTGTGGCGTTTCCGGTGACGGGTTTCCTGGCCGGTAGTCGTGGCCTTTCTGTAGTCAGAGTCTGAGATAAGCTTTGCATATTAGTTCTTTTGCGTGGGGTGGTGATGGTTTGCTCGTTGGTATGGGAAGAAAAATGTCAACGCACTTGAAGCATTTATCCTGTCAAGAAAAGCTACAGAAGGGCATGGATATATTGACTAGGTGTCAGCTTGGAAAAGACTTGTTCTCTGACAGATAGTCTGTAACTCTTAAGGGCTTGGCTCCATAATTGACTGACCCGTTCAACACATTAGCTTAGGCTGGCAGTGTGCGGGAAGTTGTTAGGACTGGTACTGGGCAGAACATATAATAGCCATTATTTTTGACTTTATATTGTATGCATAGTTGCAATTCCATACTGCACTTTTCTAAAAAGAAAAGAAAAAAAAAGACTTATGCCTGTTATTTATTGGTGGCTTCTTTGAGATGCACCCTGTCTGCCATTGTTGATTCAATGGAACTTTCTATTTTAATTTTTCTTTTCCAATTTGTAATTGTGTGACGAAAAGTAAAGACCAAGCAATGACTTGGGTTTTTATCTTTTTTGTTATTAAGTAATTGGTGTAATTAATATAAATTGTGAATAATTTAGAATTTTAAAATAAAAATAGAGGGGCTGAACTTATTATATAATTATCATTTAATTAAATATTTATATTTATTAATATAATGAATCATTACATTTTTCATTTTATCCTTTTCTTTTAGTTTTTTTTTGGATTCTTTTAGTTTATTTTCTTGTTTTAGAAAATAAATAGAATCAAAAAATATCTTTCTGTTTTTATCTTTTCACTATTATTTTTAGTTATGCATTTCTCATATATTTTTAAAAAACATTTGACCAGTAACCAAATATAATAAAATAGTATTTTTTCAATTATTAATTTCGGATGTTATATAATAAAACCACCAATAATTATAAGAAAAAGATTTAGTTGCCAAAAAAAACCTAATACTTTGTTTTCTTTTTATCAAATTTTAATATGTAGTTTATATTTTATAAGATTTAAACCAGATAAAATATTTGCCTGAGTTTTGATGGTCTGACCAAACTAAAATCCAAAATTAATGATGTCATCAATTTTGATCAAGCATTATTTTTTATTTTTCTTAATAAAAAAAAAACGGGAGAGGTCAATTGCTGACTCATCAATGTCTCATTTCTTTAATCACTTCTCCACCAATCATCAACAATAAGATAAATCATCATTAATTAAACCTTCAGAGTCAACCCCACCAACAAATCAAAACTTTCATATTTCATTTTGAAATAAAATAACATCATCCTTTCATCAAATGAATCAATCAAAAGAAACAAATCATTTCTAATCAAGTAATTCAAATTATTCCAATTTCAAATCAAAAGAAATAAAAAAAAAAGAGTCATTTCTTTCACAAATAATTTTAAAAAATACATTCCATCAAATGAATCAATTCTTATTGTGCTTCTTATCTACCCTTATTGAAGCTCCTAAAGGTTGCTTCAAGGTCTTTTATTTTCTTCCTCACACTTCTCCTGCGAAACCCTTTTAGCTCCAAGGGAAAGAGTGTGCATGTAGTGATGTTTTTCTTTTTTCTTTTCGTTTCTTACTCAAATCGATGGTGGTAGTAAGGATGCTGTCAATGATCTATAGTTGCAAAATAGACTTATGTGCCAACAATGTGTTTGAGATTGTTATTGAATGTTGAGAAAATAGATTTAGATTTTTTAATTTAATATATTAATTTTTTAATAATCTTTTTTTTTTTTTTCAAATCGGCTTTTGGAAAAACATTAATTACCTGCTTTTATAAGAATAATTTTAAAGATTTCAAAAGTAACATAAAATAAAAATTAAGTTTGGAATGATACCAAACACATCCAAAGTCTTTTGAATCTGTTAGGTGTTGCTAATTTTAGAGGTCTTGATTGATGATGAAAGTGGGACTGGTGATGTATATGTTGTTGATAACGATGATTGTTTTAGAAGTGAATAAAAAGTTAAAGCATTAAAGAGTCAACAACCTATTACTAACTCATTATTATTATATTGTATATATATTTTTATAAAATTGATGTTTAATCAAAATTAGTCAGGCGATTATTTTTTATTTTAATTTAGTTGGATTATTAAAATTAAAGTAATACTTTTAGTTTATTACTATAATTAATAAAACAAAAAAAATAATGCTAAATGTTTATAGAAAATGTTGAAAGTAGAGTTTTAGTTTAGAGTAACCCTAAGAAAAATAAATAAAGGTGAAAAGAGTGGAAGAAATTATTTGTGGGACTAATTCTTCTTTTTTTTCTCTTAAAAGGAGTTGGTATTTGCATCATCCACCCACAAAAAGCCTAGTTAGACATGGCCAACAATCATTGATAAGAATATGAGTTATTATTTGGTGTTACATAATATTGATGTCATAAAATTTTCACTTTTAATAAAAATAAAATTATTAATTTTCTTAAAAAAATTTATATAATCGATAAAATAAAATATAAATATTATTGAATTTTATACTTATATTATATGTAATCATTATTAAAAAATTATTATCCTATTAGTAAATTTTTCATTCAATAATTATGATTAAATCTAACATATATAATCACAGTTATGAATTATTAAGGGTTGTGTAAATCCAGCTCTTCCACATCAGTTTGGGAGTACTTTGTAAAGCTACAAACAAAAAGATTCATAATAAATGAGAATCACAGCTTGTAGCTGGAACGGCGGCCCACATGAACTAGCCCAACTCATTTCCAACTCTTTTAATCTGTAACCCAAAATTTCATTCCTATTTTCATAATATTTATTTTGCTAAGATTAAATTAACTCTTCTTGACTTTTTGGAACAATTTAATCTAAACCCTTATCTTTTTGGCTCAATTTAATCCATTTTTGAAGACTGAGCTTTATTGGAAGAATAAAAAATATATTAAGTTTTAAATTAAATTAAATTTTTTAATTTAAAATCACTACATATTGAAATATAATTAAATATATTTTCGTTAAATATTTAAGTTGTATTTAGATTATAAAATAGATTTTTAAGAATTATTGAATTATGTTTTTTTTTTGGTCAAGAGAGAGTGAAAATAAGGAGAAATTGAGCTAAAGATATAAAATTCTGGTCCAATTTGAATAGAAAATGTCATAAGAGGTGAATTGACTTTTCGAAAAAAACAAAATCCAAAGTTACCCTTATTTCTATTTCATACACCATGATTTTTAACATGATTAATCAGATTTGTCCTTTCTTTGGGGAAAAAGAAAATAGTGGGTCATGGCCTAAGTCTTCAATTGTTAAACTTAGTGATTGCCAACCCTATGGCTACCAAATGCCACAATTTATGGGGCAACCAGTTCGATCTTGAATTGTCACTAATCAACAATGGGTCCAGAGGTGCTTTTCATACCTGGCAAAGCTTTTGTACCAACTGTCAATTTTCTGGGTATGAGCCAAAAATATTAGATGCTAATTCATAATATATTTATTCTTTATGGGTTTCCAGTAGTTCAATTATGGGCCTAAAGATTGCATCGAAAATTAGTTGGGTCGCACTTGTGTTTATCAATCAAAACCTCATCCTTTTGGTAGGTTCATTGATGATAATGAAACCCTAGCTAGCTTCATGTATTTTGGATTGACAAGGCTGATCTTTTTTTAGCAGATAGAGACGTAGACAACGTTATGTCCATTCGAAGAAAGTCTCAGTTCTTAACATTCAAGAATCCTTCATCTCTCCGACTTTCTCTTACACGAGTTCATACATAATTAACCACACAAATTTCAGATTTTCTTTTCTTTTGGTAATACTTCAGAATTCTTTTAAAGAGTGGGGCTGAAAATGTCCTGGAAAATGGGGTCTCCAACTTTGGACCCCCTACACTGCAAACGCTGGAGGCTGCAAATATTCAAAACCCTGATCCACAACTACAAATAATTATTGAGCTTAAGAGAAACTATTAAAGCTTTGCATACATTAGGTTTCCAAGGTCATCAAAATAATGAGGTGTATATGTAATCTACAAGACATGTACACCAGAAATCATTACATATATATTCTGATTCCCGACGTTACTTACAGACCCAACCAATAAAACACATGTAAATTGGCGATATTGAAATAGAAAAAAGAAAACTATATAAAAAGAGGGATGCATATTAGTTGATACTTGAATACATTTCTTGGAATAATGAAAGCAGCCTCCATAAAAAGGAGTGGGATGGGATAATATCACATTTTATCAAATATCGATTTTGCATTCCAAAAATAAGCACTGATGATAATAAAATTTGGCAAAGTTGTTTTGTACGTTTTCCTTAGAAAGGAATGAAATTAAAGGGGATTTTAATTTGTGTGGTTTTAAGATAATGATTCCCTTTTGATAATAGCTAGAGAGATATGGTCCCATAGTCAGCAAAGGGGAGAAAAGCCATTAGTGAGGTAGCCTCTTGTTGTCAATTTGTGTGTGACCATTGCTAGGTCATAGTCATTTTGGAATATACTAACTATGTCTTATCAATCAAAATATATGAAAGAAAATGACATCCACCCCTCAAATATCGCTTTGGTATTCTTTTGGAGCTAATATATATATAATTTGTGGATTATATCAAGGTTTGGTGTGTATTTATATTAATATGAAAAATATTTTTTATATGTGTTGCAGACCGACTAATAAAAATAACAAACACATAAAGCATTTCTGGTGTTAATTTTTATTTTATCATTTTATTCTTAGAAAAAGTATTTCATTATTTATTTATTTAGTTTGATAAAGTTTGTACACTAGTATGTATTGAGTTTTCAATTGGATCCTTTTTATGTGTGTGTATGGTTTCTCTATAAGCACATGCTCATGTGCATTTTCTTTAATTAACTTTCTAGTTTAGAAACACAAAATATTTGATGAGATTCCCCATATAGGTACTATTCATGAGTATCTTTCAAGAAAGAGATATATGTATTTATCCCATAACAACAAAGGTCTCATCACCGGTTGGTTATTGTTTTTGAATTTTTTAATAATTAATTATAGTTCATATATATATATATATATATATATATATATATATATATATAATATTTTCGACACATCTCTCTCTTGACATTAAATAAAACCCTTAATGCCCAAGTCATATCTTGTTTGATAATTTATACAAAAGAATTAATTATTGATAATGGAAAAAAAAAGAGAAAAGAGGTAAGTAAACTTCATTTTCTATCAAAATAATTTTCTTTCCTATCATCGTTCATGATATCATCTTTCTCTCTCGTTCCCATTCCACAACCTCAAAAAAAAAAAGTGTCAATTTTGTCCTATTCCAAGCTAATATATATAACATTTCTAGTGGATATAGCAATTTATATTCTTTTGTATTATATCTCTTTTTTAGTATTTGGTTCTAGATTCAATTTACATAAATGCATGAAAGCAAGATGGATATGATTATACGTATTTACCTACTGAAATCTTCATTATCTTTTGATTAAAATTACATAAAAATATATAATGATACTAAATGAAAAAGAAAGAACTTCCAACTTTAAAAGTATTATTTTAGTGACTCGAATTTGAATCATTTATAAATAAATAAATTAAATTTTATTATAAAACAAATCTAATATGCCCTCGTGCAAGCCCATAAAGATATCTTTTTAACTATAAATAAATAGTATATAATTTGTTTTTTTGATTAAAATCTAAACAGGAAGAATATTTAATTAATGAAAAGGATGATACCATTCAAAAATGTCATAAGTAATTCATATAAGGACCCATCTGAGTCATTTATATGAGCGAATTTGATTTTATTCTTCGTCATCCATTTATTAAGAGGTTTTCTAAATGCTAATTGTACTTGTTATATATTTTATTTAAGTCATTTTTTTATATTACTTAAAAATGATATTTAAGTTGTTAATTAAGATCTAATCCAACAATCAAATGTTCCATCTACTTGCGAAATTCTCTTCGTAAAATACAGTAAAAATATTTTCAAAGGAAAGAAAATCAAGTAACTTGCATTTGTAGGAAAATCGAATTATTTGTATTCGTAAGTAGAATACATTGTCACATTATTTATAAATATATTTAACAAAAAAAAAAATTCACTTCAATTAAGAACAATAGATCATAAACTTAATTATAAATATCTAATTAAAAATTCTTATTTAATATAATATCATTAATTGATTTAAATTATTTTTATTGGATGCCTCTATAGATGATGGGATAGATATAATCTATTTAAAGGTTTCTGTGCATTTGTAATAATTATAATGCATATTATGCTTACTTACAAACAATAAACAATACAGAGAGAAATTATAACCTTAAAGAATCACATTTCTTTTTCTTTTTTCTAGGGTTTATGTGATCAGCATGCGAAATAGAAAAAGAAAAAGAAATTCCAGAAAATGCAAAGTATCATTCAGAGATTGAATAAAAGCAATTCATAAATTGATGTACAATAATTAACCAATGATTTCTTAAAAATAAGAAATTTAATTAATAATAAGAGTTCTACAATCACTTCTATATACAGATACAATATTAAGTGTACCCAAAATCAAAATATATATTGGCTATAATTCAATTTTTATTTTTCTACATGATCAGATGATGATCTAAAATATTTCTTTGCTTCTCTAATCATAATAGTAAGTATATGTTATGGAATTCTATATGTCTAAATATATGAAATTTATATATCTGAGAGTACATATTGATGACCTCACCTGAAAATGGCAGCTACATGTTACACTGGAAGGAAGCTACAGCAGGCCACTGAATATACTCTTCAATTTCTTGCCTAATAACCAAAATCTCAACAACCCAAACTAAAGCTGATGCATCTAGTCTCTTGACTGTATGTATATGAACAAGTATTTATATATATATAACATGTCATTTTCTTTTTCTTCTGATCCCATTCTACTCTGATTGAATCGGCTAGATACTGTATTTATATATAGGTATAAGACCCACCACTTGAAAATAAATCAAGATTCAAGAATACCAATTCAAGCCAGAGAGTTGATATGGTGGCCTAAAAATCCCATCTCCAATTGACCCTAACGTTGCTTGTTGTTGATGCAATGGAGGTGTCTGTGGAAGTTGGCTCAGCAGAGAGACAAATGAACCATTCCCATCACTCCTAACAACACTTTCATCACCAGTGTGATCCCCTTGATATCTCTTGCTTGATGAAGGACTAGCAGCCATGTCAACGTCGTCGGACCAATACAGAGACGGGAGGGTTCTTTTAAGTGGTAACATAGATAGGTCTCCAGGCCTAGAGCATGTTGAAGAGGCCAATTGAGAGATAGAGTTAGTGTTGCTAATGCTGTGATCGTTAAAAAAACTGGTGTCGTTTTCTACCAATGTTCCATAGTTTGTGCCTTTTAGTAGCTGTAGTCTTGCATTCTGTTGGCTGCCGATTGTTAATGAAGGAGGTATTGATCCAAGCATATCTTCCATTGAATCATCTTTTTCCTGATCCATTGGTCGATTTGTGTTATTTTTCTTGTATATTCTACATAAAACCCAATCGTCAAGCTGAAAAACATGACAACAGAAAACAAAACAAAACAAAACAAAATTAATAAAGATCAGAGGAGGAGAAAAAATGAATAACCCGCCAAGAAAAGTTAATCAAGAAGTACATAAGCTAAAAATTAATTAATAATTACCCTTAAGGAGTTTTTCTTGTTGCCCAAGTCACATCCTGGGGGCTTGTTGCTGACTTTATTATCTGCTAACCGATACTCATGCATAATCCAATTGGTTTTGATTCCTTTTGGCGGCTTACCTCCATAGAACACCAGTGCTTTTTTAACACCAACCTTTTGGGTACCTCCAGAAGTTAACACAGGTTTATCAGTTCCGGTTGCCTTCCAATACCCTGAAGTTGCTGCTCTGTTTGGCCTCACTCCGTTGGGGTATTTCCGGTCTCTAGGACTAAAAAAATACCATTCCTGCTCTCCAAATGTTGCCTTCGCTGAAAACCCATTACAACCCAACACTTGTTAGGCCAAGAACTCTACAGTTATACTTTTCAAACCACAATAATAATAATAAAATCAAGTTATAGCCAATTCTGGATGGATATGATAATCAATCACGGGCCGCACACACATAGACACACACACACACCTGGTAATTCCCACGGATCAAACTTGTAAAGATCAACCTCTGCTATAATTGCCACCGGTAGAGGGGCAGAGGATGCCTTTTTCTTGAGGTAATGAACCACTAATTCTTCATCAGTAGGGTGAAACCGGAAGCCTGGCGGAAGGTTCGGTTGCTGCGAACCGGATGATGAGTCGGTGCTTTCCATTCTTGCAGTCTAAATTCACAGGTGCTGAATTAGAGAAATTGAGATGTGGGTATTGAAGATTTTATCAGAGAATAGCATGTTACAAAGTAAGTTCTTTTTTTTTGTTTTCCTCAGAGAGGTGGTTCAAAAGTTTGCATAGAATTGGCATAACCATTTCTCTTAAATGGGCATATGGGATAACACTAAATACTATGGAACAACGCAGGCTACAGTTCCATCACCAATCATAATCCAGCATGTAATTAAAGAAAAGGGTATATTAGTAATTCTGCTAATTTGTGATTTACATAATTAACCATGCTGTTTAACCTAATCCCATGCAAGTGTTGATGAAGACGTGCAATGGTTAGTGAAGGAAGCAATTAGAGGTATGGAGCTGATGGGCAGCTGATAATGACGCAATCTGGGAAGTTGGACCGTTGATAGATCGACACGTGTAAGTTGAAAATTTTCTGACAGGGTGACATGTGGGAAAGAGGATTTGGGGAGTAGGGACCACAACCCACACAAGGCAACAAAATGATAGAAATAGAGAGATAAGTGTGGGGGTGCTAACAAGCTTTACGCTTCAGATGTCATGCTTTTGTTATGCAAATCCCACCATTCTAAGGGACCCTCCATCCACCTTAAAAAGCCTTAATTTTTGATTCAGATCTTCACACTTGAAGACCTTATGTGTCATCTCCCCTCTTCGAATTCATGGCTTTTAGCTTCCTTTGCCCTAATTTCTTCATCTAGTTCCATACAATCCGACCCCTCAATCCGGCGTTTATCCGATTTAATTTATTATTAGTGGAGTTTGAATTTCGACCTTTATTTCAGGAGTAGTTTCAAATTCAGTTTAAATTATTAAATTATTATTTTATTTAAATCCTTTGAGAACTAATATTTGTGGATGCAACCTAAAAAAGAAAACTCTTGTTGTATTTGTCTAAGATAATATAGAAATATATCAAAATATTATTATTTAGCTCTTAAGTCATGCATAGTTCATTTTAAAAATATATAAAGAAATATAAATGAATGTCTTCATCATGAACATTTCATTTTATTTCATTTTTAAATGATTGTTTATATACATATTTATGAGATTAAAAGACCCAAACCATTATTTCTATCAAAATTTAAGTTACTTAAAACCATGAGAAATTTAGATTTCAAGGTGAAACAAACAACAAAGGTTAATCACATTTTATTTTTCACTTCAGAAAACAAAATAAAGATATTTATGAAATCCAAGAAGTCCAAATTGATATGTCCACAATAAACGAGACTGATTTGATTTGGGTCATTATGCAAAAGTTGAAGTCGAATGTATAGTCAAATTTTATAAAGAGAAATATATATTAATATCTTTTCAATGTTTCAATGTCTAAGAACTTGATATAAACCTTTAGACATTGAAATTGCAAGTGGGAATTCTATTTTCTTCTCAGGAGTATTATCAATCAAAAGAAAGTGGAGTTGGATGGATCTTTTTATGAAGCTTTAAATTGTAAAGAGAGTGAGGGATGGAATTAATGAAGGGGATAGCTTGAGGTTGATAGTAGTGCTTCATTGCCTTTGACCAACAATTTGCCAATACAAATGGCCTCTCAAAGGTACAAAAGAATCAAAATATTTGTAATAATAGAAAAAAAAAATAAAAAATCCATAACTTTCGAACGATAGCCTTTCAATTTCTGTCGTGGGCAAAAGGATGGGCGTGGCAAAGATGTATTCATGGTGGAAACTATGCTAGCTAAGTGGGCTCCATTGATGCAGGTTGCTTCATCTACCTAAGGGACCCATTGATGTCATTTCTCGCAGTTTGAACGAGTAAAATTGAACCAGAATCGAGAAACTCGAACTCGACTGATATAATTTAAAAATTTGCTCGTTTTTCCAAACATAAGATTTTGATTTCATTTTTTTTTATGAAAACAATTTAAATTAAATCATACTCTATTGGAATTGTATATACATGTACTGTTTAACCTAATTTCCTCTACCCTCACCTCCTGTGTTTACGCTGTGGTCTCACAGTCACAATCATCTCTTTCACTCCTTAGCAATCGGTAGCTGCTTCTCCCTATTGCTTTGCTATACAAAATTACTTGTGATCTCCTGCAATCCTTTAGTTATATGAATTATGAAGCAGTTGCTATTCTAATGAAGTAAGTGTACTGGGCAATATTAATGCTAGAGAACAAGAAATCTGCAGATTCTTATGCTCCTGAAGCCATGTCCCTTTTTTCAGGTCATAAGCGAGAAGAGAAGAGCTTGTTATGTGCCATAAAATTGTTGGATTCTTCTTTGCTGACAAAAGATATAATAGAAGTGATCCTGCCATTTTGTTTTTAATAATCATTTACCTTTGATTTCCCTAAATTAAGTTTGTCCTAATTCTCAAGAAATGGGTTTCAATTCTAAAGCGGAAGAAACCAAATTAATTCTTTGAATTTTGATGGGATAATAAGTTGTTACTTACGGACGATGTATAAAAATTTCTCAAATTTTCCACAGAAAATGATTCAAATTAATCGATTTAACTTGTATTTTGATAAAATTAAGCTGTTTGGTTTTTAATATAATAGAATCGATCTAGTCAATGTTCGATTCTATATGCATTATTTCACTGCGACTGACCTAACTTAAGCTCAAACACTAAATATTTCTATAAAAAAAAAAAAAAACAAAGAGCTAAGATACTATCGTCCGTTTGGTTCACGAATTCATAATTTTAAGAATTAGACTTAAATTAATCATATCTTTATAATCTTACGTTTAGTAGGATTGTTTAACTAGATAAATAAATTGTTATAGTAATCAAATTACTGATACACTCTTTATTTTGTATATAAAACTTATATCTCTTTTTTTTTTCATTCTCTCAATACATCTTTTAAATTTATTTATATAGTGTACATCAATTTTTTATTTATTACCATTTTTTGCTCTAGAGTATACAAATATAAACATAGGAAATTATGAAATAAATTAAAAAAATTAATGTCATTTTAGAGAAATAAAATAAGAACCCAAGGCTATTTTAAGGATAAGAATCTTATTAATTATTGATTAGTAATCCCACTAGATATAGCTTACTAAAAATATTAGGGAGTTTGGTTTTAGATAAGATTTGTCTCATAAATCAGTTAAGCCATTGAGATTATTAAGCCCAATATTTATCATAATATACCAAATATAGTGTTATTTACTAATCCTATGGCGTAGTTAAGCAATCTCATTACCAAACAGACTGTAAATAACAGTCTTCATATTTTATATGATTATCCATAATCCAGATAAATATATACATATTAGAAAAATAAATATTTTTATGAAATGTTTAGTCAGCTTATAGTGGATAATAAATTTTAAATTTTTTGCCTATTGTTTTTTATCTAAATTTATAAGGGTTAATTTTAGAAAAAATCATAACCTTTAGTGTCTTTTATATAATCAATATAACTTCCAATCTTGATGATGTCATTTTGCTATTCAATATATTGGCTAAGAAAATCTAGCATAATCTTATTAATATGATAGCATAAAATTGGTTGAGATACTCCACATGAACGCTATATTAAAATATTTAATTTATCTTATTCTTTTAAAAAGATTATAATCTTTAAAATTAATAAAATAAAGCAATTCATTAAGGATGTGAAATGATCTTAACATTTTCGTTTGAGCTCATTTTTAGAAAGTATTATTGTTCGATTTTATTTTAATTTTAAATCCGTTAAAAATTTAAGTTAAATTTGAAAATACAAATACTCGATTTGATATATCATAAATTTAAAAAAAAAATTATTTATTTATAATAAAAGATAAATTCAAACAATTTTTTTTCTCTTATAATCAAATATATGATAAAAGTTTCTAAGACTTTCTTCTAATTGAAAAGGACTTATTTTATTGTTAATAGAGTAAGATGATTTTACTTATAATAGAGTTTTTCATCACTTTAAATTCTATTATTCTCAATTAGTTTAATACTAATAAATTTTATTTTATTTTTTATTATACTGATTTATATAATAAAAACAAAAAAAAAAAGTATTTTAATATTTCAAATAATTTCAACTTAATTCCAATTCAACCTACTTTTTAGCTTGTTTAAAATTATTTATAATATTTCGAATCCGAGTCACTGATATAGTTTTACCGAGTCGAATCTAAATAACAACATGTTGGGATCGGCATGGCTGGTTGTCACTCGTACAACTCATGTAACCACTTGGCTCTAAGTTGTTATCTTGATTTAATGCAGAAGTATCAGATTAGACAAATGGATATTGGATAGCAAAATCAGAATGCATGGGCCCTTATGGTACACCATGACACAGACAATTTGTTGTTTTACATTGGAAAAAGACTCAGTAAGTACCAGGACACGTCACTTATCCAGAGGATCCAATTTGGTCAATGGCCACAGTAATTAATTTGTCATTTTCCCATTTCATGTCTGATTTTGAATGGTTGTTTTTGCATTTCAGGCAGGGGAGTAATTTAATTTATTTAGGTTTACTCAAATGTTAATTTGCCTCTCAAACTTTTAAAAATGAACAATTAATCCTAAATTAATTTTTATGGCCTACCAAACTAATATATTTTACCATCTGACTAATGACACCCAGCTTCAAAAGATTGTGTAACACACATGTCGGGACAAGTAACATGCAAAAATTAAGATATTGTTTACAATTTGAATTTCTTCTATTTTGTTTTTATTTAACATATTATATATATATATATATATATATATATAATATTGGCTCATTAGTTTTTGCTCTTAAAATATTGAAAAGGTGGAGGGAAATGAAGAATATTATAAATTTTTAAAATGTATAGGAGATGTAGCTAGAAATATATATAATATAGTAAAGAAATATTTATAGAAACTTCTGGGCGAAATAAAAGCTTTAAAAGGTTTATAAGAGGAAATTTAAAATATAAAATATTATTAGTGAAAAAAAAATTATTAAGAAAAAGTTTGGGAGGCGATGGTTGCCTCTGTTGATATTTAGGGATTTTTATCTCTACCACATTGTTAAGTTATTAATTTTTGAGGAGTATTTCTTCCACATTGCTAAATTAACAAATGTTGAGGTACATTCCAAGCCTATATAATAAAGGCCTCACCTTGTTATCCTATCATCCAAAAAATAAGAGAAAAATATTAGAGAGTTAAGCAATTATTTTTCTCCTATTATAAAGAGAGAATTTTAATGTTTTCTCCTTTATAAATAGAGAGTTTGTAACTCCTATTATTTTCTTATAGTAAAATTCTTCTATCATTGCCCGTGGTTTTTACCCTAATTTGTTTAGAGGTTTTCACGTAAATCTGTGTGTTCTATTGTGTATTTTGTCTTACTTTATCTTTATTTTCTCAAATTATTAGCTGTGATTTTGCTCTATCAAGTTCATATTTTTCTACAATTGGTATCAGAGCTTGGTTGGCAAAAAATTTCTTAAAATTCGGTGGTTGCAGCTCAGTATGATCTTTCGCATCAGAAGAGAATTTTTTAAGGTTTCTTTAGTGCAAAAGAGCTTGTGTGGAGTAGTAAGAATACTTACAATTTAGGGAAGGTTCTGTCTAAGGAGATTGGTATTTAAGAGGTCTGCTTGTGACCCTCCAGTCTTTCTTGGGAACTTACCTAGTGAGTTGTGTTCATTATTGCGGTTCATTTTACAAGCTAAAAGGCACCGTTTGTGATAGAAGCAATTGCGGCAAAATTTGAGATTGAAAAGTTCAACGTGAGTAATTTCTCACTGTGGAAATTAAAGATAAAGGCTGTATTGAGAAAAGACAATTGTCTTGCGGCTATCAGTGAACGACCGACAACACTCAAATGATAATAAGTGGAACGAGATGGATGGGAATGCTATTGCAAACCTTCATCTGGCACTTGCAAATGGGATCTTGTCCAGTATAGAAGAAAAGAAAACGACAAAGGAGATTTGGGACCACCTCACTAGACTTTACGAAGCCAAGTCATTACACAACAAAATTTTCCTTAAGAGGAAACTTTACACATTAAGAATGTCAGAATCTACTTCAGTGACAGAGCACCTTAATGTCTTGAATACTCTATTTTCTCAACTCACATCTTTGGGCTATAAAATAGAGTCACAAGAACGTGCAGAACTTCTACTCCAAAGTCTACCTGATTCGTATGATCAACTCATCATCAGTTTGACAAATAATGTTGTTACCGAAATTCTAGTCTTTGATTATATAGCAGCCGCTATTCTTGAAGAAGAAAATCGGCGAAAGAACAAGGAAGACAAGCAGGCAGGTTCACAACAGGTGGAAGCCTTGATGGTGATGAGAGGGAGATCAACAGAACGTGGTCTAAATGGGAGTTACAATCATGGTAGATCAAAATCAAAAAGTAAGAAGAATTATAAATGCTACCATTGTGGTAAGAAAGGTCACCTGAAAAGGGATTGTTGGAGTCTGAAGAATTCTAATCCTCAAGGAAATGTGGCATGCACTTCGGATGATGGAAATGTATTGTGCTGTGAAGCAGCAATATCAACTGAGAGCAGGAAGATATTTGCTGATGTATGGCTTCTTGACTCAGGAGCAACTTATCACATGACCTCTCGAAGAGAATGGTTCCCTCATTATGAACCTATCTTAGGAGGATCTGTGTATAGTTGTGAAGATAATGTCTTAAAAATCATAGGCATTGGAACTATCAGGTTGAAGATGCATGGTGGTACAGTCTGCACTATTCAAGGAGTGCGACATGTGGAAGGTCTGAAGAAGAATTTGTTATCTCTGGGATAGCTGGATGATCTTAATTGCATTATCAAAATTTAGAAAGGACTCATGAAGATTAGCCGAGGAGCGCTGTAATTATGAAAGGAGAAAAAATTGCTGCTAATTTGTATATGTTTTTAGGAGAGACTGTGCATGAAGCAGAAGCATCTATTGCTTCAAGTAGTTCAAGCGAGAGATCTGCAATGGTATGGCATCAGAAGCTTGGACATATGTTTGAACAAGGCATGAAGGTTCTTGCTGAGAAAAATCTACTTCCTGATCTCACAAAGGTGTCATTACCCTTTTGTGAGCATTGCATAACAAGCAAGCAGCATCGATTACAGTTCAATACATCCAATTCTAAAAGCAAGGATGTTCTAGAATTAGTTCACTCTGATGTATGGCAAGCACCAGTTTCATCACTAGGAGGAGCTAAGTACTTTGTGTCCTTCATCGATGATTACTCCAGAAGATGTTGGGTGTATCCTATCAAGAGCAAGGGAGATGTATTTGCAGTTTTTAAAACTTACAAAGCGCGGGTTGAACTTGATTTAAGCAATAAGATCAAGTGTTTGAGGACAGATAATGGAGGAGAATACACAGGTAATGAATTTGATAGCTTTTGTAAGCAAGAAGGCATTAAGAGGCAGTTCACTACGGCATACACTCCTCAAAGAAATGGAGTGGCGAGCGATGAACGAACTCTGTTAGAAAGAACTAGAGCAATGTTGGGAGCTCGCAGTCTGAATAAGGTATTTTAATGAGGCGTTAACACCGCTTGTTATATGATTAACCGGTCTCCATCTACAGCAATTGATCAAAAGACACCGATGGAGATGTGGACTGGGAAGCCAGTTGATTATTCAAACCTCCATATATTTGGAAGTCCTGTGTATGTGATGTATAATACCCAAGAAACTACAAAGCTGGATCCAAAATCCAGGAAGTGTTTGTTCTTGGGATATGTTGATGGTGTGAAGGGGTATCGCCTGTGGGATCCCACTGCCCACAAGGTTATAATCAGTAGGGATGTAATCTTTTTAGAAGATAAATTGAAGGGAGAAGATGATAGCACTTCAAAAGAAAATTCAGAGACTACAATTATACAGGTGGAAAGAAAGTCTACAGAAGAAGATTCTTCTGAAGCAGCACTAGAGCACGAAGAGGAAGAACCAGTCGAGTTTGAAGAGCTAGTCGAGTTTGAAGAGTTAGAACTTGGAAAGGGAAAACGTATAAAATTTACACCAACCTGGCAGAAAGATTATAATATAGGCAGCAATGTCGCATACTGTCTTCTAACTGAGGAAGGGGAGCCATCAACTCTCCAAGAAGCAATGAGCAGTTCAGATGCATCTCAATGGATGGCAGCAATGCAAGAAGAGATGGAAGCTCTACATAAGAACAAGACTTGGGAGCTTGTGCCACTACCACAAGGAAGAAAGGCCATTGGCAACAAATGGGTCTTTAAGATCAAAAGAAATAGTGATGATCAAGTGGAGCGGTTTCGTGAAAGAATGGTGGTGAAAGGATATGCTCAGAAGGAGGGGATTGACTTCAACGAAATATTTTCCCCTGTGGTTCGATTAACAACTGTTCGAGTAGTCTTGGCGATGTGTGCTACATTTGACTTATATCTAGAGCAGCTAGATGTGAAAACAGCTTTTCTTCATGGAGATCTTAAGAAAGAAATTTATATGCTCCAGAAATAAGATTTTGAAGAAAAAGGAAAGTGGAACTTGGTTTGTAGGTTGAACAAATCTTTATACGGTTTAAAGCAGGCGCCGAGGTGTTGGTATAAGAGATTTGATTCCTTCATCATGAGCCTTGGATACAACAGACTTAATGCAGACCCTTGTGCATATTTCAAAGAGGTTAGGTAAAAGTGATTTTATTATCTTACTGTTGTATGTAGATGACATGTTGGTAGCGGGCCCTAATAAAGATCATATTGAAGAACTAAAGGCACAGTTGGCTAGGGAATTTGAAATGAAGGACTTGGGACCAGAAAACTAGATTCTAGGGATGCAAATTCACCGAGACAGAAACAATAGGAAGATTTGACTTTCTCAGAAAAATTATTTGAAGAAGGTCTTGCGACGCTTTAATATGGAAGATTGTAAGTCAATTTCTACCCCACTTCCTATTAGTTTCAAATTATCCTCCAGTATGAGTCCTAACAATGAAGAAGAAAGGATGAAAATGTATCGAGTACTGTATGCATCAGTAGTGGGGAGTTTAATGTTCGCGATGATTTGTACACGACCAGACATTACACATTCAGTGGGAGTAGTAAGTCGGTACATGGCGAATCCTGGCAGAGAGCATTGGAATGCTGTAAAGAGGATTCTAAGATATGTTAAGGGAACCTCAGATGTTGCATTGTGTTATGGAGGATCAGACTTTATTATCAGAGGATATGTTGACTCAGATTATGCAGGTGATCTTGATAAAAGCAAATCTTTTACAGGGTATGTGTTCACACTTACTGGCAGAGCTGTGAGCTGGGTATCAAAACTGCAGTCAGTTGTGGCGACATCAACAACAAAAGCAGAATATGTAGCAGCTACACAAGCTAGTAAGGAAGCAGTATGGTTGAAAATGATGATGGAGGAACTCGGGCACGAACAAGAGCATATTCCTATGTTCTGTGACAGTCAGAGTACCTTGCATCTCGCAAGGAATCCAGCTTTTCATTCAAAGTCAAAGCACATATGAGTCCAGTATCACTTCGTTCGTGAAAAAGTGGAAGAGGGCACTGTGGATATGAAAAACATTCATACTAAAGACAACCTAGCAGATTTTTTGACGAAGGCAGTTAACACTGATAAATTTATTTGGTGTCAATCCTCTAATGGCCTGATAAAAGTATAAGTAGCATGGAAAGGTAAGGAAGAAAGAACAGTGTGAAGATATAACTGATCCTCAATCAAATCTTCAAGTGGGAGATTGTTGATATTTAGGGATTTGTATCTTTCCCACATTGTTAAGTTATTAATTTTTTATGAGTATTTCTCCCACATTGCTAAGTTAACAAATGTTGAGGTACCTTCCAAGCCTATATAATAGAGGCCTCACCTTGTTATTTTATCATCCAAAAAATAAGAGAAAAATATTAGAGAGTTAAGCAATTATTTTTCTCCTATTATAAAGAGAGAATTTTAATGTTTTCTCCTTTATAAATAGAGAGTTTGTAACTCCTATTATTTTCTTATAGTAAAATTCTTCTATCCTTACCCGTGGTTTTTATCCTAATTTGTTTAGGGGTTTTCCACGTAAATCTGTGTGTTCTATTATGTATTTTGTCTTACTTTATTTTTATTTTCTCAAATTATTAGCTGTGATTTTACTCTATCAGGTTCATATTTTTCTACAGCCTCTTGCCTCCATTTATGTCTGCCACTGGCCATGACTCCCATAGTTTCCCTCTCCCTCTACTTCTTATGAGAAGCTTCCAATAAGTCCTAATCTCTAAAATTCCATTACTCATTTCTTTTACTTGACCACATTGCTTGATTCGATGAAAGATGATATGAAATAGATAATTGCGTCTTTGTTAGTTTGCAGTTAGGACTGAGATTGTAAATGAGTCAGCTGTTTATAAACTATTTTACTCGATAAAAATTTATTTAACAAAATTCAAACATCAACTAGAGAGTTAGCATGTCAGATTGCAGAGTCGACTCGTTTATAACTCCTAGCTCATGGATTAGCTATTAATAATTTAGTGTTTAAATATAAAATGTTTATCTTTTTTAATTGTAATAGATATCAAAAAAATGCTTTAACATATTTAGTATAATAAAATTATAAAATTTATTAAATATTACAATTTCATAATAGATTTTATTTTTTAAAGAAATAACTAAATAATTTAATTTTTAATATATACTCATTAACTCATTTAGACTTTTTAAATATGAAAATTTTAAGATAAATTACTATGGCCCTTCTGAGATTATATACAATATATGAGTCGATCCTCCATTTATTAATAATTCATTATAACCTTTAATGTTTGGTTTAATATAGTGTTTTATCATTCCATCAAAACTTAGGTAAATATTCTATTAATTCAAATATGTTAAATTTTAATGTTTCAAAATTACCCTTAAAATATATATTACTATTTCCCTTCACTTATTATATAAAATACTAATAGGTCCCTAAATCTTAAAATTTGAAATTAGATACCTATTTTTATTTTTATTATTAATAGCTAGTTATATTAGTAGAACAAAATAAGCTATAATAAAAATTTATTATGATTTAATTTCTTATAATTAACTATAATAAGAACTTAACTAAAAAAAATTAAAATAAATTTTCTTTTAGTAAGTAATTATAAATTTTAAGAAATAAAGTAAGCACGATAAGTTTATTATGAGATATTCTCAAAATAAAAATACATGTTTTTTATTATAAATTCTTTATAATTTATCAAGTTATTCAGAATTTTCTAAATTTAGATTCATAATTACAAATTTAAAATTATATATTAAATCACAGGTGTCTTTTTAAAAATTTCATATATAATATTCAATATAGGCTTCTTAGTGTGAAATTAAATTGTTGAAATTCTTTATATATATATATATATAATGAAATAAATTTCGATATCCTTTTAAATTTTATAAATGTGATTTAGTAATTTCAATATGATGCAAGAGGGTCATAATAATTTTAATATAGTATATATATATATTATTTTAATGGATTATTTTGATGAAAGGCAAATAAAATATTAAACTAAACTTCATGGATATCAAAATATATTATAAAAACTAAAAAATTGTGTATCTTTTTGTTATCTCATGAGAATTATAATAATTTATCTAAATATTTAATAAATTTTGCTCGAACTCGGCTCGATAACAAATAATGCAAAACTAAACTAGTGATAATTCAATTCGGCTAGATTGAATTGTACTTCCACTCCCGTTGTAAAGATTTTTGCTTATGATTGCTAATAGGATATACTTTTGTATTGTAACTAAAAAACCTATCATATTGATTAGAAGCCCTGCAAGTTTTTCTTTTCTTTTGGCGTGCCGGAGTTTCAACAATCTAAAATAATCGATTCTATAAAAATCATTAAAAGTTTATAAATTTATTTAAAATAATTTACTTAAAAAAATGTATAATTTTTTTAATTTAATACACCCTTTTAAGTGTTGCATAATAATAATAGATTTAGTTTGTGAAATTACTTAATTAAGACATATATTAGTAAATAATACTACATTTAGTAGATACGATAGAAATTACTTTTAATAATCTTTTCAAAACTTAGCTAATCTATGAGATTAATTTTATCTAAAACTAAGCACCGTGTTAGTAAGTCGATCTAGTGGAATTACTAATTCTATAATTAATGGAATCTTAAAACAATCTTGATTTTTAATTTATTTATTCAAAATTGCAGTATTATTTTCTTTCTAATAAAGATACTAAATGAAATTGATTTGCTTCAGAAAAATTTAGAGAATCTTCTACTATTAACATGACCACGGTGGTTTTATCAAAATAGCGCATAATTATTTTTCTTTTGTTCCCTTTACGCAATAAATTTAAAATATTAGTGTTTATAAGTTTCAATAAAAACAATAATTAAACATTTACTCAATATCATGCAATAATAATTGACATAAAAACTATAAATATTTATTAATCCCTAAGAGTAAAAATGATGTTTCAAGTTAAAAATCCGGATAGACTAGATGAATATATTCAAAAACGTTTTGAAAAAAAAAAAGTATAAAAAAGTGTTATGTAGTTTAATACTTTTGATTTAAAGGACTGGTATTTTTATGATAAAAAAGTATTATACAATTTAGTTTTCTTATATTTTTAATATATTTATTTTGAATAATAAAATTGCTTATTAAGTGATTTAGCATATAATTAACTACATTGAATTCGTGTTAAAAGATATTTAATATATTTTTAATTTTATTAGAAAAAAGATAAAATAATTTGTAAAATAAAATTATAATAACTTTAGAAGTATTCAGATAGTTGATTTGATGGTAAATCACCTATAAAATAATTTTATTATTAAAAAAATATTAATTCTAATATTAAATCATAAAAATCTAATAAGTAGTAAAAAAATGTAAGAAAATTAAATAACATAGTACTTCTTTGTTACGAAAAATTACAGTCATTTAAGTATAAAAGCACCTAATCAAAATATATATTTTTATACATTTTCTAAAAAATAAACTAGAAAAACATAATTTTATATATATAGTAAAGTGTATTTAAGTAAAATGATTATTTTAATACTTTATTTCATTGGTTAAACTATCGTATCAAATATGGGACTACAAAAATAATATTAATTGATGTTATGAATTAAAATATTTGTACCAAATAAAGTTTAATATAAATAATTCTATAGCTTAACTAAGCAGTAATGGCTCTAGAAACTAAAATATGAAACACAAAGAAACCACAAAGGGGTAAAAGAAAATTTAGAAAGGTAGGAGTTATAACCACCCCTAGCCTCCCTTGATTGTACCATTGATCCTATAGATTATAAATATGTGAACCAAACAAGTTGTAGGGAAAGGGATAATTATACCAATGATCACTTAATTATATATTTAGTTTTAATTTGGTCACATAATTTTAATTTGGGTTGCATAATGGTCACAACCGCCATTAAAGATAAAATGTACTCGTAATCCATCTATAGAATGACACATGTTATAATCTCTACCCTAATCATCTTCCTTTTATATTTCCTATCAGCTATAGTTTTAACCTAACCTAAATCTAACCATCTCTAAACCTACCACTAACTAAAGTTAACTCACCTTTTGTTCTTTCTATCAAAATTCCTTATTCATATCACCTTTCTCATTTTCTCTTTCTTTTCAAAATTACCAAATCAAAATGCTCTAGTAACCCTAACTCCAGTAACTGCATTATGTTCTTCATGATAGCTGTTGATAGAGGTATCAAGCTCATTAAGACCTTCCTAGGTTCTCCTCTTTATCTTTGAAATTTCATCAAAGAACCTATTGATAACCTCATTTGTGCAAGTTGGAAAATCATTATCACACTATTCAAAAAATTGATAACAACTCTGAAAAATTACAAATTAAATGTAACATAATATACCAAAACGTGTTTCACTTAGGTTTCATTTACCTTTCTATTTTTACATCTGAAAACCTCCTTCACGGGTTTTCCTCTATCGCTAAGACAAAGGCCTATGACCCCTCATAATCATATTCGGGTCTACCTACAAACCAATGACGATCTACATTAATATGATTCCTTTTCCATGAGGAGCAATTTCCCTATGGACGATCTAATTGATTTATGAAGAGGAAAAATGAGCGCTTGATAACATTCTCCTCATTAAATGTTTGAGTATTGTTGAATGCAAAGAAATGTTAAGGATTAGTTAATAAGGGAACGATTTTTGTTGTAGAGAATTAGGAAGTTTGCAAATTAGAGGAATTAGGTATTTTGATTCTCTACCACTAACTTTAGATATGAGTTAGTGTTAATAAATTAACTTTAGTTAGTGGTATAGGTTTAGAGATAATTAGATTTAGGTTAGGTTAAAACTAAAGCCAACTAGGAAAGATAAAAAAAGATTATTAGAACAAAGATTATAACACATATCATTTAATAACAATTTCGTTCACTCTTCACCATATAATGACAGTTGTGACTATTCTATAATCCAAGTTAAAATTAAGCGATTTTCATGAAATAAATTAAAATTAAATGATCAAATCGAATTAAGTATTTAGCTAGGTAACTACTGGTATAGGAGTAATAGTTCCCCCTTAAAAAAAATTTCTCTCTTGATTTATATAAAGAAAAAATCTTAAACTCTCTTTGATCTCTATAAGGACAGTAACTAGTGTGAGGGTCATTTTGTAATCTCTAAACTTATCATTGCTTAACATCAATTAAACGAGACTAAAACTAGGGTGAAAAAATTTGTATGTTTATTTTCTTTTGGTTATTCAAATATATTAGGTAATTTTGAATAATTAATTGATACATATAGATGATGATAAATAATTAGGGTTAGCAATTAAGCCCATCGTTTTAGAGACAATTTGATTTTTATGAAATTTTAAATAATCAATATATTAATCTGATAATAAAATTAGACCATTTTAAAAATGAGCATTGGAATTTAAATCTCATTAATACGAAAAAAAAAAAGAGGAAAAAAATTATAGTGAATAAAATCCACCTCATTTCATACATATTATTAAAAAAACTTACAATCACACTCAATTTAAATTCTTCTCATAACTAATCTATTGCCACTTTTATCCTTAATTGGGTATGACATTAAAAACGACTCACATGCACCTCAACAGAAAATCCAACTGATTATTGCAATGAGTGGCTTACAAATGGTTGCTGAGCATTGAAGATTGGATTGCAATAGTTCATAACGGCCATTCTCTTTCTGTCTAATTCAAACTGAAAATGCAAAATAAGGAAACAAAATTTCTAATTTCCCTAAACATTAAATTACAATTAAAATAATTCTTTTACAAGCCGGCAAAGACCCCATATAAAATCTAGAGCCACCCATGCAAATATTTTCTTATGAATTTTTGTGATATTGTTGGATGGGATTTTAATATTCGGATGAATTTTGCACATTAATTCTCTATCACATGTATTTGAAAATCTAATAATTTGAAATGAGTCTAGATTGTCCCATGTTTTTCACAAGAATACAATGTGTTTTTAGTGTATACATGACATCATAATAGTTTTGCTCATATATAATAAGAATTAGTCTATGTTAATATGTAAAATAATTTTATTTTATTCGAACAATAATTAGAAAATCATAAGGTATTATAAAATTTTATTGAATAGTTTTTTTTTCATTAAGAGCTCAACTTCTATTTAAGGCTTAACTTTAATATATAGATTAGATTATTTCTTAAAAATGATTAAAGATTTAAAATTTTAAAATTTGATGATGTTGCGAAGCTTTTCTCATATAATTTCCTATATGTATCTTAATAGTAATTATATATTTGGCATTGTCTACTTATAGCTTTTAAAACTTTTATATAATATGGTAGATTTTCTCACCTTAAAACTTAAATTTGAAATGGAAATTGAATTTTTAATATAGTTTCAGAGTTTTATAAAAAAAATGGTAGAAGAACTTCATAGCTCATAATAACACTCATGCATCATGCATAAGACTTGGTTGATTTATCTTTAAAGAAATATATGTATGATAGCTTGGCGTGAAGAAGCAGTTTGATGAAGATAATAAGTAAATACCGGAGCAAGGGTAAATTGGGTCTAAATAGTCATTGTTGTCTTCCTAAGAGCCTAAATAGAACATGTATCTCCCTTGCACTAAAAGTGAAAGATCTAAAGGGATTCTCAAAATACAGGTTGATTAGTTATAGTAATTTTCTTTATAAAGTCATCACTATGATTATAACTAACAGGTTTTAAGCTGATCATTTCAAAGCTTGTTTCTCCCCTCTAGACAGCTTTTATTATTGATAGGTGCATTCAGGAAAACATTTTTATCACACATGAGGCCATCCATGGATTGAAGGGAAAAAAGCAAGAGGCTCTAAGCAATATGGCGATAAAGCTCGACATCATGAAGGCCTATGATCAAATAGATTGGAGTTTTTTATCTTTGGTGTGGGAAAAACAAGGTTTTGACCCGAGGTGGATTGCTCTAACTCAAAGGTGTGTCTAAACAATGGATTATAGCATCAAGATCAACGGCACTTCGACAAGGTATTTCAAACCAGGGAGGGTTCTGAGGCAGGGAAACCCACTGTCTCCCTACCTCTTCATTCTCGTTTCTGATGTCTTGTCAAGAATGTTAACAACAAGCCATGAAGAAGGAAGGTTGAAAGGTTATAAGATAAAGGGAACATGTCTTATTTGCCAATGATACAATGCTTTTCAGAGTGGCAACAATCAATGGAGCTAAGGAGATGGCGAGTCGGTTGCAAAAGTATGCGAAAGCGTCAGGACAAAGGGTGAATTTGACAAATCAGAAATCTTGTATAGTACAAATATATTAAAGGAGGCAATAAGAAGGGTAGCACAGTTTTTAGGAGTTTCCAAATCAAAAAGTTAAAAAAAAATACCTTAGAATCCTAGTTGTATGGAGCAAATTGAAGTCTCAAATATGTAATTATATAGTTTAGAAAGTACTTCATGAAGTGCAAAATTGGAAGATAAGATTCTTGTCTCAGGCAGGTATGGAGGTTCTAGTGAAAGCGATGGTTCAAGCTATCCCCTCGTACTTCTTGTCAAATTTTAAAACTCCAGTTAGACCCAGTGAAGGAGATTGAAAGACTCAAAGCATAATTCTGGTGGAACCAAAATGTAGGAAAGAAAGAAATATAATGGTTAAATTGGAGATCTCTAATTGAACCGAAATGTAACGGGGGCACGGGCTTTAGGCAGATTTCTTATTTCAATACTGCCCTGTTGGCGAAGTAGTGCTGGAACCTATTTAGAAATTCAGATTCGATATGGGTGAGACTAGTCAATGGCTTATATTTTTCTCACACTTCCCTTTTGAATGTAGTGCAAGAGAGTAAAGGGCGTGGACTAGTTTATTGCATGATAGAGATTTATTGAAAGAAGTGCTAAGATAAAATGTGGTGTCGAGGTTTGATGTTCGTATTTGGGAGGAAGCCTAAGTATACCATCATTGTAAACTTTCAAAATTTCATCACATGCCCCTAGTAGGCTAAAACTTTTCTTAGTATCAGATTGACTACAGGGAGGGAAGAAAGGAGATGGAATGACAAATTGTTAAGGTCCTTCTTTTTTAAAGAAGAAGTTCAAGAAATTTAAAAGATCTCCCTAGGAAGGAGAGCTGGCTTAGACTACCAAGTGTGGTGATTCGAAAAGAAAAGAAAGTATACTATAAGGTCAAGTTACAAGGTGTTGAGAAAAATGGAGAAATGAGGGAACCAAGTGTAAGGGTGTCTTTTTCTATAGGTGTTGATAATGGGTTTTGGATATTATTTTGGAGTCTTCAAGCACCTCCATAAATCAAGAATTTCATTTGGAGGCGTGTGAAAGACTCCATAACTATAAGAGTAAACTTGATGAAATGAAAATTTATCCCAAACTACTACTGCCAGATTTATCTCAAAGCCCTATAAACTTTGAAACATTGCTTATTCTTTTGTTAAAGAGCTAGGAGAATATGGCTCTTGAGCCTCTTTGCTTATAGCCCAAAAGAAGACAGCTTTGGGAGTTTTAACCGTTGGTGGGACCTGTAAGAAACCAATTCCAGGAAGAAGAGGATAATGATTTAATGAGAAAAATGGCTTTCATCTATTGGGGGATTTGGTTAGCAAGAAATGAAAAGTTGTTTAAGGGGTCTCTGCAAAAACTACAAATGGTAGTCTCTAGAAGTATGCAGCAACGGCAAGCTTTTCAAGAAGCAATATCTCTAAATATATAATAGGAAAGCCTTGAATATGGTTAGAGTGACAAAAAATGGAGCCCTCTAAATAGGCAGTAGGTAAAGACTAAACAGATGCTTCTTATGTCCAAGGCAGAGGTCAAGCTCAAATTTCCTTTGTGTGTAGGGACAATAGAGGAAACGTAATCGAAATATTTGCGAGGAATATTGCATGTGGTGCTGTCTTGAGTGCAGAAGCACTAGCTCTTAGGAAGACAATAAGATTTGCAGCAAGACAGAGTTTGCTTTGAGTCAGACTCCTCTGTAGTAATGGCCAGCTGGGTGCACCATGCAAAGGAAACTCCTTAGGAGATTGCAGCCATAATGGAAGAGATACGTGAGCTAATTAAGAGCAAACCTTTTTTTATTTTCAAGTATGTGTATCAAACAACAAATAGTGTAGCGGACTGGCTAACAAAGAATGGTATTTTGTTAGTCCAAAGAGGTGGTGCTTTACCTCATGCTTTGTTAAGCCTATTGTCAAATGATATATCTCCTTCAATTTAAAGTAATGAGAATATCATTATTTCTGATCAAGAAAAAAAAAGACAAAATGTGTCTGAACAAAGAATAGTTCTTGGTAGATTTCTAGAATGGCAACGCACATGGTTGCATGCATGAATCGAATTTTGTATCGAGATAAGGCAGGAAATAATTGATAGTTTAGTAAAACCTTAGGAAATAATTGATAGTTTAGTAAAACCTTTCTATAGTGATACTCTATATAGGAAAAACCCGTACATAGTCATAAAAAAATTACGGTCCCAATTTGAGCTAGTTATAAATAGGAATAGGCTCTCTATCGTAATAAGTTATAAATTTTTTAATTCCAGCATTAAAAAAGTATTCCTCTATATAGTAATATTTGTATATATAACTTTAAAAAATATATATGTTATGCTATGTTTTGTCTTACTGTAGCATTATTTTATCTCATCAATCTTATTTGTATAATATGACAAGATATTTATGTATTTTACCTTTTGGTTCCTATTATTTCACCAACAAAATTAAGTACTAAATCCAAAGAAAAATTAATACTCAAACTTCCATTCAGTTATAATTTTTTTTTATAACTATAAATTTATTTGGTCTTAAATATATGACTATAAAAAGGTTTTACTGTATATACTAGAATCAAATCACATACGATATTATTTGGTAGTTTAGACTATGAAAGGAATTTTGGAAATGTAGCTAGAACATTCTAAAACTCTCTTGAAATGATTATCGGATTAAATATTTAATTAGCTAATTATATATAGTATTCATTATTATTAGTTAAATACATTATTTTTATTTATTAAACTTTTTATCTATTTTTAAAATCTAATTAGTGGTACTTGATAATTATGAAATTCACTTATATAATTTAGACTCCTATAAAAAAAATACTATATGTAAAATCATTGAAAATTTATATTAATAGGACATATAAATAAAATAATATTAATTGATAGTCTATAATTAAAAACTAGACTTATAATAATAAGATGCCAGAATAGTACTCTAGCAAAACTCCATTTTTAAATTTATAATTCGAGTACAAAAATATAGGTGTTACATACACTCATTTGCATAGGGTGAATATGTGAAATTCACCTTGAATATTCTCATTCAAAATAGTTTAAGTCATTTAAGATATATTAACATTGTGTTTGGTTGAATTATGTAAAATTTATAGAATTTATTTGCAAATCCAAAATTTATGTGCTTTGAATCAAGTGAAAATTAATTTATAATTTTACATATTCAAAATTTGTGTAGAAATGATTATAGCTAAACTAAATTCTAACAAAATAAATAAGATTTCTAATTAAATTCCACATTAATTCGTTAATGTATTCCATAGAACTAAAATATCTCTTTCAATTTTATCATTTTCATTTCACTTTCTCTCTTATCTATTTTTCTCAAATGAAATGAATTTTTTAATAAATTTCAAATAAGCATTACATAAGTTATAATTCAAATCCATAAATATATGTGAAATTATTTCATTGAGTAGTTTCGGTCTATTTTATATATTAAAAAGTGATAGACGGAAGTAATTGATCTTAAAATGTACCAAAAACATGTATTTTCTCAAGCTACCAGAGCAGAACTAATGGTTATTTGGTTTCCATTGATTATGCAAATTAACTGATGAAGAAAAATAATAGATAAAATATACATCTGGAATGACGAAGGGTATGTAGCTATCTTGCTCATCTTGCTTTGCAAGACAGGCACCTTTTTCTTCAGAATTGAGTAAACTTCTTTGACAAACGTATAGCAATTAGGCATCTGAACATATATAAACTTTCCATCTTTAGATCACAAATAGTTAGGTTCAGTGATTTCTGTATAACCCTTTTTCCTTTACAGGCTCCTTTTTCCATCAAAATATTCTTGATGGCCAAACAAGTTTACAAGACAAGCCCCAAAGATTATGCCACAAGAAAGGCCTAATTTTCTCAATCTTTTAACAGATTCTTAGTGGAAAAATTAAGTCCCAATTGCATGACCCATTGACATGTGATCAAGACCTTTAAAAATTGTGTTAACAGGTATGGATATTTGTTATAATGTTATCTCATACTTGATACGTTTCTGTCATCAGTTTGGTACATTGCACCAAATTCTGCAACTAAAATCTCATCTTCTATAGGACTTTAAAAAATCACGTGCAAAAACTTAGCCTCACAGTCTTCTCAAATTGCTGCCAAGCCATTTTCCTTTGCTATAATACATCATTATCGACCTCACTAACCAACACATGCATGAAGCCATTATTAGGGTTGCGTTTCTTACATGAAGAACTTTTAAGAACTTGGATACAGTTCTTGAACATCAAGATTTTTTTTTATTAAGGATCTGCCTCACACTTTACTGACTTGTGTCATACAAAACTTTGATGATGATTTATTTATTGCATTTGAAATTGTACCCTCATGACACAAGTTTATTGGGTGCCCCTATTTATCTTTTGAATAATAAAAAAATAAAATCCCATGCTTATGTATTTTTACATATAAACGATTGTGGTTTTTTCTTTTTCTTGATCAGTAGGTTTTATCTTCATATTTTAAGGTGTGTAAATTTTGTTTTCTTCTTACTTGAATACTTTACCAACTAATATTATTAAAACTGGTTACTATATATAACATTATATGATATGGACTTTCAATAATAAAATGATATAATAAACTAAATATCAAAATACTCCTAATTATAATATATACTAAGTAAAATTAGAAAAACATGGTTAATTATATTTATCATATGCTCATTCATTTAATATATAATCTTAAAATTGGAAATTCATATTATGTAAATTTAAGATTATAAAAATTGAATGTGTAATGGTTCAGTACCAAATTACATAAAATGTTATCCATTTTAGCCTTTATTAGTTCACGGCTTTATCTCTTTAGAGAAGTAAAAAAACTTCCTAAGAGGTCACTAATTCTAAAATTTTGTTAAATTTAACACTTTTAATTTGAATTTTTTTCTAATTTCATAGACAAACAATTAAAAAAACCCCATGTGATAAGTTTAACTCTTTACAGATATGTTATTAGCCATTTCATGTTTTATCTTGATTTGAGATTCAATCCGTTCATATATTTTCATATTTTAAAGTGATGTCATCTTAAAAATTTGCAAACAATTGCTTTTTATCGAAGCGTTTTACACTCGTCCTGGTATTCACTGCCTCTCCTTATACCGCTTTTATATGTCAGACTGCCATATAATGATATTAAATTTGTAAGATATGAAAGTGCCAAAAAAAAAAATCATAAACTCTAAATTAGTTTTACTTTAGATTGTTGGTTGGTCTATGTATGAATAGGATCATGGCTGCTTAGTAGTTGAGATTCAGTGTATGGAAATCACTCATTTAGAACTGTCATCCAAAGAGATATTCTATGAAAAATGAGGCAGCATACAAGGTTAAATGAAAGTCTTACCTGATTAAAATTAACACCATTTCTATCCATATACACCAAATTGCTGCAAAGAAAATTTCCCCATCATTATTTCCTTTGCTAACTTGCATATGGAAGAAGTTTTCCTTGATCAAAAAGCTCATCGAAGGTTTTTGGTATAGAAAAATTGCATTTCCACCAACTTAACAGAAATATTTCTTATCTTCCATGAGCATTTACAATGTAGGAATAGCTACAAAATGGTCTTACCAGATGTACCATAAAAAATACACTTATTTCTTAGCTATATACGAGGATGAAGCAAATTTCAAATAAAACATCTTTGCAAGATATGTATGATTCTTGTAGGCTAGCCATCTCTTAACTTTAATTTAAGGGGGGCAATGTTTGAGCCAGACATATAATTATGGGGCTGCCTTTGATTGATAAGAAGGTAACTCTTATTAACAAGTGTAGTTCACTGAGTTGAGCGAGTTCCCCTTTAAGTAATGGCCTTTTCCATTTCAGGTCCCATTCCCATAGACCTCCATCCCACTTACCCGGAGAAGAGATTTTTGCATCAGGATCTAATGTCAAAAGAAAGAGTCTAAGAACTCAATGTTCCTTCCGAAAGCCACTCATCCAATCAAAATATAATTGACTTGGCAATATTTCCAACGCAGTTAATCCTGTTTTTCATGAGAGAACCCAGCATCTTGACATTGACTGTCATTCTGTTAGAAATCAATGCAAGCAAGATATTCTTCAGCTTCAACAGTTTTCCTCCAAGCTCTAGCTTGTTGATATTATTACAAAATCCTTAGGAACTCAACAGCATCAATTTCTTTCTTCCAAGTTTGGATTGCTTGATTTTCAGCAAAATCAATATCTAGAGGGAGATGGGGGGATGACATTGTATCTATTTTACTTTATTTAATGCTTAGTTAATTTGTACTTAGCTTAGTTATACTTGCTCTTAGTTAGCTTGCACTTGCCGTAATTAGTAAGCCAATTTGATTTGTTTCTTGAGCCCGTCCAACATTAACCTGTCACTGTTTATGTATACGAATCGTGCTTTTTCAATAAGAGAATTAGCTACATTCAATAGATTACATTTTCTCTCTACTCTCTCACTCTATGCTTACCCTAAATTGTCATGTCTCACATGAGAATAATGAATAGAAGATCTAGAATGCGACCTAAAATCAAAAGGGGATATTGGACTCTGAATCTCATTTCCACTCCAATGATTATGTTAGATTTTACATATGAATTATATAAAAAATTGAGTAGAAATAATAAGAATTAAAATTCTCTAATATTAAAGTTGAATATGATATGTCATATTTGTATAATTTTGACTATGAATTTTATTATCCAATAATAGAGTAGTTATTTTTTAAGTGTTTAATTTAAATTGTTATTAAAATCTCAACCGTCCAATTTTAAATTAAAAATGCAAATCACAAATATATCATATTCAACTTAAACATAAAAACGGCTCAATCCAAATAATAATATTAATTATTGAATGGAATTATCAAATCCTAGTACCACTAATAAAGTCTTGTTTAGCATTTTAGCATTGTAGTTGGAGAAATACTTTTTCGGTTTTCTTGAATTATGAATTTTTTTTTTTTTGAAACAAACATGTAAAATGATATACTTTAAAAAAAATAAGTTTGAAAATAACAAGTTATAACCCAAAAACGTATAAATGAGATAGTAAGGGTCTCTTCTAACTTAACCAAGGTCTCAAGTTCGAATCTTGAATATGCAACTGTATTAAAATTCTTGAGTGAGTGTATTATCACCCGTAAAAATCCTATCAAGCATATGCTCTAGATTAGCTTTAGATATATGTATATAAAAAAAGTAACAATTTATAAAAAAGATTAACAAAAAATCAATATATGAAATTTAAAAAGCCTACTCTTCTAGTACCAAACATCAAACCCGAATACACCATAACTCTCCATTATTATAGATGTTTAATTTCTCCCATTTGAGACTAAACTACTGTTCCTCTTTGGAGTAATAGAATTTGAGATAATTAATTATCCAATAATGAACTTTTGTCCTATAAAGACTCTAATGGGACGTCGGGAGGAGGAACTCTTCTCTCATTGAAACTATTCCCAGAGGTGGCTATCATTTTTTATTTCTCAAAGATGATTAAAGAAATAAGAAAATCAAAGGCATTATATTCTATTCAATTAATTAAAAAAAAATCAAATAAGTTTGTGGATTAGCAATGTAAATGGTGGAAATAATAAAGTCAAACCAAGTTCATTATATAAGAATGTTTCATGTGAATGTAATAGCAATTACGTACCATAAGGTGTTTGTAATATACAAGTTTTACGTTTTTTAACACTCCTTTTCTAAATTATAAGCCACTACGCGGGGTAATAGCCCCGCTGCCTTTTAATTTGTATTAAAGTTTTGATTTCTTTTTTTAAATAGTCGATGGTATTTATTAGAAATTCATTTAATGTTTTATGACATGGAAAATGTAGTTCTATATTAATATTTCACTCGTCCGCGTCATACTTGATTTTTGATAAATTATCCGTCGTACTACAGTTCAACTATTTATATCCAAAACGGTATTAATTTTTCAATTTATTTCTTTTTAGTACCATATTTATTATTTTTGTTTTAATTAATGGGTACCTGATAGAGACTCGCCTAAAGGTGAATTTCCATGCGAGTTAAGAACTCGCCAATATTCGATAGTTTGTCTAGACCACTAACATATTCGATAGGCAAACCAGCATTCCACACAGTTCTAAAGCACTATTCTTGAAGAACATAACCCAAATTCCTTAAGATCTTTAGGACCACGTCAGACATAAAAATAACTAAGTATGACATATGATGTAGCATCCATTGGATTCTGGTCTTTTTGCTGACATGATAGTCAGAAATTCACCTAAACATGACACTAAAGAAAATTATTAGAATTTTAATATATACCATCAATAAAAATAAAAATAATAGATATATTACTATAAAAAATAAATTAAAGAATTGATACTAACAGGGCAACTTGTCAAAGTCAAATGTAATATGAATAGTGATGTGGAGTTCCATCCTTTGTGTTATTAAAAATTAAATAGATTTTTAATGGATATTGTCATCTATAACGAAAATTAAAATTTTGATACTTAAAAAGATTACAATATTAATATCAATTAGAAATATATTTCAAAATTTGGTACAAACCAGTTGTTTACCCCGATTATGTGACAATCATGGCGGAGCCCGTGTGAAGATGAGTGAATTCTGAAATCGTTTCTCTTGTTTTCCTTTGGAAAATTTAAAAAAAAAAAATTGTATTTCATAATTTTTTAATATTACAAAATATTAGTAAATTATCTAAAAACTAATCAATCAAAGAAACATCTATTTATTTATAGGACATATTTGCTAATGATATTAGTGTTATATTTATTTATTGATGTTGAATTGTGTTGATAATAAAAACAAATCAAAATATCAAAAATAGTATTTAAAAAGGGTTAATGAATAGACAAAACTTATATATATGTAATATTAATTGTCAATCTCCGCTCATTTTAAATGTTGCGTCGGCTCCTGGACATATTGTAAGAAATCAATTGTTTGCATGACCATAGATTACTTGTATGACTTGGGTTTTAGTGTTCATTGTTGATGGTGCCCAATTAACTTTTTTCTTAGTTTCATATGCAAAGTAAGGAGTATCAAAGCAAGATAATCAAGCACAAATGGTCAAAGACTGTGAAGATATATATACATGTCATTCATGATTATGATCATGATCATGGCAGTAATGCCAAAGCTTCTTTTGAACATCTCTGCTTGTCTAGCAAACAATTACTTACCTTTCTTTGCACGTAGCTGTTCTTAAGGCCTAAATCTGCAAATTGATTCTTATACGTAATAGCACATGTGGATGAGATAATTACCATTTCCGTTATTTACTTTGCATTGAATTTACTTTGATTAAAGGAAAAAAGAAGAAGTCAAAAGAGCTCTAGAAAGATCTCATTGTATAGAGGCTTCTTACTGAAAAGTTTTAAACTTTACCCTTCTGTAAGAAAGATAAACTTGGCAAGATCATCTCAATCAAAGAGTAGTATAGAAACTAGAAATATTTCATAGTCTCTAATATTATCTACCAAGTTTTATTTTATTTTTTTTTACTGAAAATTTTATATTTAGATTTTACGTTTAGACATTCTTGACATGCTAAATATATCTGGGGTAATTATCCTATTTGGTACCAAAAGTTTGTATTATGTTTCCATTTATTATCAATTCTTTGATTTCTTTTTATTTAGTACCAAACTCTCTATTTTAATTTCATATTGAGGTACTTAAGGGGATTTTTAGCCGATTTTGGATAATGCATTAGCCGGAATAGGAATATACTTTTAAGGTTTGTCACATTAGACACCGTATTATTGGACAATTTAATTAATTATAATTTAAATCAATATACGAGGTAAAATGCATGTCTTAAATGTTAATTTAAGTCATAATTAATTAAATTTTCTAGTGCTATGATATCCAATATAGCCAGTTTTAAAATCATATTACAATTCCGGCTAACACGTCATCCAAAGATGGTCAAAATCTTTTCGGGTAATACAATTTGAAACTAAAATGGAAAATTTAGTACCAAAAAGAGAAAAATTATAAAATTAAAATTAAATGGAAACATATGCAAAGTTCTGGTATCAAACGGGATAATTATACAAAAATCTGCATATTCCATGAAACCAAATTAGTGGGATTGGACTCATTGTATGACTTTATTTATCTACACTAATGTATATTCAAACAGACTCTTATAGCATAAACTGATGGTGATGTCGGGACTTATGTCTAATTAAATTCTAATTCATGATTGGACTAGACCAATCTGTTCAGTAGCAAGTTTTTATTAGGGTTCTTGAGTAGGTTAATAAGTTAAAGCATTCTATATAAATATGACAGTGATATAAAGATTTGATGGTTTTTGTGCTCAGGATTCCTCCTAACAGAGAGGATGAGATGATAGAGCGCAAATTGACAAAGAGGTGATCAAGATTGAAGGGTTTGTGAAGGAGAACGTCTCTCTTAAGATCAAAGAATATGATCCGTCCATATTGTGACCATTCCTACTGAAGGATGAGTCTATATTTCAGAAAAGGGGGTAATTGCTCTCTTGGTTATATGAAAAATTTACATACAGTATCATAATAAAGAATGAATCTAGATCTCTTCCCTTATAAATTAGTAAATTGTCGTTGTTATCTAGGGAAGACTTACATTATACTACCGTAACAAAGAAATAAAATTGACCTCTTTAATTACAAATTTTGTGTTCGCCACTACTTGTTGCCAAAATGTGCTATTACATTTTGGGAGACTTTAGAATAGGAAAAAGTACAAAATTTAATTTTATGGTTTAGTTTTTAACATATATGTGTCTTTTTTCTGTGATACTTTAATATTCCAAAAGTTAAACTGTTATATTCAAATTCCTAACACTGTCAATTTAATAGTTGTAGCTCATTTGTTCAATGTCAATTGTTTGTGATTCAACTACTATTTGACTCCTTATACTGCAGGAAAAAAAAAAAACTATTTAGCTACCACATAAAGAATGATTCCTATTTTGCTACCACATAGCGATCATTATACTACCACTTAGAGACGAGAGTAATTAGATATAATTTTACGACCACATATACGGTGATCAATTAGCGATCATGGGGTGACATTGAGCAATAGTAACCACACAAAAGTAGTCTAATAAGACAAGATTAATTTTGTAACTATCGAACTTCATCTGAAATTCCATAGCTAAAATTTATTTACGACATCAATAAATTTAAAAATAAATTGCTAACAGTACAACTCTCAATAAAAAAAAAAAATTACATAACATCTTATATTAAAAGATTAATTTACACAGTCAAATTTTATATTTTTTCCTTAAAATAAATTCATGCATTTTGTGATCTCCATATTGATAATTATGTAGCTCTCTAAAAGAACATATAAATGAAATGGCAGTAATTCTTATATTATTTATTTACTTATTTGTCAGTGTATATATTTTTACTCTTCTGCGTTCCCAACATGTATTTAGTAACTAAATTCATAATCTGAGATCTTGAAAAAAAGTAAGCTAGTTTTTGTTTGTTTTTCTCAATTGGTAACATCATCAATATGATAACTCGTTGACATTGATACCCAACACACTGAAATAACAAGTAATGGAAGCCTATGATCCTGAAATATCCCTTTTTCAAAGAGAGAAAATAAAAAGAGAAATTCGATGCATGTGCAAATACGTGTGGAAAGTATGGTTCGAATGTCAAAATAGTTATCAAGATATATATTAGGGTTTCGAGCTTTTAAAGTTTTCCTTATATGGTATCCAAGAAGATGGCAGTAAATGAAAGTAGATGAAATATTCCATTTTTTCTACAATATGGATTGCGATTTGCCTTGCAATGATAGAAACTGATTCGTGCCCTTTGCCTACAAAATACAAAAGCAGGAATATAACTTATATTTCTTTTCCTTTTTCTTTCTTAATCAAAGAAATAAAAGCAATTATTTTCTTAGAAAAATAATTCGACTACGTCACACTTATCCTATTGAAGATGAAAGCATTATTTTTAATTTTTTTTAAAATTAAATTTTAATTAATTAAACTCAAAATCTCTATATTTCAAAAATATATACTCATGTTACTTAAATTAGTTCATGAAAAATACTATCAATACTTCTATCCGAAGACTATATGCTTATTTATACTTGTATTTATAGTCATTTCGGTAATAAATATTATACACAGTTCCATATTCATAGACTTTGCGAATTTATAGGTAACTCATTACAGAAATAATTGTTAAAATATTTGTTTGAAGCACTTATGTAAATTACGTCATTAAATATACTAATATATAATTATTATGAAATAAATAAAAATAAGAAGAAGAATAAAGAGAACAAAGTACATAAAGAGAGAATGAAGAATAATTTTCTATATATATATATATATATTTATACGTCTATATTTTTTATTCCATTGATTGTAAGACCTATTTATAGGTGTAAATGGTTACAGAGGTAGAGTTATATTTACACAAGAAAATTTATTCATAGTCATAAAGATAGACATCTAATATAACGCAAATATTATCATAACACTTCCTCTTGGATGTCTATTACAATGAATATGCCTCGTTAAAATCTTACTAAGAAGAACCTTGTTGAAAAATATCTTAGTGAAGAAAAAATAGTACATTATTCATATAGAAGATTGCACCATAATACTGCCTCGTTAAAACTTTGCTAGGAAAACTCAATGGGACAAAACCTAAGCTAAGGAAAAAAGAGTACAGTGCATCAAAATTTCTCCCTCATGAAAACATGACTTCCAACAAAGATCTCTGAATGGGTTGTCAAAGCCCTTCAAAATAAATTACTGATTTTTCTAAATTAATTTGTAGAAATAGTGAAACCAGGTCGAATCCCAAGGGAACCAATGTGAATAGCTTCTTAAAGTTAAATAAAAATAGAGGGATTTTGAATGTTTGAACTAAAATTATAAATAAACAGAAAATCATCTAGGCTGAATATTAGAGTAAAAAAAATCAATTTTAATAAACTTCCAATTCAAGAGTGTTGATTCCATCCAATTGTAATCATGATCATAGGCTTAAATATCAATTTTTCTATTCAAGTACTTAGTTTACTTATTCGGAAAAGCCGCAACAAATGTAAATTCTCCTAATATAATTGACTCAAACCCAGCATCCAAATTAAAACTTACCATTAGTCAATTAGGCACAGTAGCGTTCCATATCAACTCAATGATAGCATTAACAATAATGAGAATGACTAAACCAACATTAATTAATCGAGATAGCTGCAATTGAATCAATCTTGTTCCTTTATTTCCCTAGAGCCTATCATGCAAGCTATGTAATTCGAAAAGGCCACATGTGTCAATCGTTCATGATAATTACGAATCACAAACTCAAAATTTAGCAATAGAAAAATCAATATCAAATTGAGTCATCAGTATAATCAATATCAAAAATTCATAAATAATAAAAACAAGAAATAAAGAATACTTGAATTAAAAAAAAAATTCAGTTAAGCACAAAACCTCACAAAATCACAATTGGAATTTATTCATTCTTGAGTCAAAAACTAAAAGCTTAGCCACATATGGTGGAGCAAAAATTCACAAGAAAAGAATTGTAGGGAATAAAAGAAGAAAAATAATAAATAATCTCCAAGTACTCAGCCGCCTTTTACTTTGTAGAACTAGCCTCCTTATGTAGGAAGTCAAACCTAAACCCTAATAAGATAATCCTTATCCAAAAAGAAATAAACTTCCTATATGATCTTAATCCTATAAGGAAGAATAAGATAAAGAGTAATATAAACAAATTAAAATTCTAAATAATATGGGAATCAGTTTTCCTTATCCAGTACTTCCAAAATAAAGAAAATAACATAAAAGTTGGTCCACCACGAATTTAACTTGAAAATTGAAAATTCTCTTCTACAGATTCCAGCAGCTCACATATTGTAAGGCGTGGTCACGCCTTATTGAAAATGACCTTCTGCATAAATTTTCGCTCTTCCTCCAAAAGACTTGATTTTTGACAAGTGATGTTTAAAAATATGTCTTTAGGTTGAATTCCACTCAATCTTTGATATTTCACCACCTAGATCAGAATAAACACAATTTTCATAATTAAGCATATTTTCCAATCAAATTCTAAGGGAATTAAACACAATAAGTATAACTATTTATGGTCTATCAATCTCTTAGTCGGCATATGCCAATTTTATTCACCAACTTCTCAAATGTTGTTATAGGGAGTGCTTTTGTAAACAAATATGCCAAATTATCAATAGATCGAATTGGATGAATATCTAAAACACTTTGGTTTTGAATCTTGTGAATGAAAAGAACTTTGGTGAAATGTGTTTGGTTCTATCTCTCTTAATATATTCTCATTTGAGTTGGGCAATACAAGCAGCATTATCTTCATATAGCACTGTTGGGCTTCCTTTATCAAATAGGAGATCGCATGTTTCTTTGATATGTTGGATCATAGATCTCAACCATATGCTTTCTCTACTAGCCTCATGCATTACCAATATTTCAACATGATTAGATCATGCGGCAGTTAGAGTATGCTTAGTAGAACGCCAAGATATAGCAGTGCCACCATATGCAAACAAGTAACCCGTTTGTGATATAATTTTATGTAGATCAGATAAATATTCAGCATTTGCATATCCAATTAATTCTGATTTCGAGTCTTGTAGATAAAATAAGCAATATCTGATGTATCACGTAAATAACAGAAAAATTATTTCACATCATTCTAATGTCTTCGAGTTGGTGAGGAACTATATCTTACTAGCAAATTCATAGAAAATATTATATCATGTCTTATACAATTAGCAAGATACATTAATATTTCAATAGTACTAAGATATGGTACTTTTGGACCAAGTGTTTCTTCACCATCTTCCTGATGAAGAAAAGAGTACTTTTTCACATTCAGGTGTCTAACAATCATAGAAGAAGTCATTGGATGAGATTTATCCTTATTAAGACGTTTTAATATCTTTTTAATATAAGTTCATTGATGAATAAAAATCCTTCCAAATAAATGTTCAATCTATAGAACGAGATAAAATTTTGTTCGTTCTAAATCTTTCATTTCAAAATTCATTTTTCAAATAATTTATTATTTCTGTCAACTCTTCAGAAGTCCCAATGATGTTTAAATCATCAAACATAAACGCAATTATAGTAAAATCAGAATTTATTTTCTTAATAAAAACACATGGACAAATTGAATTGTTAGTATATCCTTCCTTCAAAAGATATCTATTTAGGCGATTATACTATATTCGTCCAAATTGTTTCAATCTATACAAAGATTTTTGTAGCTTAATTGAATACATTTCTCGTGGTTTTTTGAGCTACATGCTTCAAGTATTTTTAATTTGTCAAATACTTTCATATAAATGTCATTATCAAGTTATTAATATAAATAAGTTGTAACGACATCCATAAGATGCATATGAAGTCGTTCAAACTTGCTAGGCTAATTAAAAATTTAAATATAATTGAATCCACTACCAGGGAATAAGTTTCTTTATAATTAATGCCAAGTCTTTATCAGAATTCTTGTGCTACAAGTCGTGCTTTGTATCTCACAATCTCATTTTTCTCATTTCATTTACGCACAAAAAAAAACAATTTATATCCTACTAGCTTAATAATATAAGATGTTAAAACAATGGGCCCAAAGACTTGGCGTTTTTCTAATACATCTTATGGATATCATTACAGCTTATTTATGCTTGAATTGCATCTTTCATTTAGGCTAATCATTTCTTTGTCAATATTCAATGACGGACTTAGATTCAATGTCCTCATTTTCTTTTGCAATATCAATTATCACTACATTGTCGATAATAGTTTCACTTTTGTTCTATCGCTTACTTGAAGTGACATAATATCTTATTGTTTTGATCATTTTCATGCACTTAAATCTCTTTTGGGATTATTTGTTCTTCTATTTTTTTGTTATAGACTCTTCAAGAACATCAATTTTGGGACTGTTTCTGATTTATTTTGTTCCTTTTTCTTTCTTGGATTTTTATTCTTAGAACCAGGTGCCCTACCACGTTTCTGGAATGTCTTGGACTCATTTGCTATAATATTAATATATTGTCTTACTGGGATATTAATTCTAGCTGGAGCATTTTCAGCTGGTATATGAGATTTAGTAACTCTTTATAGATCACAAAATGTATTTGGCAATTGGTTTGCTATACTTTGCAAATAAATGATGCTTTGAACTTCTAGTTCACATTGTTTTGAATAAAGACTAAGATGATTTAATGATGGCTCATTCCAAATAATTTATTTCTCTAATTGCTTGTTCTCTCCCTCCAACTTAGGAAATGAAACCTCATTAAAATGACAATCATTAAATCTCGCAGTAAAAACATCCTCGTTAATGGCTCAAGATATTTAATGATAGATGGAGATTCATATCCAATATATATTCTCAATTTCTTCTGAGGTCTCATTTTTATGCGATGTAGGGGGTCAATTGGGACATAAACGCACATTCAGAAATTCTCAAATGGGAAATATTTAGCTCCTAGCCAGAAATCAACTATAATTGTAAAAATTTATGATAACCAGTTGGATGTAAAATTGCATATGTCCTCAAGCAATTATTGGGAGACTTATTTTCATAAGCAGTAGTCTAGCTATTAATTGGCGATGTTTAATAAAAGATTATGCTATACCATTTTGAGTATGAATATGAGCTACTGGATGTTCAACAATTATTCTAATTGACATGCAATAATTGTTAATGGCCTTCGATGTAAATTTATCGGCATTATCAAGACAAATTGTCTTAATAGCATATTCTGGAAACTGTGCTCTTAATCAAATTATTTGAGCAAGTAATCTGGCAAATGCCAGATTTCAAGTTGATAATAAACATACATGTGACCATCTTGTTGATGCATCTATTAACACCATAAAATATTTAAATGGTCCACATGGTGGATAAATTGGTTCACAAATATCACCTTGTATACGTTCTAGAAATCTAGGTGATTCATTTTGAATTTTGCTCGGTGAAGGCCTAATAATCAGTTTTCCTTAAGAGCAAGCTGAACATGATGATTCATTAGATTGAAGAATCTTCTAGTTCTTCAATAGATGGCCATAAGAGGTTTCAATAATTTTTCACATTATTGTTGATCCATGATGATCTAATCGATCATATCAAATAAGAAAAAATATTTGGATCAGTAAACTTCTGGTTTACTACCACATTTGTTTACATATATGTATAATATAAGCCAGAAGAGAAAACAGGTAATTTCTCCAATATATATTTCTTTTTCATTGTGAGAGTTGTAATATAGAGATATTCTATAATTTCCATATTTGGCGAATATCTTTAAAGCTCAATAAACTTCTATGAGATTTTGGGAGAATAATGTATTTTTAATAAAGAAATATGTACCTCCATGTAGTAATATATTTGCTCTTCCGGAGCCTTCAATTATTTTTTTACTACCAGATATTGTATTGATATAAGTTTCTCCTATTGTTAAGTGAGAAAAATACTTATTATCTCTTAATATGGTGTGTGTGGTAACACTGTCTGCAATATATAAATCTGAATTATTTATTTTTAATCCTACTAAAGATTGAGTAGGATCTACAATATTTTACCTTTCTATATAAAGAAAAATAAATAATACGTCAATTAGCATCAATCTTTTAAAGACTAATATATTTAGTTATTCAGAAACATAAAATATTTTCTTAATAAATTAGGATAATAGATTTCAAGATACTTAGTTCTTCAGAAACTTACGGTCAAAATTCTTCAAGAATTTATACTTTTGGTTATATATTTATTTAGTTCTTCAAGAACTAAAACTAATATTGATTCTTTAGGGATTTGTAAGTTCTTCAAGAACTAAAATTTATGATACAAGTACTTCAAGAATTAAAATTTATAATACAAGTTCTTTAGGAACTAAAATTTATAATATAAGTTCTTCATGAACTAAAATTTATAATATAAGTTCTTCAAAAACTATATATCACCAGTTCTTCAAGAACTAAAATTTATAATACAAGTTCTTCAAGAAACTAAAATTTATAATACAAGTTCTTCAGGAATTAAAATTTATAATACAAATTCTTCAGGAACAAAAATTTACAATAAAAGTTCTTGAGGAACTATATATAACACTAGTTCTTCATGAACTATATATAATACTAGTTCTTCAAGAACTAGAAATTAATTAACATTAACTAATATTAAATAATATATCTATAATAAATTAATTAAAATAAGATAGAAATAAAAAAAAACTATGATTCTACAAAAAATGCAGATAAAATTATAATTGCAATACAAACTAGTATTTGGCTAAAACAAAGAAATTTAGTAAAAATTCAAAAGCCACAAAATCAAAATAAAGAAATAGGTGTGATAACTAAAATGGGTCCTTGTAAATTCAATAAATACTTCAATAAAAATATAGTATAGCTTCATGCAAATTTTTTTAAAATATGAAAAGAAAAAAATAACTCTATCTTAAATGTTGTTTTAAGCAATCGTGCTGATAACAATATTGTGAAATAAAGAATAAGAAGAAGATTAAAGAGTATTATAAAATTAAGATAAAAATAAAGTAAATAAAGAGAGAATGAGGAGTAATTTTCTATATGTATGTATGTATGTATGTGTGTTTATATGTTTATGTGTTTCATTCCATTAATTGTAATACATATTTATAGGTGTAAAAGGTTACAAAGATAAGGTTCTATTTATACAAGAAGATCTATCCACAGACACAATGATAGACATTCAATATAACTCAAATATTATCACAACAATAATCACATTTAACTGAAGTAATTTGTATTTTCTTAAAGAGATCATGTTAAAATAATAAAATAAGATAACTACTTCAAATTTAAATAAAAATTAGATAATAAAGAAATTTGTTCAATCTCTTAATATGATATATAAAATATAATATAATTAACCAGTTGAATTATATAATTGTTAACATTGTTAATTCGATTTTAAAAGACTTAGAGGATGTTTGATTCAGAGAAAAAACGATATTAAAGTGTTAGTGGTAGACAGTTGATTTAGCCTTAATCAGCTGTTAATCATACCAGCTCTATTTTAAAATTTCTTATTAATTTATTTAATTTATTTATTTATTTAGACAATAAAATGATCTTGTAAAATTTATTAATAATAACTTATTTTAACTTGATCTCATATAATTAATTTTATATAATTTATAATAAATAATGAGAAATATTGAAACTGTTCTTTCCAGTAGTATTGCTGCTGTCTTTTTTGCAGCTCCCACGACAAGTTTTTTTCTTTACATAATGAAACTTATCATAGTGGCACTCTTCGGTCCGTTAAACCAACTCCATTATTTTTTTAAAATTATATTTAATAGTTAAATAATTATGATATTTATAATTATGGCATTTAAAGTTAGAAATCTTTTATCGGTGGAATTCAAATTTTAATTTATATTTTTAGAAAAAGCTTTATAAATATTTTTGTATTTGATGATTTTTAATCATAGATGAAAAATGTAATGAAATTATGCTATTTAATGAAAAAATACACTTTATTATTTTTTTCATCAATTTTTTTATTATTTATTTAATCATGTAATTATCAGATTTTTACTCAAGTCAAAGCTAAAATTCCCACCTACAAAATTCTAATTTATGATCTTATAGGTTAGCTTTAAAGAGATGTGTACTTTTCAGAAATTAAAAACTATATAACTCTCAAACTTAATTATTCTAGGTGAAATGAAAATATATCCTATTCAATTTCATGGAGTTTGGTTTTATCATACTCATTGTTCGGTTAATTTAGATATTAATTATCTAATTTGGTCATACAATATTTAAATAGAGATTATCATTTCTAACCTATATTATTATATCAATTATAATTATGATTTTCTTTTTGAGAAAGTTTACATAAAACTATTGGACGAGTGATACCTGCTTTGAAATATTTTATTATTATTTTATACATATGTTTTTCTAATAATAGAATATAAAATGCTCCACTAATAAACAAAATCCCATTTTGTTTTCACAAAAGAAATCAACATAATAGTACTCAAAAGAAGAAAAATCATATTTCTTTGATTTATGTTTATTATTTGCCACTTCAAGTAATCATGAAAAAAGCAAATTATAGATGCAAGGCGGCTAATTCCAAACTCAAATCAACAATACTATATTATCATCATTTTGTAGACTATTTCTTCCAGAGGTTAGCATTGATTTTGTGCAGGATTAATATAAACAATTTTAATGAAATTAATAAGAAGTTATTAAAACTTAATTTATATAATTTAATTAAATAAGTTTAAAAGATCCATTTATTATAATAAATTTAGAAAAATTGGAAAAAAAGTACGTTCAATTAAATTATTTTAAATTAAAATATGGCACTTTTATATATTTTCAAGTTTTTTAATAAAATTCAGGTACTTTATATTTTATTTTATATTGTTGAGAAATTTCTAAGAATTTATAATTATCTTATATGTAAAATATTTTCAAAGTGATGAAATTACTAAATACATTTCTAAAATTAAATTTAGTAAGTTAATATCATATAGAGTACTTAAAATTTGATTTAATTAGTAGTGATTAATTTTGAAAGTATAGTATTAACGTTACGTTTATAGGATTAAATATAAAATAATAAAGAAAAGATAAGATATCCCTTCTGAAAAGATGTAATTCGAAATTCTAGATAATGAGATTATTAAAAACCATATATAACCGTGAAATTTTTATGGTGTATAAAAGATATTCATTTTAGTATATGAATTTATAAATAAAATTATGAATTCAAATTTTATCATAATTAAATAAAAAATTACAACTTGAATAAGTAAATAATTAATAAAACTTTTTAATAAATTAAAATAATTTTATTGAGCATACCTTTTAAGAGTATTTAGAAATAAGGTCACGAATTGTTGTAATGCTATTTCGAATGCTACATTTCTCAAATTTTTTTCCTATCACTTGTTCTTCAATTTTATTTGAAGATATATAGAAAATAGAATGGAAACAGAAAATATAAATATATGAATGAAAAATAATAATTTATATTAGAATAGTAGTTGTGGTAAATAATGACATTTCAATTATCAAGAGGTAAATATTGACATAACACATAAATTTAGCAAAATATCAAAATTAAAAGCATTGTTTTAAAATCAAATCAGATTGGTCGATTTAATCGAGAACTGCTGATCGGACTGGTCTAATTGTTTATATACAATTAAATTTGATTAAATCGAATTGAATCATCTAAATTGGAAAGAATTGATTTAATGAGTCGACAATTTACTATATTTGGTAAGAAAATAATTTTTAAGAAAAATTGAATAATCTTGTATTTTTCCATTACAACTGCATGCATTAAAGAGAAAATATAATAATTTCTTAAAATTTTAAGCTTCTGCTTATAATTTATTTTCTTATAACTTCTATTCTTTTTTAATTTTTTCATTATTTTACTTTTAGGCTTAATAGCAAAATAAATTTTATAATCCTATTGACATGTGCATACTTATATTTCTTATTGGATTATTTAGATTTTGGTGTTTGGATTTTGTTAGATATATTATTTTATTAGTTACTTATCTTATTTTGGAATATTAAAATTAGAAATCACTATTAGTATATATTATATTATTGTTTTATAGTAAAGATAGATACTTTTATTAAATCGATTAGACCAACAATTCAACCAGTCCAACCAATTAAACCGGTAAATGACATTTTAACTGATTAACTTATTGGTCCAATTTTAAAAATATTACTTAAAAATTCTCAATAATTTATTATAATTAATTGAGGAGATTACATAGGCTTATATTAATACAAATAGGCCATTAATTTGGTTCTGAAGATTAAAAAAAAAAAAAAAAAAAGAGGTGGTTCTTCTATAAAAACTAAAATTAAAATTAAGAATTCACTACAATGTAAAATAATTTTTTTAAAATTTATAAAAAAAATTCAAATGAAAGAAGAAAAAATGAAAAGCAAAATCCCAATGTCATGCCAACATCAATTTTAATTAATGATCAGAAAATTTGATGAATATCCATTTGACATAGGAAAGATAGATATGAACAAAGAAGATTTATAGTGATTGCTGACTAAATAGGTAGGGCTTAAGAAGGGCAAACAAGGAGGTGTTGGTGATATGATTTTGCTTCACCTTAATAAAGAAAGTTTGACATGATATGTCTTTTAAAAGGTTTTTCACATCATCAGATTTTTCAACCTGATTTTTTTTTTTTAATTTTATTCCAATTAACATTTCTCCTTAGCTATCTAATATACACTCATTTTCCAATTCTATAATAAAAGACAAAGCCAACTAGTTAGGATATATCAACTCCCTTAATTTATATCTTAATTATCATAATTAAATCAAATGCTACCATTTATCTCTTTGCTCTCTTATCTCGTTTTCACCTCTTTGAACTTGATGCTTTGATTGTGGTCTATATAGCATGACACTTTTCATTTTGAGCCGTAACCCTAGAAAAGGTTCTACCCAAAAAAATAAAATAAAAGGCTTTTGCTTAATACACTAAGTTAATGATAGAGAAAGAGACATAATAATTTGTATATATGTCACCGTATATACACTGAATTGCTAAATTATTAATATATCTTTTTTTAATTTTAAATAATTAAATATGTGTTAATTATTTAATTTAAAATATAATAAAACAATAACATATACATATTATTCTCTTATTTCTTTCATAGTATACACATATATTGCAATTAAGAATTACCCTTACTTTCTGCTCATAATTTAAATTTGAATGGTTTAATTTAATATATGTAAAGCATGCTAATATTGTATTCAAGCTTTAACACTTTTGAATTAATATTACGAATTAAGAGTAAATCAAAATAATTATAAATTTAATACATGTTTCAGTTAATAAATAATCTATATATATATATATATATATATATATATATATATGTGTGTACTATTTTTGATACATATGTACTATTTTTGACACATGTGATTTAAAAATAGTATATTAATTATATTTTAATATTATATTGACTAATAAATTAGTTTTCTAATTAGATAATGATTCTAACTATAAAAATAATATTTTTAAATATTATATTCACTAATAAATTAATTTCTAATTATATAATAAGTTCTAAAAAATAGTAATATCAATTATATAATACTAAAATTAATAAATAAATATTTTAAAATAATATTTTATATTATTGAATTAATAAAATTTTAAAAAATAGAGATATTTAAAAATAATTACTTTACTATTATTTTAAAATATTATAAATTAATATTAAATATTAAAAAATTATTAAATTATATTTATGAATCTAATAATAATAACTGTGGAATGCACGGCCAAACCACTTATTATATTTAAAATTTGATTGAAGCAAGATGTAAAATACCGGACAATGAGAAATACATCAAGAATCTGATAGAGAGAGAGAAGGAAATCAAGAATGCAACAGTTGCAAATGCCTTCAGATAGAAGACCCAATGGATATTAATTTTGGGCCTCATTAATTTTAGTACTCAAAAACATATTGTTATAAAGTCTGTTTAGAGCGGGCGACAGGCTACAGCCCATTGATCATGGAAGTTCCTCTAAAAGAAAATTCTGTTAGGATTTTCATTGGAATCACTAATTCCTTTAATTTTCCTTTTCAGTAAATAATTTTAATTCAAAATAAATTTAATATTTTTTGTTTGGCTTTTGTGATTGCATAATATGCAAAATTATTCCACTATTAATATCTTCTTTCCTATAAAAAAAAAAATACGGTGAGATTTTAAATTTAGCGTCCACTTGTAAAATAAAGCATAACAAAAAAAAAAAGATCCCTACGCGACGGAAAAATGAGAAGACAGTTGCAAATTTTTATACTTCCAATTGTATATATCTCGCTTTAGCATATGTTCTGCATGGATCAATTCTTTTTAATCCACACCTTCTCTTTTTCCTCTTTTTTTTCTTTAATCTTTTGTGTCTTTTTCTTTTGTGTTTCTTCTTTTTAACTTGCTTTTAGTGAAGACCCCAAAGCCTATCGGAAAAAAGGAAAGGCACAACCTTTTCTTTTTCGGCCAAAGTGGCTGCCAATTCAATGTCATGTAACCAAGTTTAGTAGTTGACTAATGACCTAATGCTAATTGCTATACACTATATATGTTATGCTATGTGTGATTTTAATAAGGACAAAAGTTGTAGTCTTCTTTTAAATGAATTCATGGATGAAATAAAGCACATGTCAATTTCTAGAATCAATTCAAGAATAAAGAAGAGGATAACTACACATTCGGGAAACTCTTTTTTAATTTTATTTTTCTCTTGAAGAACATAGAAAATTCTGAAGACTTATTTATTTATACTCAAAATATATAATCAATATATTTGCTCCGATCTCGTGTTTTTTTCTTTCCATTTTTAGGAATAGATAACGAAGCACGTTTATAAAAAAATAATATATATGTTAATTGAGAAAATTTGCTTAATTTTTGACATTGAAAAAGTTAGTGAGCCTCTTTCTTCCACGGGGGAGAAGAGATTTGCTGATTCTTGTGAAGAACATGGGAAATAATTAGAATTAGATGGGAGAGTGTGGTGTCTTTTGTACTATAAAGTAATTGTCAGAAGAAAAATATTATGGAGATGGCATGTTCTTGTCTTGTGAGTTTGTGATAATCTAAGTCTTGAGAAAGAATGAAAATTAAGAAGAGGTGCATGCACATGCCTACCTTCCATCTTTAAAACAAGTTTCTTTTTGTCCCAAAACCAATTTCTTGTTTTCCCAGTGGATATAATTTAATTCTAATATTATAAAGTGAATTTTAATTTACCATATGGATCTGAGGAGGGTTTTTAAACATGTGTAAAACTTTTCTCCACCGTTGATTTTCTTTATATCTAATGGCTATTCTCATATATTTCGTATTTCCTCATTATGTAGTCATTAATTAATTATGTTTTCTTATTCATTTTCCATCTAAAACCGGAATCTACTTCCTTTTATCATTAGATATGAAGGAAAACAATGGTAGAGAAATTGTATAAAATTACAAAATTGTACACATTTATTAAGAAATAAATATGTCATGCATAAAGCTCCTTAAACTTTAAGCAACCGATGCATTCACATCAATTTGAGTTTGATCTGAATTCTTGGACATATATGTGGAAGTGGAAAGGGACACTCCTTTAATCTCATCCTCTTCAGCTAAAGAGTTTTCTTTTTTGATATAACTGGAAACTACAATTCTTTTCTTTCATTTTAATAGCACTGCTTTTTTTTTTTAATTATTTTTATTACATTCTTTCTATCTTCTCTATAAAAAAGATATGTCATATTTCACAATTTATTTTAATTTAATAACACAAATAAAAAATGATAATTTTATAATACTCTTACAATCTTAAACTATTTTTAACTTATTTTATATTTTCTCACTTTTTTTTTAATTTTTTGAACCGCAATTTTGCGAATGGAATCATTTTATATAAAAATAAATATTTATTATTAATAAAATTTTATATTTTTTAATTAGCAATCTATTTAAAGATATTAATGAGGTGTTGAAATAAAAATGAAAATTATTGGTGTTTGCTAACCCAACTTATTACTTAAAATTTAAAAATTAAAATACTTATTAATTTTAAATTGATTTAGTGACATATTACAGGCATAATAATTTAAATGTTTCAATTAAGTCAGAGACCACTTAAAATGATAAGTAAAAACATTTTAACTTAAAACAACTGGATACGCTTAATAATTAAATTTTTAAATTCTTTTATTAACGTGACTTTTGTAATTTTAATATATTCTTAAATTTTATAATAACAAGTTAGTTTTTTTAAGATTTTATATTCACACATGATTGCTTGAATTCTTAAATTTTAATTAAAAATTTTAAATTCGTCTTTTCTCTTTTTTCTTTTTTTTTTTTAAAAAAAAGGAAGAAAGAAATTAAATTAAGATGAAAAAGCCTTAGTACAGTCCTGGACAATTAAAGGATAGACAGTAGAAGGAACATCATCAACGAAAAAAATAAGAACAATTATAATGAAGACTAAGGGAAGCTAAATTATGAGCAACAATATTAATTTCTCAGGGAATCGGTGACAAACCAGCAGAGGTGAAACGTGACAGTAGGATCCACTTTAGTGAGGTGCCTTCACAAGAGTAACCACATTCGAGCAATCTACTTCATTTCAATTCTTTTATATAAACAAAACTTCATTATTAATTTCTATAGTCCTCATTTAAAATTTTTAATAATTTTTTTAAAAATATTTATTAGAGATATTATCTTTGTATTATGATAGTTTTTTTCAAATATTTTATTAATAATTTTTATTTTTTTCTTATTTTAAAACTGTATTTAATAATTAAAACTTAAAAATCAATAGTACGAGATTAAGTATATTCAATTAAAAATTTTAAAAGTTTTCGATAATAACAGTTACCAGACATATTAGTTAGATTCAACACTTAAAATTCCAATGTTTAGTACATTCAACAGTTAAAATTCAGTACTTAATTTTTTAGGATTTAAATTGAAGTTTTACCAGAGGCCACTTTAGGCAATAATATTAAGTTAGTATGGTAGAATAAACTAAGAAAATGTCAATATTTTAAAAGTATTACAAAAATACATAATTATTTGATTTGTTTAATATAATTACATTAATTTTAAAATTTATAGAAAAAAATAATAAAGAGAAGGTTATTAGCATTTCTCTATATAAAAAAAGAATAGAAATTAGTATCAAACAATAAAAATACACAAAAACATATTTATTTTGATAATCATTTATTATATTGACCGATTCATAGATTGCAATTTTATGAGAAGTATGATTGATTTGGTAACATTAAGCCACTTATTAATTTTATAAGTGTTTTTTGATAAGTTCAATGATTTAATATCATATTTAATTTTTTTATTTTTTTCATTGTTCCTGGAGAAGGAGAACTCAACATCCACATCACCTCTCTCATAGGAAGAGAACTTAACATTCCATACATGGTCAAGTATATAGACCGTTACTAAATTTTGTCCTTTATAATATAAGGATACCAAATTTTTAAATTATAAATTATTACTAGATTTTGATTTTAATGGTACCAACAAATTCATTTGCCACACTAAGATGATGTAACACTTGAAAATGAATATTCTAAGAATTTTTTTTCTAACTCCATATCATCAATGATACATGTAAAAAATAGCTTATACCATTAAATTTAGTCAGCAATTGGATATATTATTGACATTATTGTAAATCCTAAAATTAATTTAGTATTTATTTTTTTGTAGCGTTTGAATTGGTCATTAAACTTTCATAGAATTTTATGTTGATGAGAAAGAGTTTGGACTGTAACGAAACATCAAAAAAGCACAACCATAATCTATATGTGGCAAATAAAATTCATATTCAATCATATTTCAAAATTTTATGTCAAAAATAAATATACATGTCAAAATAAAAAATTTATATGAATATAACGATACATGTCAAAAGTTTTTGTTTCATAATTTAATTTAATATAACAAAATATAGAGGCTAAATGCAAATTTAGACACCTGAACTTCAATATTTTTGTTATTTTGACATCTTAACTTTTGACTTAACCGGATAAGTACCTCAATTTGTATTATTTACGACATCTAAATATTTTTTGATATCTAATTTCATTTAACATTTATAACATGTATTATGTATAAGTGTTTTAATGTTATTATAAAATAAAATTCCATTATTTGTTAGATTAAATCAAAAAATAAAATTTTTTAGGGATTATAAAAATAGAATTTAGGTGTTGTTAGATTAAATTAAAAATTAAAGTTTTAATGCAACTAAATCATCAATGTCGAGGTTTCTAGATATGTATCCTTCCCATATATGCATTATCAATCCACATGTTCAATTATTAGCCTTTTTGTTTTTAAAATAATGATAATATTTAGTATTGGTGTTATTGGCCTTATTTAATACTAGCAATTTATTCATCTTAATGCATAATTATTTTATTTATTTTATATTTAAATTTTTTATTTTCCTATATTATTATAATTTAAATTAATAATATATTGATATAAAATATATTTTTATTTTTATTTTTATGATATTTTTATTTATGTCTATATTAGTTATTTATAAAAATCATATAATATAGTACAATAAAATAGATTAAAATTAAAGTTGATAAATAAATATAGTTCTCATATTTATTTGTCTTAGCATATAATAAATATAAAAATCTCAGAAGATTATATTATATGATTTTTACTATTTAAATCATTACTTTTTAATATTATATATTAAATTTTTTCTAATTATTATATTTGACCAATAAATTTTTAAATGTATCATAAATTTCTTTTAACTAATTTTTTATGATTCGAATTTAACATTTTTATCTTTTACTATTCTATTATTATTATTATTTAATTTTATATTTATATGAATATAAAAATATATTTTATTAGATTATTATTAATATATAGTAGCTATGATAATTATTATATTTGTTATGAACATAATAGTCTTATATTTAGATAAATTAGAAATTTTTATTATTATTCATTATTAGCATTTAAGATAATATCTAATTTTTATAAATATTATAATTAATATTTTATAAATATTATAATTAATATTTTATAAATATTATTGTATATTATCTTTTTATTAGAAAACAACATAATGTCATAATTTTATAAAATTCTACCATAAATCTCATAAAAGAATTTAACTATCTATAAATTTAGATGTTCAAAATTGAAAAATCTGATTTAACAATTGAAAATTCATGTAGACTCATTGATTTGAATTTTCTTATACATAAATTGGTGCTCATCAATTTCAAACGAAAGATACTTAATGCACTTAAACAGACGAGTTGCCCACACGTGCGGGTAAAGAACTCAAAATTAATAAGGAAGAAGATCAACAGTCAATGCATATCTCGGAAGAATGACACTTCGTGGAAAATTAGAGAATTTATACTTCCACGTCACCAAAAAGTGTCCAGATTCTATTCTTTTAATAGATAAATTGTGATAGAAATAAATTTATATTATTTTACTATTTTTTAGATAATCAAACAATTTAAATCTATAAAAATTTACGTTCAAAAAGGATAAATTCGAATTTGTATGAAAGATAATACCAAAAGTTTCTTAGATATTATTATACATTTAAAAAGATAAGATTTAAAATTATAAATTCAAATTGAAATTCTTAACGTATATATTGTTTCTAGTAATAAAACATATTATAATAAAAGATTATTTTTCTTACCTTTCATATTAAAATTTCTAATTTTTATTTCAATTGTGATTTATAATATAAATATTAAATATTTTAAAAAAAATAAAATTTAGTAATTAAGAGTTAAAATCATATTAATAAATTTCATAATATAAATCAAATTTTTAAAAAGAATATGTAAACTAGTTGTTATAATTACAATAAAATTTCTATATTATTTCTAATATAAAAAAAGACAACGAAATTACAAATATGAAAAATATATTAGTAAAATCCATCCATTAAAAATAATAAATTTTAAATTTGACCTATCACAAAAGATGGAAGATAATGATTGGTATGGTAGTATCTTATTAAAATCTGAAAGGATACATTTCATAAATGTTTGGCATCAAATTAAAGTCTAGTAGCTATCTTTATTCAATTGTGAGAAATGTGTAATAAGGACCATAATGAGATGGAAAAAATGATACACATGACTTACATATGTTACATGAAATATTCAGTATAAATAAATAGGAGACAAGTCAATTCAACCAGCTGGATTGATAACAGCTTTGTCTTTTATCGATTTTTTATAATATAAAAAAAATAATATTAAGAATATTCATTTTTTATTTTTATTAAATTTATGATTTGGGTTGATTTTGAGTTTTTTCAGTTATGTTTTTTTAAAATAGCTAAAAATTAAAAAAATTATAAAATAATGAAAATAATCCAAAATAATTGAGATATGACTAAAATATAATTTTATTTTCAAAAAATAATTTAAACACAATAAAAATAATGTAATCTTAATATATTTTAAAAAATTTTCTAAAATAAAATTTAATGAATATATATCAATTATTTATAAGATTGATATAGAGATAAAAACTTACATTAAGTCTAGATAAAAAAAATTTAAAAATATATTATATTTTTTATATTAAATGGTTGACACATATTATATTATTTAAAAATAATAAATATATTATTTAATAATTTATAAATTCGACATATACAAGTAAACATATACTAAATGGTAATAAATTTTTTAAAAAATATATTATATTAAGCCATATAACAAATAGGAAAATTACAAACTTTTACCTTTTCTTTAAACTTTATCACCAAGTTTATTTTCTATCCATTAAATGAATAAAACAATTCTAACATATGTAACGTCATAGAGTGATCACTTGCCGATTTGCTTAAAAAGATCATTTTCCCAAAAAAAAAAACAAAAAAACGAAAAAGGAATATTAGTTCTCTCTCTCTCTCTCTCTCTCTCTCTCTCTCTCTCTCTCTCTCTCTCTCTCTCTCCGTTCCCATAGATTTCCTTTAATAACATGTTTTTCCCAAGCCCGTACACATACACACGTAAATACATAATATATATATATATATATATATATATACAAAATTATACCTATCTCTGATTATTTTACCATTTTAATTAGTTTAATATTCTCGTTTTTAATATAATCTAATAGATATTTTAAATTTATTTTTACAATATTTTAATATTTATTGACATATATTTTTATTCAATACATTTACGTGTTCATATATTATTAAAAAAAATTGAGTATATTTATTAAATTAAATTAAAAATTAAAAAATTTAAATATTAAAAAGAATAAAATTCAAAATGTCTATTAAATTAAACTGTTAAAGTGTTAAATTGACTAATTAATACAAGTATAAATATATTTAACTCACATATATATGCATAAAAGAAAAAGTAAATTAAAGACCAAATGCATACTTATGCCTCTAAAATTTTAGTTACTTAATTAGTTTAAATGTCGAACTTTCAAAAGAATCTAATAGAAAGTTAAATTTATTTTTTATAATTTTTAAATATTTTTTGAAATGTGTCTTTATTCAATATATCTATAGATATTATATGAAAATAAAATATAAAATTAATGTGTATGTTTGATTAAGTTAAAAGTTAAAAGTTAAAAGTGTTTATATATTAAAAAAAATAAAATCAAATGTTGATAAATTAAATTGCAAGTGAAACTATTAAAGTGATTAATCGAAATAAGTTTCTAAACATAAATATATGTTTATCTTAAATTAAAGCTTATAACATATTTATTTAAAAGATTCCCAAAGATTTAGATAAGATGTAAACATAATTATAGAACAAATATATTGAACTCAATATCGGAATTACTCTTTTTCTAATTGATGTAGTAAAATTTATTTCTAAATTTATTATTTAAAGTGTAGAGCCTCAATATTTATTTATTACTTAAGACTTTATATATATACTATAATTAATAAGAGAGTCACATGTATATATCTGCCATTTATGTTTTGATATTGGATAATGGATACATACTATATTATTTAAAATAAATAGATATATATATTTATCATCTATCGGTTTGATGTATAAGCGGAGTTATAAGTAAATATAAATATAAAATTTTAATTTATTATATAACCTATATTTATTTATCTTTGATTCATATGCAGTGCACTAAACCGTGAATTATATAATAAATGATAGCTATTTTTTTATATTTGATATAAAAATAAAATTTTATTTAAAAAATAAATATTTTTATTATTTAAATAAAATATAAATATAGCTAATATTTAATTTGAGACTATGTAGCATTGTAATATTAAAACAAATTTAATTAGTCTGGTTTCTGTATGTATAAGCCATGGGATTGTCTGGAGATTTGAGATTTTGGGCCACTTTGGAAGTTCTCGAAGGCAAAAGGTGGAAGAGGCAGCAAAATGGTTAGAACAAGACGGCGACGACACGAGCAGTGCTGATTTATATGGCTAAGGTCGAAGAAGCAAACACGTCGACAATTGTTTGTGGCCAAGTGTAGTAATGCATGCATGGGATTCCACCGCATCAACAGAACGTGTACTGCATTAACAGACAAAGAAAAAAAGAAAAAAGAATTAATGATACGGTAACAATATTTAGGAATAAATATAAAAGATAGAATGTAATTTTACTGTTTTGGTACTTTTAGTATGTACTATTTATCTAGATAAAAAAAAATTTATAATTATAAATAATCACAATTAAAAAGTTTTTATTACTAAGATTCAGTAATTTTTATTTCAACCAACTATCATTATCATATTATTTGTAGAATAATGTATAATTTTATTATTTGATGGTTAAATTATAGTTTAAAAATCAATAATATAATGAGATGGATTTGATGGTAAATAACAATATTTTAAATTGTTTAACTATAAACTCATATTATCACATAAATAATATAATAATAATAGTTGTTAAATAAATATGGTCAAATCTTTACGAATCGCTATTTTATAATGATGAAATATATTTTTTTATAATTTTTTAATTATATATCTTTTTATTTGAAAAGAAAAATCATTCAAATATTTAATTTTGCTAGAGTAAACCACATACATTTACAAAAAGTAACATATATCTAAAGGGAGAATTTATGAACACTCTTCTAAGATTTGGTATAACCCATATTTATATTTTTTATTTTTTGATAATATACACTTTCATTTCTCATGGTAATTGCCGTCTACTTAAGTATTAGTATTGTGAAATTATTAAAAAAATTTGTTCAATTCTGTATTTTTATTATTTTTTTATTTAGATAAAAGAAAAAAAAATATTATATATTGTCTCTAATTTAAGTGATAAATATCTCTATTTCATTTAAAATAAATTTTAATTTAATATTAATTCACATAAAAGTAAAAGCATCTTTTAAAATATTAAAATATAACACCTCAATACTTTAACCAATTTAAAATTTATTAAACTAACATACTACTAACGAAATATAACTATTATATTGAATGGATATAAAAAAAATTATATAATTATTATAAAAAATTAAAAAATGTAAATACAAATTATATCGAATTTCAGATGGCATTTTTATTTACCTCCGACTAAAGTTAGAAAAAAGCAAACCACACCCGATTTTTAGAAATCTCAATAATGTTATTAAAAATTATACGTCGTTATTTTGTCAACATGTCAAAGTTGACATATATTAAAAAGCGGCTATGAGTCAGCTTATTCTAAAATAAATAATAAATATTTTAATTTTATAAATTTGTTCTTTAATTCTATGTATAGGCTTGTGCTAAGATTAATTGATTATGACTTATTTAAGAATTAACCAAATCAAGAGATGTGAATTTTATACAATACACAAGGATGTGAGTTTGGAGATTTGACGTAGGGGAAATAACATCAAGAACTTGAACATTGAGGAGAAAAGAAATTGCAAAAAAGATGAACCAGAAAATAGGCTAAAAGAAAGAAATGGATATCCTTTGCATGCCAATTTGACCACTGGACAAACCTCACCTACTTGAAGAAAATACGGGCTAAAGACAAAGAACACTCGGCTTCTTCTACCTGGAAATCAAAACAAACAAGACCACTGAACAGAACAAAGAAAAGTGCAAAACAGACACTCTAAACTAGCAGCAAAAACAGCGAATATAGCAGCAAATGGCAATCAGCTGAAACCAGAAAAAGAAAAAGAACAGCAGTAAGTACTGCTGCAACACAGCAGGCGGAATCATAAAAAGAAAACCAACAGCCAGCAGCAGAAAGAAGAAATCGGACAGCAGGAGAAGCAACACCCTAAGTACATTAGTATGGGATTGTTCATTAATCTGATGAAAACTATATTGGACATCTCTTTTTCATGGGTTATCAAGTCCATCAAGAAGGTATGGAGACGTCTTGAGCTTCAGATTATGCTATGGGAGATTAGAGGCATGGATCCACTTTTTGTTATTGCACCTGAAATATACCCAATTGGCAATGAAATTTATTAGTATATTATTCTACTTTTTAGTATATTCTGAGTCTTTTCTTATAAGAATTTTATCGATTTTAAAATCATTATATTAAGCATATTTTTGGATAGCTTACGTATATCTTTAAATCTCTCAACAATAATATAAAATTCTCTCTCTAAGTCTCTCGAAGCTTCCCTACTGTTAACAGTACCCTTCACTTGGGATAGTTTTCGGTTGCTTTTGCCACCGGAAGCTTACCCCAACACCTTTCTTTTCTCTGTATATACATATCTGTGGATTTCCTTATTTATGAATTTGTGTTTTAGTTTTGTCAAATGGGTCTTCTTTGTTTTTGGGTGTCCTGTAGTTTTAATGCCTTTTTCAAGTCTTTATGCTGACTCTCTGTGGTCAGTCCTGTCTAATGTTGATCTTCATCCGATGATGTCCGACATTCTCATCGACTTCAGTCCTGTGGGGCACTCTCATTTGAGGGAATTTAGGAGTTCCGGATGATTTTCTTGGGACTCCATTTATTACTTTTTTCAGATTTAAACCTGCTTTTCAGAAGGCCTATAACAATTAACAACTTGATTTACCCAGCGAAATTTCAGATTAAAGGCACTCTTGATATTCGCTTATCTAGACTTGTATTATATTTACTATTATTTGTACTGTTTTGGATTCTTTAGCCTTTTCAAACCAATTGTTTCTTCTTTTTTCTTGATGAAAACACATATATATATTATTAAATAATTAATATTTATTTAATTATTAAAAATTATTAAATTTATGATAAATTATTTATTAATTTAATATTTAAATAATGAGTATATGTGATTAAATTAATTAAAAAAATATCATTTTTTATATAAAAAATTAACTTATAGTAGTTTAATTGGAATTTTCTCCAGCACGCCATTCTACCTATTTATCTTTCTCGGAGGAATCCTGTTTGGATCATCAAACACTATCATTATATGAATGAAATCAATTATTCACTTTCCTTTATTCGTTTTTAAGTGAATTCTTCAGTCAAATTATATGCTGATTGGGTGGAACTTCTTACGATTGCTAAAAGATGATAGAAATTATAGTCAAATCCGATGTGGGTATCCAGCATTATCTCTTTTGGGATATCGTTGCTACTCTTATGTCTATCTATCTTGTAATTGTAGACTGTATGTGCTGAGTCAGCTACCAGACAATTATCCATATTCTTTTGATTGAATTGAATTTACATCACGCTGTGTTCTCGAATGAAACAAACTGTACCTTATCTAATCAATTAAAAAGTTTTGGATGCCACCTTCACTTGTGAACTTAGGGGAATTGGTACAAAAAGATAACAGGATGCTCATTGGTGGTGAATCAGTTCTGCGGGCTTTGCCGAACATAACATTTGACTTGGAAAGTACAAATTTAGCCTCCTTTCTCTTTTCTCATTTTTGTACCGTAGATCTCAAAATGGTTGAGGGTAATTAATTTTTCATTTTATATTATTAATTTTAAAAATATTAATTTATGTTGTCTCTATTATAAATTGTTAATTTTTCTTTTATAAAAATTTTATAGTGCTTCATTGTAGAAGTGCTGAATTTTTCTTTTACTTAAAAATATGATAATAACAGAAAAATTTACATCGAATAACTAAAATATATATATATATATATATATATATATATATATATATATATATTATAAATAGATGGACTCCCATCCTCAACAAGATAATTGGTAGATTTTTTGTCAAATATATATTTATCAATCTTGACTATAATTTTTAATTTTTTTATTTAATTTAATATATCTAAATTTAATATTTTTATAATGTTTTAATATCTGTTGATATATGTGGATCTAAATATATTATATAAAGGTGTATAAATATTGTTAGAATTGCGTGTTAACAGTGTTGGTGTTTTTTTGTATTTGTTAAAGATTGTACGAGGAACATTTCTTAGTTCTATGTCCTTGAATTCGCCGTAGCTGACAGTACTCATGTATGGACGTTGTGAACGTTGACTAGAATTACCAGTCTTGTAGGATGCCTAGAATTTCGATTAAAAGAGTTATAATTATTGTTGGAATTGCCATTGTTGGGTCTCCAATTGCTTGTGGTGCGAGTTGTGACATTGGCAGTAATGGGAAAACAATGTTTCCTGTTTGTGAGTGATGAGTGATGCTTCAAAGTTGAGAAGTTTTTCTTGTAACTTCTCAGACGAGATGGGGTTGTGCTTTGCTTGTACTGCCCGTGCCAGTTCGTTATTATCATCTCCAAGGGCTTCGAGAATTTTGTCTGAAAGATCATCAAATGGAGATCCCAGTAGAGCTAACTCATCAGCTCTAGCTTTCACTTTCTGTAATAACTCAATAGTGTCTAACCCTTTTGTCATGTGTGTTATTTAATTGCTGACTTGCTTAATAGGACCTCTTGATGGCTTTGCATAGGTATTGGCTAGAGTTGACTAGGCTTTCTTTGAAAGCTTTTGCATTAGCAACAAAATGAATAATGGTGGGAGAAATTGATCCAATAATGACATTAAGTATCGGTTGATCCTATCGGCTCCAAAAAGAGTGGGCAGGATTAAGGATGATTCTGTCGTTGTTGATAATAGTGGCCGCTGGCGAGATTTTGATCCATCAACATATCCTTGTAAATCATAGTCGATATATAATAGAGTTTGGAATTGGAATTTCCAAGAGACATAATTTGAAGAAGTTAATTTCAAGGGAGTTTGTGCAGCTACATTGATGGTAATAAGGAAACTATTCGGCTCATTAGTATTTCTAATGATGGGATTTGAATGATTACTAGGCACTGGAGTTTTAGAAATTTAGATAAGAACGAAAGAAACGAGCAAAGAAATCTGATATTAGGTTAAATAAAGAAATTGAAGATGTTTAAAGATTAAAAAAATAAATTTCAAATATTTATTAGTTAAATCAGAAATTAAAATATTAATTTAACTAATTTATATAAATCCAAAAGTATAAATATATTATTTATTAAGTAAAATTTTATAAGATAGGTAATTTTATAAAAAAAAAAAAAACATAAATATCTATGAATATTAATCACAGTTATGAGGTGTGAAATTAGTCATGAATTTGATTCGCATAATACATGTACCTGTTCAGGATATTTGTCCCAATCTAAATCCATTCCAGCTTCAGTGAGACTCATTTTCAAAATTTCAAGATGAGAAATGATATTAGTGCAACCTAATTCAACAAACTAACGTCTTTTATATATATATATATATATATATATATATATCTATCAAATCAACTAATTTTGATTTTTTTGCCTTTTAAAATAAGATAAAACAAAAAATGAGACAAAAATAATATTTATACTTCTAAATTTATGTCGATTAATTAATTTTTTTGATATTTAAATATTTTAAATTTTAAACTCAATTTAATATACATTGAATTGGTAAGGATTCTTGTTTTTGGAGATAGATGTCTTGAGTTTGAAACTTTTCTACCTCTTATAAGATTAATTCTCCATAAAATAAAATAAAACAACTAGAAAAAAAATGAAATTCATAAAAGTTCATCCAATTTTTTTTAACAATTAATATATACTAATTATGTCTCTAATTAATTTATGATAATATATCACGTCCATATAGTATAAATAACACATATCAAAAATATCATAAAATATAAAATATAAAAATTTATTAAATTATATTAAAAATTAGAATATTAGTACCACTAAATCACATACACATAATGTGGATTTGGCCAAAATTAAAAATTAGATAAGCATTGAACAGGTGTGGCAGCACCAATTTTGAGCACATATTTGATAGCTCAAAGTATGAAACTAATTTTGGTAATAAATACATGCATCCTTCCTTCTATAGGCTTAAAATAAGATCAACAACTGTCCTTGCGACTGACAGTTTAGTTAGTTCTTACTACATGATACATTCATTGTACCTAAGCTTTTGTTGTCGTTTCTGATTGAAACTGACAGGAGTTAACTTGCAAAAATAAGAGAATTTCATATGCCAATTGGAATCCAAGTGTTACCTTTGTGTTAATATTTCTTTGCACGTTTAACTTTCTATATAAATTTTATTTTGTTTCATTAACTTTTCTTTTTTGCATGGAAAAATAAATGCAATATTAGTGGTACATAATAAGTACTACAACTATAGAAATTGGTGCTTAATTAGTTAATATTTTTTTATATCAATTAGAGGCTCTTTATCACATTTAAATTATTAAGAAAGTCATGTGTTTTATACTTATTATTAAATTTTGTATGTAAATTTGATATTAATTTTAATTTTAATTTTTAGTAAAATAATCATTTAAATGTACTAATATAGTATAATTTCAGTAATAATACAAAACAACTAAACTCATATTAGGATCTAATTTTTCACCTCTACAATTTAGTTGATTATATATACTTTTAAACGATAATATTTTAATAATAGAAATACTATCAGTTTATTTTTTACCTTCTATTATCATAATTTACATAACATTAACAAATTTAGTTGATCTAGATTTTAATATTAATTCAGCCTTGAAGATTTTTTTATTCCTTTTTGTTTTTAACCGAGGAATGGATAAATGTATAACTTGAATAATAGTTCCAAAAAGAAAAATCTTTTCAGACTTCAAATCAAACTACAAACTATAATCCAAGAGCAACCACAATCACATAACTGATATTCAAGAAACTTAACATAAAATCAAGGAATTTATCATAGTACTCCTATGTCAAAATAGACCCATCATTTCTATCACAAAAAACAATAATAATAATAAAAAAAAAGACCCACCATTAATTCCTTGCCATGTTACATTACAACTAATGCCAAATGCCAATTTCCACATCTATTATAAGCACATGTGGTATGCATCAAAGCAACAAATTAGGCATTTTTCTTTCTCTTATTTGCTTCCTCACCATTGTCTCTTAGCTGTTATAGTACACAAAATTATCAGTCTTGACCCATCTCAAGACAACGATTGAAACCAAAATTTTCTCATTAATCACTGGTTTCCATATTTAGCAATGTACCCAATTGAACAATCCTTGGTATAAAAATTATATAATATCCTATCTTAATTCTGAGATTAAATTGTACAATTGTCATTGAATCTAATCCAAAATTATAAGCTCCCCATTTCTCAACTTTTTTCCTCTTTTTGGTATCCAAACCAAAAAGTTAGCCCCAAAGAATCCCAAATATTTACAGAAATGCCCTCCTCATGCCTTCCCTTTCAGGAAAAGAAAAAAAGAATATTAGAGATGCACTCCTAAATTCTGTTCTCACTGCCTAAACCCGAACCCACTACCCGGTTGGGCCGAGTATCTAAACCCATACGGGTCAAACGAGTTGGACAAGTTCTGAGTCAACACGCTCGAGGTTTGTTGAAGAAAACGGGAGCTATCGGCTCGGTGAGTTCTTACTCCGCTTTGAACCTCTTCTTCCATCTTTATATCCACATGTCCGATATGCTGTTGGAACGAAGGGACATAAAGGTCATCACCATTTTGAGTATAATTCATCAGCCCTTGGGTCTGAGACTGAGCTTGCTGAGCCGTAGCGAGTTCAGAGACCGAGTTCAACCCGGCAAGAGTCGCCCAGTCAAAATTACCCGAGCCCAGATTGTTGATGTTGATTTTATCGTCGGGTTGCATTGTTTTGGCAGTAGGCAAAGCAAAGAAATGGTCATCGATTTCAGTTAAAGAGTCCAAAACATCATCAAGATGAGAAGATGAAGATGAAGATGAACCATTATTGCTATGTTCTTTACTTGAAGGAAAGCTTGTCATGGGTTTTTGTGCACCCGAATTTTTCTTATATATCCGACATAAAACCCAATCATCAAGCTGCAAAGGAAAAAATAGAAAGAAAAGGAAGAAATAATAAGAACTACTAACCCAATTGTTAAAACAATTTAAAAAGGCGTTCCATGCACTATTAAATTTTTGTACCTTTGTACTTCCATTTTTCCGCGAAGATTCCAGGAGGCGATACTCATGCATGATCCAATTAGTTTTAGTTCCTTTAGGAGCTTTACCAACGTAAAAAACAAGAGCTTTCTTGATTCCAACTTTACGCCCTTCTGTAGTGATGACTTTATCAGTACCAGTTGCCTTCCAGTAACCCGAACCCGCGACTCTATTGGGTCGAGATCCGTTCGGGTATTTTCTGTCTCTAGGACTGAAGAAGTACCATTCTTTCTCGCCAAATATGGCTTTGCCTGTAACCACAAACAAAACCCATTAACCAAGATTTAAAAAAATATATATAGATTAATCAGTAAACAAAAAAGAAAAAATCCATTTCGGATCGGGGTTGTAGTAGTAATTACTTGGTAAAACCCATGGATCAAACTTGTACAAATCAATTTCACCAATGATTTGTAATGAAAATTGATGACCAGCAACTTTCCTACACAAGTATTGCACTAAAAGCTCTTCATCCGTCGGGTAGAACCGGAAACCCGGAGGTAAGCTTAATTGGGTTAGCGGGTCCATTTCTTGAACTCCCATTTTCAGGCTACAATTGGAGAAAAATAGAAAAAGAAACTATTTTTTTCTGTTTGGCTATAGAGAAAATTAAGCTAGAATGATTTCCTTTTCTTTCTCTTTTTCTTTTTTTCAAAGATTATCGCATGGGACTAGCTTATATAGGAGATGGTAACCAAGATAAGTACGGTCGTCCTTGTCTTACTGTTAGATTAAAGGGACCCACTTAAACCTTATCACCGTTAAAAGTAAGCCACGTGACACTATCGTGCGGCCGACCGTATCCAAGGGTGAGTCGAAGAGAGAGAAAGTGTGTTGTGTTATGTTCTATTTTTTCTTCTCTCTTCGGTGCATGAACCATCAGGAAAGGCCGCAATGAGTCATCGCCTAAGAAGGACACGTGTCTATGCCGACTGGATATTCATATTCATATTCATATTCTATTCTAGAAATGAGAAAAAGGCCTTTGCAGACTAGTGGTACCGAATTTGCATGATACCATATGGTAAAGAGAAAAAAAAATAGGGCAAAAAGCCAGGGAAATGTTTTAATTGGTTTAATTGCATTTTTCACGTGGTGACACGTGGTGTCTTTTGTTAGTCTACTGAAGTTAGGCTTGGTTTTTTTTTTTTTTTTTGGCCTTTTTCTTTTCAAAAGGAAGGAAAAGTGAAAGGAAGAGGAAGATGCAAATGGTGGCTTGAAAATTTGACACGTTAATACAGGTTTTACTTTTTAGAGGATTATGGGTGTGTATAAGATTAGGGTTTCTTTCACTCAAAAACCTCTCTTACCTAGCTTACAAGTATTATTGAAGGTTTGGACCACTTTTCTTTATAGCAAAACCGATAACACATCATTAAAATAATATTTAATTGCTACAACAATATTAATAATTCAGCCATAGAATATGTAAATTCTAAATTAATATATAAATAAATATGGATATAATTTTTTAATTTATGGAATTTATTGGGTATGATATGGCACCCATATCCTATATATTTAATATTATTATGATAGCGTATTGACTCAATTTGATATGTTGATTTTAGTATTAATTAAGATATTTAATTGATAAGAATAATTTTTAATCATCACCCATTTTATAAATATCTAAATACTCAATTTGAGTTAAATAAATTAATGATTGGACTAATAAATTAAAAAAAATATATAAAAAGAAAAAAAGATGATGATGGGTTTTAGGTCAAACTTTGAGAAGGGGCGTACACTGTATATAACTATAATATACAGGACTAGCTAGAGCGTCGTGATGACTAGGCTTTTCCTTTTAGAATTATGTGGACGTGGAATAATTCCAAAAGAATAAAGAGAGAAATGGGCAAATTTTATTAAATAAAAATATGGAAATTTTAAAATTGCTTGGTAGGTCAAATGAGGACGTAGAGGTGTATTCATCACGTAGATTTCCTGACACGTTGTTTTTTATAATTTCTGTGGGAGTTTGAATTTCCAGCTCTTCACAAGTAATCCAGTCCCCGGTCAAATACAGGAAATCAAAATAAGTTAACGAAGATATTAAACTATTTTTATATAATAATTGAAATGCAAATTTATCTAAAATTTATAAAATTAATTGTGACTAAGCTATATATTAATAAAACACATAGAATTTATTTAGTAATAATATATTTTATAAGATTAAAAATACTTTTTTTGGAATTTATAATTTCATTTTAGTTTTTTTCCATATTTTTTATAATTTCTTTTATTTAAAATAAAAATTTTAATGGATTTTTCCTAAATCTAAATGTAAATACTGTATATCTGAGAATTAAAATGTATACTGTTACTATTCAACCTTAAAAAAAAATTAAAAAATTAAAAAATTAAAAATAGTTTTATAGAAGGGAGAAGACATATAAAATCAGGAAAAGCGTGCGTCAAACTATGATTAGCTATATAGTAAAAGTTGAAACTTGAGAGTTTAGAATTTGGAATTTAGATTTGTAAAACGCCACGTGCAGATAAACATAATGTTATAGATTTGGATTCTCCATAATAAGTGGAGCACTGTGATTGGTTTAGAAAGAAAAATTTGTAGCGGTCATCAAAGTGGCAGATTCGTCCTGCCTACCTGATATTGATATTCGCCTGCTACGATGGTAGTTCGGTTCTCTATGTAAACACAGATTTAATAATAATCATTAATTATAATTTATTCTCTACCAGAATATTATACGTATAAATCTATTTTGTGTGTGTTTTTTCCTGATCTATTTCTTTTTCATTACTATTTCATTCGGTCTGGTAATTATACATGCCTCAAAACTTTTATTTTTATGTTAAGAACATGTTTTATAAGAATAAAAGTTCAATTTCATTTCCGAATTTTATAGTTAAATTTAATTTATTTTTTAATTTTTATGAGTAATTTAACCTCTAAACCTTTTAAATAGGTTTAATTTAGCTCTTTTCTAAATAAGTTTGTTGCACGCGCTATAATAAAAGCGTGAAAAAAACAACCAAATTGAGCCTTACAAAAACATTTGAGGGTCAAATCGAACTCATATGACAAGTTAAAGGGTCAAATTAAACTTTATTCTTTTTTTTTTTAAGTTAAAAATTATAAAAATAAATATAGTTTTTTAATTACCACAAATCAATAAAATATCAAAACCAACTTATTAATGCGGCCATTACTTTTTCACAAATCAATAAAGAATTATCAATATTATTACTATAAAATAAAAATATATATGAGATTTAATCCAACATTATTATTGTCAGCATCCACATGACTTTCACCAACTAACTCAAAACTCTAAAAAATATATAAAAAATTTAATATATAAATTTAATTATTTAATTAAATCAAATACAATCCGAACTATTTTTGAGGGTGAAATTGAGTTGCATAAAAAGTTGAATAGCCAAATTGAGTCTATATTAAATGTTGAGTGGCTAAATTGGACTCTATAGTGCTTGCACTTCACTCTCTTAGAAAAGGGTTGAATTGAATCTATTCAAAAAATTTAGAAATTAAATTAGCCATAAAAATTTAAAAAGTCAAATTGAACCTGACTGTAGAGTTCAAGGGCCAAATTGAACCTTATTTCTAATGCAATTTATCAAATTAAAGTTTTAATTAGTTTAATCACTAAAAATATCTTAAGCTTTAAACGTATTATAAATTTAGTCAATCCTAATTAGAAGGTTCAAGTTCATTAACATATCAGAAGGTTTTGTTTCAAGAACATATTAGTAACAATTTTCTTACAAATACATCACTCTTTATTTCTAAAGATGGCAACATCATTATCTAATTATTTATATTGATGACTTGATAATTACTAGGAATAATATTGTAGTGGTAAATGAGTTTATTGCTACTCTTACATATAAATTTTTATTAAAGAATCTTGGTCATTTATCCTACTTTCTAGGCATTGAAGTTCTACGTACATCGGATCAGATTCCATTGTCTAATAAGCGGTACATTATGGAGTTGCCAGTCAAAACTAAATGCTTGAAGTTAAGACTGTTCAAACTCCACTGCTACCAACACAATGCTCATTTTACATTCAAGTATAAATTTGATAGATGCAACTTAGTATAGAACTATGTATGAGTGTTTTGTCCTTTAATATTGGATTATTAACAAGCATTCCTTTATTTAAAATAAATATATATGTGTCAACTATAATAATCGTATATGGATCCTGAAATCAAGGAACATTTTTATAATCTATTTGAATTAATTTGTATAGATTAGAAGGTTGTGTTTCTCAATAAATTTATCAACTAGGAAAAGTTAGTTTCATAATCTTCTGTATATATTCATGTACCGACGTTAATATAAATCATCAATTCCTACCATCTTACTATTGTGTTATGGTATCAAAGCACAATGCTATTTTATTTCTTTCTCTGTCCTCTTCTTTTAAATAGTCATGACAAATAATTATGCCATTCCTACTATTATGAATATAAATGATCCAACCAACTTCTTAATCACCATCAATGTAGCAGCCCAAACACCACTTAAGCTCACTTCCTCCAACTATCTTTCTTGGAAACTTCAGTTTCAAACTCTATTTATAGGATATGATTTACAAGGCTATATTGACAGCTCAAAACCACAACCATAAGCTACCATCACTATCGATGATAGACCAATTCCAAATCCTGCTCATTTACTGTGGGTACGCCAAGATCAGTTGGCCCTTAATGCTATTATTGGCTTAAGATCACCAATCATCACGCCTTTCGTTCCTAATTCAAAAAATTCTCAAGAAGCTTGGAAAAATCTTGCAAACACCTACGCTAAACCATCACGGGGCCATATAAAACAAGTGAAAAATTAGCTCAAAATAAATGAGTAAAGGTCTAGAAACTATAATTGAATTTATACAATAGGTGAAAGCTAGAGCGAATGAGTTTTCTCTACTTGGATCCCTATTCGCTGATGATGATTTATCAAATAAAATTTTTGAAGCCCCTGGTAATGACTACAAAGAATTGATGGGAGTAGTTCAAGTAAGAGATATTCCTATCACTTTTGAAGAGTCACACAAAAAAATCCTCAATTTTGAAGCACCAAACCAGAACCTGTTTTTCAAATCACTACTAATGTTTCCACCAATAGCAACACAAGTTGGAAGACTAACAATGGCAATTCCAGCAACCATTTCATACTGTCAAATCGTAATTTTAAGGCTAATCAAATAGGAAATTCTAATCAGCAGCCACAACAACCATATCTTGGTTATTTCAACTTCGCAAGATCTGAGGTCATACGTCCAAGAAGTGTCCTTCCTCAATAGGTCCACTCCTCGGTGTGGCAGCCAAAGGTGAATCTTCTCCAACAACACTTCATGGCTATTAATAGTGATGCGTCATACTATATCATTACTAATTTAGAAAATTTATCCATTCATGTTCCTTATAGTGGCAATGGTGATATGATGATAGGAGATGACTCAGAGTCCTTATAGTGGCAATGATGATATGATGATAGGAGATGACTCAGAGTTACCTATCTCACATACTAGTTCAACTACACTCAAAACTCCTTCTAAAAACTTCTAATTTCATAATATTCTTTATGTTCTTAACATGAAATGAAATTTAATTTCAATTTCTCAATTTTTCAAATCAAATAATGCTATTACTGAATTCTTATCTTATTCTTTTCTTGTGAAGGAACACATCACATAAGTACCTCTACCGAAAGGCTAAATTAGAGGTAGTGTTTATGAGTAGCCCAAATCAAATTCCATTCTTGCATTATCCAGTGTTAAGGCATCATCTATTGAGTGGCACAATAGATTAGATCATCCTTTCATGTCTATTTTAAAGCATATAATTTTTATAAATAACTTGAGTTTATCGATACCTTCTTCATATGATGTTTCATGTAATGCATGTTTATGTAATAAAAGTCACAAAATCTATTTCTTTCAGTCCACTTTCACTTCATCTAATCCATTAGAAATCATATATTCTAATGTTTGGACTTCGCCAATAATTTCTCTTGATGGCTTCAAGTATTACATACTTTTTGTTGATTACTACATACAGTACATTTGGTTTTACCCTCTCAAAAACAAATTGGATGTAAAAGATGTTTTCATTCGGTTTAATTCCATTGTTGAAAAACACTTTGATAAGACCATTAGAATCTTATATTACGATAATGGTGGTGAGTTTATGTCATCGTCTAAATTTTTATCTTCCTATGGTATTGCACATCATGGTACTCCCCTACATATACTTGAGCATAATGGTTCAATATAGCGTAAACATCTCTATATTGTAAAAAATAGGTCTTGCCTTAATGTTATGTCTTCCTACTTAGTATTGGACTTATGCTTTTGCCACTAATATTTACCTAATTAAATAGGATGCCTACACCCACATTAATTCTTTCATCACCATAAGAAATAATATTTGCAAAGGATCAAAATTACTTAAAATGTAAAGTTTTCAGGTGCGTATGCTACCCTTGGTTAAAGCCATACACTATGCGTAAATTAGTGGCAAATTCCAGACCTTGTATTTTCACTGGTTATTCCTTGCCAAAGTGCATATTATTGCTTAGAACTAAAGACATCTAAAATTTATGTGTCCAAGCATGTTAAGTTTGTAGAGTTAACGATTCCTTTCAAAATAACTACTCTCAAAAGTCTCATTCCAACTCAATTTCAATTATTACTCGGATACCACCACCACTATAAATAAACACGATGCCTACTCCTCCCTTATAACACTATTGACTGTAAAAGTTTTGCAACCACCCTCAAATCTAATTCCTACCACCATTGCACCCTCAACTATACCTCAAACATATCCTATCATATAATGATTACAAAAGCACATAATAACATTTATTAAGATGTTTGTAAAATGAATTTCAATTCTCAACTTACACCATATAGTGATCTTGAACCAGTAATGCTAAAACAAGCTTTGAAAAATGATAGCTGGTATTAAGCCATGACTGATGAGTTTAATGCTTTGATAAGTAATAAAACTTGGGAGCTTGTACCTCTAATACAAGCTGCAATAATATTAGGTGTAAACAGATTTTTCATACTAAATAAAAATTCTGATAGCTCTATTGATAAGTACAAAGCCCGCTTGGTTTCCAAAGGCTTCAACCAATGTCTAGAGTGGATTACCATGACACCTTTAGTCTGGTGGTAAAACCAACTATAGTCAAACTTGTACTACGCCTTGCTATTATGAATAAATGAAGTTTGAGGCAGCTAAAAGTAAATAACCCCTTTTTACAAGGCAATTTGTTTGGAGATGTTTACGTGGACCAACCTCCTAGGTTCATAGATCTTGACAAGCCATATCACATTTACAAGTTGAGAAAGGTCATATATGGCCTTAAGAAAGCACCACGTCCTTGGTACCAAGAAATACATAATTATCTTGTTGAAGTTGGTTTTAACAATTCTCTTACAGATACATCACTCTTTATTTCTAAAGATGGCAGCACTATTATCTATCTTATTGTTTATGTCGATGACTTGATAATTACTCAGAGTGATGTTGTAGTGGTAAATGAGTTTATTGCTACTCTTACACATAAATTTTTATTAAAGAATCTTGGCCATTTATCCTACTTTATAAGCATTGAAGTTCTACCTGCACTGGATGAGATTATATTGTCTAAAAAATGGTACACCATGGAGTTTCTTTCCAAAACTAAAATGCTTGAAGCTAAGACTGTTCAAACTCCCCTAGTTGCCAACACGGTGCTCACTTTACATTGATGTATAATTTTGACAGATGCATATAGGACTGTTGTCAATAGTCTTTAAAATTTGCTTAACATTCGGCCTGACATCGCATTTGCGATCAACCATCTCTCCCAATACATGCACAAACAAACAACTGAGCATTGGGCCTATGTCAAATGCCTATTGAACTACTTGTTTATCATCGCTGATTATGGTATATAACTTTGTCGAAATTTCAGTCTCAATTTACATGCCTTTTATGATGGTGATTGGAATGGAAATAAGGATGACTTCACATCCACTGGTGCATATATTGTTTATTTTGGTAAGAATATGGTCCTCTGGTGCTCAAAGAAGCAATGCACTGTAGCTCGCTCATCCATAAAGGCAGAGCATAGGTCTGTTGCTAATGCTACTGCTGAGCTAAATTAGGTTTGTTCTCTTCTATCTGACTTACATGTTCAGTTTTCGAATTGTCTGGTGGTTTATTACGATAATGTTTTAGCTGCATAGCTTTGCGTGAATCTCATTTTTCATTCTAAAATGAAGCATTTCGCTCTTGATTTTCATTTGCTTCAGGATCAAGTACAAAGAGATATCCTTCGAGTGGCTCATGTTTCATCTGCTGATCAATTGGTCAATATTTTCATAAAGTTCTTCCACAACTTCAATTTTACTAATCTAGAAACAAGATTGGACCTCATCATCCTCGTCTATCTTAAAAGGGTGTAATAACAATACATGGTTCCTAAAATCAAGGAACATCTTTATAATCTATTTGAATTGATTCATACAAATTAGGAAGATTGTATATCTCAACCACTGTATAAACTAGAGAAATTAGTTTCATAATCTTCTATATATATATATATATATATATATTCATGTATCAAGGTTAATGCAAATCATCAATTTATACTATCTCGTTATTGTGTTAAAATTATCTATTAATTTGGTGTATAGGTGGGAACATCAAACTTAAACAAAAAAATTTCAATAAGGTAAAAAGTAAATAATAAAACTGACAATTTTAAATATAAAATTATGCACTATATAAGACATTAACTATATAGAAAGAGAAGAGTGAAAATAAATAAAACTTTAAGAATCAACTTTCCTCAATCTATTTTCTGTCTTTATCCAAACAGGAAAAAAAAAAAAGAAAAAAAACTTACTTAATTTCTCTCTTTATTTTCTTTTCCCCACTTTGACAAATATATGGGAAGTTGAAGCTTACACATTCATTTACACATTACATTCGTGCTTATACATTATACAGTTCATTTAAACCACAGTCTCAAGCCTAATTATATTTACTCTGTTTATTCATTCATCGTTCATTTTCAATTCTCTTAATTTCGGCAGTACATTGTTATTGTTCTTCTTTTTCTTGCTTTGGGCATAGAAAAAGTTATTCTTTTCTACACGTGGATTTCAAATCCTGCTGCTGAATTAAAATGTCATAAATCTTGACTTGTGGAAAACCCAAAGAAGAAGATCACAATTTAGCCAAAAACTTAAAAGAAAAAAGAATCCATGGAAATTGCTTTCCGGGTTCCCCTTTGTCTTTGTCTTTCTTTTTTTGTTTGTTTTCTTTCCATTTTCTCTGGTTGCATACTAACTACTAGCAAAGCTCTATTTTGCTGCTGCTGAATACAACATCATAATTTTTGACTTGTGGGCAATCCGGAGAAGAAGATTGAAATTTAACCCAGAACTTATAGAAAAAGAAATCAATGGAAATTGCTTTTCAGGTTCCCCTTTTTTTTAATTAATGTTTTAATAATTCTTGGTTGCATACTAGCTACTGGCAAAGCTCCATTTCAATTTTGATTTACAAGGAAATTTCCTAATTTCATTCTCCACAAAGAGTTGTGATAAGTCTACAAAAATGACTATGAATAATCAAAGATGATATGTGACAAATTAAACAGATAGTCAAGTTAAGGTAATCAAATTTGATGGAAAATTTTGGCAATGTTTATATTACCTTCTTAATTTGGAAAGCCATCAAGGATGGAAAAATTGTTAAAAGTGTTCAGCCAAAACATTAATTTCTGGGCAACTCTTTTTACTCGCACGTGACAATTTTACTCAAGTGTCATTAAAATAATCTCATTTATTCCTTAAATATTAAAGTTTTACTATATTAATATATTTTTTTTCTATAGGCTACTTTAAATTATTATTATTATTATCTCTTACATGAACCTTCATCTATGAAAGCTAAAAATTTATAAAATGCCAATATAAATAAAAAAAAATGAAAAAAGTTTAAGTTATACTATAAGATTTGAATTAAAATAATATTAATAATTAAAATAATAATAATAGATCCTGCTGTATATAAATAGACAACTGATTTTAACTACTAAATTGAGGACTAAGTATAGTCTGGTTGAACTTTCTACCATGACCTAAAGTGTAGAAGATAAACATCAAGATGCAGACCAACTTAAAATCCATAGATATTTCCTTAGTAGCATAAATTGACCATAAACTAGATTTATTGGACATGTACCTATTTACATTGGGTGGTGTCATTATCCCACTTTATTTTATTAAAGCCAGATAAAAATAAAAATATTTAAATTTAAAATACTGTTTTACTCATATAATGAAATCAGATTTCTAAGATATTTTAATTATCTTTTTTATATTTATTTTATCCTTTTAATATGATTTATAATATAAAATAATATTTTCAATTAGAATCATTTAGAAAATTATTTTTATATTTTTATTGTGCAAATAAAAAAGGGGCGACAGCTATTTTTGAATTTCACCTGAAAAATATGGACAATAAAATTGGCTGCAAAGCCAAAGTTGGAGGGGTAAAAGATTTGAATAGGAACACATTTATCATGCATACAGCAACCGACAATACCAACTTCTTGGAATATGTTTGCATCATCACCTTTATATAATATTATTGACGTAGTGGATGACCTTTTATTATTAATAATTTTTTTGAAAATAAAATAAAAGTCGGCTTGAATTCAATTGTTTTACCAGTATTCCTTCTGTTGATTTCAGCACTAATACTTTCTTTTTATTATAAATCTCTTTAGCTATGGTATGACTTTTCAAGTCTATATTATAATTTCTCTCTGATTTTAGCAAAAAATTCAGTCTTGAAGTTGAATTTAATTCAGATTTTCCTCCCTAATGCTTATATATATATATATATATATATATATATATATATATATATATTAACAAATCTTTCTTTTCAAAATACTGCTAATTAAAATTTTATTTTAAAAATATTGTATAAGATATTTTAGTTTGCATACGGAATATTAGGAGCGTGATTTTTAGATTAAATGACATTTAAATGAAAAAATTTATAAAAGATTCTTTAATTTATTTATATATTTTTAATTAAGACTCTAAATTGACTTTTTTGCAACCCTATTTCTAAAAGGTTAACTTTTTATGTACATATAATGCACGTGACTTCTAATATTATATTAATTATTTATATTGGTTATTAAATAATTAGTTAATTTAATATTATACTATCTATAAATTATATATAACTAATATATATATATATATATATATATATATTAATGTATATTATATAATATTTATAATAATATATACATATATACTTATTAATTCCTGATATATATTTTTTTCAGATTCAGAAAGAATCTAGTATGATAAAAGTGTTTTTGCTATAGTGGGATCATAAGTCTTCGGATTTCAACACCGACATAAGTAAGGTTTTTTTATTATATTTATGATATCTATTTAGTATATATTTAGTATATCTTTGTACATGAAGTGAAGTGGAAGATTTTTAAATTTTCTTATTATTTTATTATTTAATTTATATAGATAATTCAAATATAATTCACATATAACTCTTACATTATTAAGAAAATAAATTAAAAAAAATAAATTTTAAGATATTATGCATGCTAATTACAAAAGGAATAATTGTAGTAGAGTATTTCTTAAATTGTAAGTCAGCATTACATGACAATGATTTAAAATGAATGATTAAATGCTATAAATTTTTTTGATTGTAACACCTCTATCAAAGTTAATAATAGTAAATATAGAAATTATTTGGAAGAACATAATAATAATATGTAATACATATAAAAGCACGAAAGGAAGGAGATTTTTAAATTTATTAAAACACCCTTACTAATCTTATATTAATTTTATATGTAATTTTATTTAATTTTTTTAACTCTAATAGAATTAATTAGTGATTTATCTTTTCCTTATCCTAAAAGCACAAAGGAGGGGAGAATTTTTTAATTGACTAAAATACCTTAGAATTAATGAATAATTATTAATCTCATTCTAATTCTATAGTAATTAATTTAATTTTTTAATCCTAGTAGAATTAATTACTGATTAGTCTAATTCAATTCTAATCTTATAATAATTTCATATAAAATCTTAGTCATATAATAAATTGATGAGTTACTATATATAACATTATATGTACCTACAACGGAGTTCAAATAATTCAATAAAAATTTTTGTAAAAATTTAAGACAAATCATAGAAAAAAAGAATGACACTTTTAATTTAATTTAATTTAATTAATTATGTTAATTCATGTATTTATTATTATAATAATACTTCATTAATAGGATCATTTACTATCTAATATTATATCATATACTAGTTTATTAAATAATATTTTATTATAATTTTATAATAATATTTGCATGCGTAATGTGCGTGGCGAGCAATACTAGTAATAGTACTAATAATAGAGTAATTTAAATTTCTGATGGATTAAAATGATTAAATTAGATAAGTAATGGAAGTAATTTAATATTTAAGATGAAAGAAAAAATAATTAATTAATGAGTAAATAAAATTGGTGTTATAAGGAAGGATCTAGAAGTATTATGGGGAAGGAGTTATTAATAAAAAAAGTTTATGGAAGATTTTGAAAAAAATAAAAAAAATTGAAAAAACCAAGTAGTTATTTGTTGAAAAAGCTTACAATCTTCTTTTTCTTCTTTAAATGAAAAAGAAAAGACTCAAGAGAGAAGAGTGGCAACAATAGTTAAAATCAATATAAATAAAATATTATATAAATAAAAATAAAAAAAATAAAATAAAAATGATATTTTTTAAAAATTACAATATTTTATGTAATTTCCTCTTATTTCTTTAGAGGATTACTTTACAGTATTTTTGTACTCTTTTGGACAAAAAAGTAGAAATTCTTTTTGTTTCTCTTAATTACGCTTTTCAGGGGAAATGTTAATGCCACACTGCAATTTTGTTATCGCCACAAAGAATTAATATCTTTTTAGATTTAAAAGACAATTATACCCATTTTCTTCATTTTTAAAATTACACTTCAATGTTTTCACATTCTACACTTAGTGGTTAAAGCAAAAGAAGAAAAAGAACTTAGTCCTTAGATATATAGTTATAAAATTATTACTATACGAACACAACCTAATATCATAGTACTATTAAATTAAAATTGAAATTTCTAATATTTAAACAATATTCATATAATATAAAATATATAATAACTAATAATTGAATGCAGGTATTTTAATTTAAAATTAATTTTTAGTACTTTAAAAACTTAATAGATAATATTGCAAAGGCAATTTGTTGTAAATGCAATGCAGAAAATAATAAAAAAGAAAACTTGGGTTTCTTTTGAAAGTCCAAAGGTCCTTTCTAATTCTTATAATTGTACATCAGACACAGAAAATGACAATTTTATTAGTTTTTATAATTGAATTCTTAAATTTTATTTTGGTTTAATTGGGTCTCCCTAATTTTTATTTTTTTAATTAATGATGTAATTAAAATATTGAAATTTACATAACTTCTAATTGGCCAATTTCAACTTTTAATATTTTTAAAAAAGTTCAAATAATTCAAATTGATAACAGAATTATAACTTCTGTTGGTAGTGGGACCCTTAGAATACCAAACAGGACATTTGTCTTTTTCTTATCTTTTTGCAAAAGAAATGCAAAATTTATAAGACTTTAATTAAATCAAATTAAACAGATGAGGGCAACAAGTGATGAAGGGAAGCTGATGAACAGGTGATGATGACGACATGCGACGAAAAGCGACGAGTGATGAACAGGTGGGCGCTGAGGACAACGAGCAATAAGGGCGACAGTCAATAGAACTCTCTTGCTCTTGTGGTGGCGGCTTCGATTACAGAAAAATGGCTGCTGCTGCTCTCTTCCTTTTCTGTAATATAATTTTTCTCTCTCTTTTTTTTTTTTAGTTTCGTGTTTGATTGATTATTGAACTATAAGAATTATTGAACTCTTCAAGCATTTGAAAGAGTTCCAGCCGCCGGTTATCATAAAGGGATAGGACAATTTGCAGATTGTGTTGTATTTTTTTCTTAAGGGTAAAATTGAATAACAATCATCTAATTTGATGCTTTTAGAGCCGAGGGACAGAAGTAATTTTTATACGAAAGAAATAACATGTATTTTTTTAAGTATATTTAGTATTTTTTAATCTTTAAATTACAAATATTAATAAAAATATAAATATTAAATAAAATAAATATTTTTAATTAATTTAATCTAATTAAATATTTTTTAATAAAATTTTAATATATTTATAAATTACTAAATAACATATTACTTACAAAATTATAATTTAGTAATAGTTCATATATTAAATATACATAAAATTATATAGAAATAATAAAAATATAAATATATATTTAAAAAAATTAAAAAAATAAAACACGTGATATATTTTTAATAAAAAAAGTATCTCTATCCCTTAATTAAAAAAATATCAAATCACAATTTATATTTTTAAATTTTATTTTTTTTTAATTACAGAATTTGTATTTCATTTTATGAAAAATTTTATAAAGAATATTAGTAGCTTGCACAGACGATGGTGGTGGGTGCGAAATCGAAAATAGTGGCTGTGTAATTGTCTTTCTTTTGCTTTTTTCTTTTTTCTCTTTTGATTAGATTTTTATTTTTCAAAAAAGATAAAATATTTTTTTATTTAAATACAAAATTTGGGAACACAATAGTCCACGTGCCATTATGTTAATGGATAATATTTTTTATTGGGCTCCCTTGAGTAAATTGGGTCCCGCAACTAGTTGATAAAAAATGAAACTCCGTTAATGATTGGATTTATTTGTTCATTTTTTTAAGAAATGAAGGGTGAAATTGAGTAATTTTGAAAATATGCTGTTTAAATTACACATTCCCAATTAGTTCAAGGTTTCTTAGTACCTTATGCCTAATAAATATTCCCCCTGAAAGAAAATGTAAATCTATCAACTCAAATTGATTGAAGTGTGCTTTTATTTCTTGCCTCGAAGTAAACATCTTGTGGATAGGGCTGATTTAGATTGATGCCGTTTTACTGAATGAATATTCTTAAAGAGTCATTATTATTACTATGCTTAATATATTTGTGGCCTCTTCAATTTACCATAATTGGTCCCTATATTTTCATAGAAACCATTTAGCCGCTTCAATTTGCTTGAATTATAACTTATGAACATAATATTTTTACTTTGTTGGCAAGAGTAGAAGAAAAACTAAATTAAAGATTCTAATGACTCAAAAATGAATATTTAAGGATATCAAATATTTTATATATATATATTTATATATATGAAATTGTAGATAAAATAAGATTGTACGAATGATGGAGACAGTCATACATACTAAAGTTAGCAGACTTTCGTTTTGATATAGTTTCATGCAAATGTATTGGTTTAGACAAGGGATCAGATAAATATGATCAGGTTATTTTCAAAAAAAAAACTATTGGAGTAAGTCCACTAACTCCATATTATTCGTCTGGATTCTCAGATATTGCAACTGCTCTAAGTCCAAGTCCATTAGAGTACAGAATTCAATCACCAAGAGGTCTAAAGAATTATGATCTTGGTAGTATTAGATTAGGTGTAGTTGCTGCCCTTGAGAAGTCCAGTACTAGCACTTCTGATGGTATTAGTAGTGGGCATGAAATTTTGACAAAGTTTGTAATAGTCCTAATCACATGAACCAGTGAGATCCTATTCCTGTCAACATTGATCTTTTATACATATATAATAACCATGGACCTGATAATAAGTCAATGATCAAGGTTTATTTTATTTTTCTTAACAACAGCAGATGCATACAAAGCAAAATGTCTATGTTTAGCTAAAATGGCCAAGTTCTGCGCTTCCAACCGGGGAACATAACAAAAGTTACAAAATGAATCTCAAGGAGAGAAAAGAAATATCAGCACACAGCCCTTGGAGTCTGCTGTATTACAAACCCTGTTTTGTGCTACCTCTATAACTATTAGCATATCTCCTTCAAAGCATACTGACTGCCATACTTCCTGACTCCCCAAATCATACTTTCTCGCAGTGCCAAAAATTTCCAAAGTTAATAGATCAAATGATACCTGGCAAGACTCTGCTCTACTCTTTAAGAATTCAACCTAGCTAGATGATTTCTAGCAATAGCACTTAAAGTGCCAAAGCAGCATTGTTTCCAGCAAGTTACATCTATATTAATCTTAATAATAGGAAAGGAAGGAGCCAATACAAAAAAAAACAAAGGCCTGGAACATACATCAAGAACCATAAAAAAATACAGCCAGGACATAGATAAGCTTCATACGAAGAATTGCGATGATCTCTGCAATCCAAAATTCCACTTGCAATTGAAAGTAAAAATAGGACTTGCCTGAAATAATCAACAAAACAAAGCATCTCTGATATGTGTTTGGGGATTGCTACATTCCTAAACAACTGGAGGCTTGCATAACCACAAAACCAGCCCCTAGAAAATTGAAATCTGAATCATAAGCATGTGTACCTAATGTGAGATAAGTTTCCAGTACTGTATGATGCTTCTCTCCTTTATTCAGTCACTTGATGCAAGCAATAGCAGAAGATTGAAGAGGTTAATTGAAGAGCTGAATATAAATCTTACAAGATCAAAGTTTGTCCTTGCAAATACTTATGTTATATCTGAATATACTTCTCCATTCTATATAATGAATCCTAAACTTGCAGCCTCTAGATCCATCGAGGATGATAAATGTCTATTCTAACAGTTGTTTAGTTTGTGAATAGAAAGAGAGAATTATTTGTGCAGCGGTAACTAGTTACCGGAATTAATTGTGCAGCGATAACTAGTTATCTGGTTTAGTAAGTATCCAGTTATATTACTAAATTATTAATCTTAAAATAATATGACCAATGGTTCTGAGTTCATAAGGGTATTATGCACCTATGGTACACTAGAAGGACACAAAATTCACACTTGTAATATTCACCGTAAGTGTTGGGGAGAAAAGCCATGGCAGGCATCGTGTCTTATCTGATAAGAGCAAAACCATGCACTTCTCAAAGCTCAAGCAAGACTCCTGATTTTATATTGATTCATCATAATGTATAATTTTCGAGTAAGCAATCAAATATTGAATGAGAAAAGTCAGACAAACGAACTATGTAGATAATTTAATATTCCATAGAAACTTTTAATTGCTAAATAAATACGATAATGTCACATTGCTAATTAAAATTCAATGGCCAACTGGTCTGAACTGTATTTGCCTCTACAGAGGGCATATCCATGGTGAAGCTTGATACATATGGCGTTCGACATATCATTTCGCTACATTTTGGAAACTCGATCATTCTACTTTTTCACAACACCGATCCTCGTAAGAGCAAGATAAGCAATAACCCGGAAGAGCACAAGCATAATCAGAAGGGCAACAGCAGCAATAATTTGCCCATCGACACCCAGTCCCACCATCTTTATCGCAGGGTAGTCACCAACTAAACAAACCCCAGAAGCAGTAGTATTACATGGATACGTATCAGTCTGCTTGTACTGAGACCCCAACAAGAGCCTGTACGTGTACTGACTAATGGAAATGTACTTGATCCATCCAATAAAGATAGGAACATTCTGCACGTAGTACCCGCTAACTAGTTGGAATGACAGCATGAGCACTGATCCCACTGTAGTTGCAGATCTTTGGTCAAGCACGATTGCACCAAGGGCAAGACCTAGGCCTTGAGCTACCAGGACATTGAATAAGACAACGAATAAGGTATTCAAAAAGTTTACTGCTGTGCTCTTAAGCCCTGCCATCCAATAGGTTATGATAACAAAAATGGCAGGAAGGACAAGCTCCATGGGTAGGTCACTCACTGTTCTCGACATGAAGTATGACGACAACCTATACATGCCTGAAGATCGCTCTTTTTCAAGCATTCTTCGTTCTTGAGGAAAGGTGAAGATTGCTTGAAATAGAGGGAAGAAACCCCAAAATCCCGAGTAAAAGAATAGCAGTCCGATCTGCATATTATGATCCATTTAATTTAATTAAACATGGGTTTTTCAGTCAAAGCTTTCAATAAATACGAAAAGCGGCTCATTGAAAAATGTTCTTTATATACGGAGTCATCAAATATTATATAGCGTTATGGTGACTAATTAAATATTTATAAAATAAAAATAGAAATTACTGAAGTGTGATGTTATGATTTATAATAATATAAATTATCTAATTAATCATTATTTATATAATATAAATTATTATATTTAAAAAGTATTGATACTTTTAAAAGATATAAATATCTGTATTAATTTTTTTTTTGATATGAACACGTGATATATGTTAAAATATTTTTTTATTTTTATTTTTATTTTAGGATACAATATATAATTTTAAAATTTTAAAAATTAGACTAAATTTTATTTTAAAATCCTAATTTATATGCAATTTCACAATTACTCTGAAAATTTAATATTTAGTCTAAATAGTTCATATTATTTATAAACATAGTTATTTTTAATAAACTCTAAAATTATCAGATAGACATTTTAGAATTTATTTTTAAATACATATAAAAGATACTGTTAAAAATTAATTAAATTCTATTTATATGAAATCTATTAGTTTTTTTATTATATTATTTAAATTTGAATAATTTTATATTTTATATATTAAATATAGCAAATCTATAATTTATTTAGCGTGTCTCTTAACTATTGTGCCCTAAATTTTTAGAAAAAACTGTATCATCGTTCTTGTTTCATTTTGTTCAGGTCAGAAAACCAGTCTTTCAGATTTTATATTTCGCTCATATAAGGATCAGTTTCTTGTTAAAGAAAAAGGGTCAATTTTAGTCCATGTGGAATTCATTACTGCAATATTGAAGGTAAGAATTACCTACTTCAAGCTGTAATAAATAGTTGAATTACATGCTAATTTCAGTGTGTGCTTATTTATCTGTTTCTAGTAAATATCTCACTCAATCATCTAAGTAAAGTGGTTTTTCATATTCTGTAGTTTTCTTTCTGCACTACTCTCAAGTTGTTTTGAAGAATGGCTTTTTTCCATTTTAGTAAAAGAAATTATGCTTATGAACAAAGTGATGTAACTATGATAGTTTATATTTAGATTTTACAGATCTGGCAAAACTCTATCAGGCTAGTCTTTGGTCGAGTTATAGATTTAAGTATATTTAACAAACTAATTCACAATTTTGCAACTTTCTAATTCTATTAATTTTCTGGTTCTGATGGTGAACTAGTCTTTATATAAATGAGGTTCCTTTATTGTAAAGGTTGGTAAAGAGTGTTTTATCTTAAGCATCCTACTTTTCTGAAAGAGACAATTTCTACAACTAGCTAGAACACCAGAAGTGATAATTTCCAAATATAAACTAGTGGGATGGAAGATTCTTAATTACCTGATCTTGCAAGTGAGAACCAGACTTCCACCATATTAAACCTGACAGGAAAGCTACTATCAGGACCTGTGCAACCTTTATACCAGCAAATGACTCATGCTTCCTTTCTTTTAGTCCTCTCCTAAACAACACTGTGAACTGTTGCCACCAAGTTGTTGCCCACCTCGCGAACTGCTTGTCATTTGAACTGTTCTGAAGGTTATTGTCAACTGCCTGAACCTCTGCCTTCAAGTCGCCAGCAAGATTGTCCTTATAAGCAGTAACCAGAGTTTGCTTCACTGTCGCTTGATCGCGTGAATCAGTATATGATGATATACCTGCAACATATGACCAAATAATAAATAATCATACAAGTTTCTTGGTGATTGAAATTCAAGACTATGCAACACAAAATTAAACCATGGTGAATCTGATACTGAATACTCTAAATTAAATTAGTCTTGGCAAAAGGACCAAGGCATAAATGTTATGCTCAAGATAAAAAATATTGATGACAGATCTTAAGAGGGAACATATTGAAGATGATGAAATTGAGAATCAAGAGAGGACTGAAAGTACATGTTTTTCATGACTTTGAAACCATTTCCTAGGAATTTATATAACACTTTCAAGACAGTTGACTTTTTTCATTGGCTTCTCTAGAACTTGATAATGGCGTTGAATATTCCAAAACTTTGTATACCTAAGCATTGGGAAAAGCTTTCGACTACCTAAGTCCCAATCCAATTTAATGGCAGAGTAAAGACTCTGTCAATTATATTAGTGATGTTTCTTTCCCACAAAAACATGTTGAGACTATCTAGCAAATACTTAAATACGTAGAAAAAGATCAGCAAAACTTCAAGTTCTTATATTGAGATTGAAAAAAAAAAAAAAAAATTTAAATAGATCAAACTTCACATACCATTTGAAAGATCCAAAAGATAATCAGCTGGATTCATTGCAACTGAAGGTTCAAATCCAATGCTAGAAAAGTAATTCATAACTTCTGATCCCTTCCCAAAGTACAAAGGATTCCCTTCTGATAGCAACAAGACCTTGTCAAACATGTAGAACAACCTACTAGAGGGCTGGTGTATGGTCATCACTATAGTTCTTCCTCCTTTTGCTTGCTCCCAAACTGTAGAGACAATCCTTTGGGCTGTCGTTGAATCAAGACCAGAAGTAGGCTCATCCAAGAAAAGTAAGCTAGGGTTTATAAGGAGTTCTTGTCCTATACTAACCCTTTTCCTCTCACCACCTGAAATTCCTCTCAGGAAGGGTCCTCCTATAATGCTATTCTTGCACCTAGTTAAACCAAGTTGAGTAAGCACAGCCTCTCCATGCATAATTTTCTCTTGTTTTGTAAGCTCTTTAGGTAATCTAAGAAGGGCAGTGAAGACTAATGTCTCTGTTACAGTCAAGTGAGGATAGAGAACATCATCTTGTGTAACAAATCCTGTATTTCGTTTCATGGCATTGGAGAAAGGTTTGCCATTGTAGGTTATTTTTCCACCTAATTTCCCACCAAGTTTCCCTCCCAAGGCAGTCAATAGGGTTGTTTTGCCACTTCCTGATGGACCTAACATTGCTAGCATTTCACCTGGAAAAACCATACCTGTAATTCCTTTTAAGATAACTTTTTCATCTCCTTTGATTCCATTTTGACATGATACCACTTTCATTCCCTTTTGACATGACCATCCAGATGGCTTTTGCAGTCCAACCTTGTATACAACTTCATCAAACTGTAGAATAATTTTTTTTTAAAAAAAAAGAATAGAATAAATCAAATTAATTGATGTTTTTAACTTGATACAAACCATAACCTAAAAAGAGAAAAAAAAATCAATGAAAGCCTATGATCATAAGTTAATGGCTTAAAGTGTCCAATGTCTTTTTTACCCCTTTGTGAATACTATTCCTGGAACAATTTGAACAAACAAACAAAAAAAAAACATAAAAATATACATAACAAGAAAATCCCACAAAAATAAATGAAAAAGAAATACCTTCAAAGTAACAGGACGATTAGCTTTCTTAAAAATAGAAACGACTTCTTCAGGTTCTTCCTTATTAAAATTTTGTGACTCTATATCCATGACTGTGCCCTAGCTACACTGACAATAAGATCTAAACAAAGCCCTCCTTTTTTTCTTTTTTCTTTTTTCTTTTTTCTGCTAAGCAGATATTTTTGTTTTGCTTAAAAGTGACCTGCAACTAAGAAAGACTGTGCTTATTGTATGTGGCACAAAACTAGGAAGAAGCAGAATATAATGAGAAACAGGAGTGTGCTCATGCGAGAGAAATGAGAAATGGGGTTTGGCCAAGTAAAAGTGTTGAAGTTGAACCATTCAGGACTCTAATAAACGTGGGTTATTTGTGCTTTGATATTTATACTTAAAGTTTGCTTGTTTTCCGTATTCAAACTCTTCTTCTCTTCTAATATCTCTCTTTTATTAGAAGTATCGTTTTTCTTTTTATTCTTTTTAATTTAATGCAGTAGTATTATAGTGCAAACACTCGAGTGTACCGTCTTGCTAGCTAACAAACACCCTTTAGATTTTCCTTTAAATGCCTCTTGGATTTGCTTTTAAATGCCTCTTGGATTTTGCTTTCTTTTTTCTCTTTTTGGGGGGGCTTTGACTTAAAATATCTGACGGTTGAGATTCTGCTTTGTTAATTAGCATGTGCTCTTGTGATTTTTCAATTTTTATGAATTTTTGGGTTTTGAATTTAGATTTTAAATTAATTAGTATAGATATTTCAAATCTCCTTTAATGCAGTATCTATTAGCTAACTTTAATCTTGTTCGAGAAGCAAATTTAATTACCGGGTCTTTAGTGGATCCTGTCCAATTAGTCAAAAATTAAAAAAATTAAAAAAAGAAACTGTTTTAATCTTAGATCCATGTAAATCTCGATGATACACTTGGGATATTTGATACTAAATTTTAGATTTAGTTATGATTTTCGTTATACAATCTTTTATTTATTTAATTTTGATTTTAGTTATAATTTAATCAATTTACTAATGAGCAATTATTATTTTTACGATATATTAAATTTTATTTGCATGATTAACTAAATTAAATCGTATTAAGATTGAGTAATTGAGATGAAATAGGTTAAAATTTATAACTAAAATAAAATTGAAGTAGATTCTAAATTGCTATAAGAGAAATCTAGGTAGTAGTTTAGCAATCTAATCAATCTTAATTCTTTTCTTTAATTAATCAGTTGTCTATGTGCTTTGATTAATATCTGTTAGTTTCAATATTCTAAAATTGGCAAAGTTTTATATTAAGGTAACTTTTTAATTTATTAGATTTTCATATTTAACTCATTACATAAAATCAACGAGATATGTGCACTTCATAAGGAAACTATAAAGTGACTTAATGCGATTCTCATTGTTGTATCATGAACTTGAAAATATGAAAAATTATAAATCCAAAATTCAAATACCCTATACTGTTATTAGATTTATTTAGCTAGATATTAATTGGTATTTTATATTATTAAATAGCTAATAGATTAAAAAAATAAAAATAAATTAACCACAAGCTTAAATCCATTATAAGATAGGTAAATCAATATACCATAAGATATTTTTTTTATCATGTTTCATTATATTGTATTATTATTATATTTTTATTTTTATTTATGATTTATTATTTTTTTTATATTTTTCTACAATATTAAATTTATTTCTTAAGAATATGCAATATTTTTATAAGAAAAATACTATATATTAAAATAATAGAAAATTTAATCAATATAATTAAGAGTAAATATAAGAAAAATAAAAAAATATTTCCTAGAAGATAAAAATAATTTTAATGCTTTTTTCTTCTTCTAAGTGTTAGTATTGTGATTTAAATTTATAAGATGACTTGTAAGTTTATATGTTGTAAATTGTAGACTCATTACACATATACTTAAGATTGTATAGATTAGAGCCTAAAAAATTATAAACTAAAAATAAATTAATATTTTAAGAATAAATTTTTGCTAGTAAAAAAATAATGAAGAGACACTTTATATTTTATAAAGCTTAGACTAATAATTCATGAATATAAAATTTATAAGTAATGAACATAAAATTTATATTTAATAGATCCAATACTAATAACATATGAATATATATTTTATGAGTAGTGAACCTAAAGTTTATATTTAATGAATCTGACATAAATAATAAATAAATATACATTTTACAAATAATAAATAACATATTCATATGTTAAGAACAAATGCATAAATAAAAATTAATGAATATATATTTTATATTTAACGAATCTTGCACTAATAACAAATAAATATACAGTTTATAAATAATAAATCTAAAAATTTATATTTAATAAATATGAGACTAATAACAAATGAATGTATACTTTATATGAGATAAATCTAAAGTTTATGATTAATAAATCTGACACTAATAATAAATGAATATACACTTTATAAGTAATGAATATACTATTTGTACATAAAACAAATTAGTATTCATTTGTTAGAAAACAACAGGTTGATTGTAACACCCTTAGTTGTAATAATAATAATTCTATATATATATATATATATATATATAACACGCCAAGAGGGCGAAGGTATACCCCTGCCTTGACAACGCCGACGGAAAGGAGGAAAGGGAAGGGAGCTGCAGAGCGGGAAGGGAGGAAGGCGGCACGCCGGAAGAGTGGTGGAAGAGAAGAAAATGGGGGGAAGGGGAGAGGAAGAGGGAGGAAGGAAAGAGAGAGAAGGAGGAGAAAAGAGATTTTTTCTTCTATTCCCACTGGCGTACCACTCTTCCCCGCCGGCCGCCTTCCTCCCTTCCCGCTCTACAGCTCTCCTTCCCCTTTCCTCCTTTCCGGCTTGTCAAGAACAATTGGGGGGGGCTACCTTCGCTCTTCGCGATCTGACATCGGAAACGAGTTCCTCACCCCCAAAAACCCCGGAAGCAACCCTCCTCCGTCGGAAAATCCTTCGGCGGCCTTGGAAAGTGTCGCGTGAGCAGCGACTTTTCGGCCCCGATCCGCCGCCTTCCGGCCACTTTCCGACCAAAACTCTTGTACTTAGGACTCCCCGCGAACTTGAGCTTAGGCGCTTCCGGATTTGAATTCGACAACCTTGTTGGCGGACCGGACCCGTGTTTTCGGACGCTGAATATTTTAATTTTTAACTCGGTATAATTTTATTAGACTCTGAAAATTTTGTTATAATATTAGAAAGTTATTGTGGCTATTAATTGCTTGTGTTGGGTAGTTTAAAAATAAATCAAATTAAATTGTTTGGGTTGTGGTGTTTTGGAGTCGGGAAAATATTAGTGCGATTCTTGTGGCCCGGCTCCTGTTATTAAATTCCAGCATGTCCGATATGTTTTTGGCAGTCCTGGACCCGTTTTACGGGGGGTAAATATCCGTAATTTAGGGAGGTTCATCAAATTTTCGGTAATCCTCGAGTCCAATTTAATTCTAGGCGGTCGACCTTAGGGTCTAAGTTTAGGAAAAATTTTTGAATGTCTATTAATTGTATGTCTTTTGTTATTAGATAATTCAGCCTTCCCTTGACTCCACCCGAGGGCGTAGGAGAACGCGTTAGATCGATGAGTTAAAGTCATTTAATCATTGCACTATTGCTAAGTCCGATTTAATATGCTATTTTGAAAGTTCATGCATAATATGATTATTAGTATCGCAAAATAAATGATTTCACTTGATTATTAATATTTGAAATAATATAAATATTATTATTAGTATGTTATAATAAGATAAACGTTATTATTTTTCCCTCACAAATTTCACGTTGTTTTACCTTAAATCTTTAATCTTTATTTCGATATGTGTTGGTTGAGTTCATCAGATAATAATATTTATTATATGTGATGATTGCGAATTGGGAAATGTGGCTTGTAGAACATGCCTTTGATGGGTTACATCGGGACGGCGTCGTGAATGATCGTGGATATAAGGTTATTATGAATTTGTCTGCCCTGATTGAGCTTGCTCTCTAGGCTGAGTTCAGTTGATTGCCGGAGTTAAGGTCCCTGATCGAGCAATGCTCTCTGGGCGCCGGCTTATTTGGAATTCAAGTGTTCAGGCTGGAGGTAAGGACCCTGATCGAGCTTGCTCTCTGGGCGCCAGACCTGTTGGATTAAGAGAGCCGAAAGGCTACTAGAATTTGGGGTTTAGGGTTCTACCGAGCCACTCGTCCCGAATAGAAAAGAAACAAAGATATTTTTATTTATTTATTTATTTACTTATTTATTTCATTATGGTATGATGACATCATGATTTCTGTTTATGTTCAGGGTTTGATATATGGATTCGAATAATTAATATTTCCTGTGAAGACTGCAATAGTCTCTAGATTATTTGATTTTATCTCACTCTCGAGACTGACAGTCTCAGTTGTAATTTTTTCAGGTGATAGTTAAAGACCTTCGCCATCGCACATTCGACAGTCCGACTTCTTCTTCTTCGGACTTTTGTAATTAACTTGTACTTATATACTTGTCATTTTTACTCTAGAGAATCCGCAGTAGGAAATTTTAAAATTTATATAACTATTCTGACTCCTGTTGGTAGTATGATGATGTATTATGCAAGACAATTATGACTACTTTATATTTGGTTAATTGTATATATGGATTTGGGGGTTGGTAAGGCTTACTACGGGTTTCGGTGGCCTTAAGCCTACCCATTCCCTAGTGCCGGTCACGGGCCCCCAAAGTGGGTCGTGACAAAGTTGGTATCAGAGCCTGGTTTAGTTTTTCCTTCGACCTAGGTTAGCTTTCTAAACTACTGCGGAAACTAGGATAAATTGAGTATGTCCTTGCATGTTTCGTTGATTCTAGTATCTGCGCTATCGTTAGAGAGTCTGTTGGGTTAATAGCTTGTTGTTCATTTTCAGCTCTTGCCAATGCCGAGAACCCGAGCGACTGCAGCTGCAGCATCGGCCCAGGAAGGCGAAGATGAGTTTTCTGCTCAGACGGCTCCTCCGGACCCAGCCCATGGTACCAGAAGGCGAGGTAGGCCTCGAGCAGCTGCCCAACCATATCAGGGCGAGGCTCAGGAGGTACATGGTGCTGGTGAAATCCCAGTGGAGGCTTTTGTGTCCAGTATGACTGGGATGCAGAGGGCCTTAGAGCAGTTGCTAGCCTTTCAGCAGCAGCAGGCTGCTCAAGGTGCAGGAAGCCGTGCAAGTGTGTCCGGTATTAGGAATCCGGACGATGTCCCTATGTCTGAGTATACCAAGTTAAGACCTGTGGAGTTTGATGGGACAGCTGGAGACCCTCTGGACTTTTTGGATGAGGTTGAAAAGAGGGCGTCTGATTTGCACTGTTCTGACAGGAGGACCATCGAGATGGCCGGGTTTTCCTTGAAGGGAATAGCATCCCAGTGGTTCAGAGATTATATCCGCCCTTTTCTGGATGGGTTGTCGTGGAGGCAATTCAGAGACAGATTCAAAGAGTACTTCATCCCTTTCAGTGTAAGGCAGGAGTACAGGGAGAGGTTTGAAAGGTTAGTCAAGGGAGAATCATCTGTGGCTGAGTACACCATGCAATTTGTTCAGCTGAGTAGGTATGCATCATATGCTGTGGGGACTGAGGAGCAGAAGAACAGCAAATACATTTCAGGGCTCGGCCCAGAGTTTGTTTCCTTGGTTCAATCTAGGAGGAGCAACTTCCTAGAAGTTACTGACATGGCGAGGCAGATGGAGATGACGCTACGAGGGTTTAGTCAAGGGACTGACGATTGTAGGAAGAAGAAAACCAGGGTTGAGGGTCAGTCCGGTGCGCAGCCTGTCGTGCCGTACCATGGTAGTAGAAGTTACTCTGGCGGTACCGACCAGCAGACCAGACAGAGAGGTCACCGTGTCCAAAGAAAGGGTAGGCATAATCGGAGGAGTAATCGAGTATTTCGACCGGGCTTGATGGTAGTGGGCGTAGTTCTACAGACTAGTTGGGCCAAGACTTGCGGATGTGTGGCAGGTCACATCAGGGACCGTGCCTAACGTCCAGTGGAGCCTGTTTTAGGTGTGGTGAGATGGGACATATGGCTCGAGAGTGTCCTCGCTATTTCAATCGACCAGCTTTTCCGCAAGGCTCGTCCGCTAGTGCGACCCGACCAGCTTTTCCTGCAACCCCGGGACATTTTCAAGATGGATCTCAGTTTGTTGGCCAGCAAGGCCGTAGTTTTGGAGGTAGATCTTCGGAGGCGGTCCGGGGCGGGGTTCAAGGTCGAGCTTCAGGGTCTCAACAGTCAGGCCGGGGGCAAGCTAGAGTGTTTACCCTTACTCCTCAAGATGCGCGAGCCTCAAATGCTGTGGTGTCAGGTACTATTCTTGTTTATCATTCTGAGGCTAGAGTTTTGTTAGACCCTGGGGCTACCCATTCTTTCGTATCGCCTAGTTTTGCCTTAAGATTGGATGTCCAGCCCGTTAGGCTTCCAGTCCCGATGTCGGTCACTACGCCGTTAAGTGAGGCCTTAGAGACCGATGTCGTGTATCCGTCGTGTCCGGTGTCTGTTGAGGGTCGAGATTTGGTTGCTGACCTAATTCTTTTAGATGTGATGGATTTTGATGTAATTTTGGGAATGGATTGGTTAGCTTTGCATTTCGCCATGTTGGACTGCCGGGAGAAACAAGTGACTTTTCGAATTCCTGGAGACTCAGAGTTCTATTTTAAAGGTGAGCAGATACCTTCTCCCACGAATCTCGTGTCGGCGATTACAGCTAGGCGGATGCTTCGCCGCGGATGTCAGGGATATTTGGCTTTGGTTAGGGATACCTCTGCAAGGAAAGGTTACGTCGAAGACGTTCAGGTGGTTTGCGAGTTTCCTGATTTGTTTCCAGAAGAACTACCTGGATTGCCGCCCAATAGAGAGATAGAATTCTGTATCGACGTGATACCGGGTACAACACCTATTTCTTTGCCGCCCTATCGAATGGCACTGGCCGAATTAAGAGAGCTAAAGGAACAGTTGCAAGACCTCCTAGGTAAGGGTTTCATTAGACCTAGTACGTCTCCTTGGGGTGCTCCTGTTCTGTTCGTAAAGAAGAAGGATGGTACCTTGCGTCTCTGCATCGATTATCGGCAACTGAATAAGGCGACGATTCGTAACCGGTATCCGCTTCCTCGCATCGATGACCTATTCGATCGACGGGGAGTACGTGTATTTCTCCAAGATTGATTTGCGATCGGGGTATCACCAGTTGAGGATCCGTGGTGAAGACGTGCCAAAGACGGCGTTCAGGACGCGTTATGGGCATTATGAGTTTCTGGTGATGTCGTTTGGACTCACTAATGCCCCTGCGGCTTTTATGGATTTGATGAATCGAGTGTTGATGGTTGCTACTCGTGTTAGCTACAATCTAAGGCAGTGTACCTATCGATGCAGTCTAGCACTAATGGCGAGTATCAAGGTCGTATTCCTCGGAAAAGCGAAAGCCCAGAGTTACTTCTTTGTTCTTTGTTATATTAACCTAAAATGGATGATGAATAAATTCTAAACTAACTATTAACTACGAGCTAAGTTCTAAGGGAGATGCAGGAGTAATTGATAAGTGAAATAATCAAGACAAGAAGACAAACCCAAAGGGAATCTAAATTAGTTGGCATCCGAACAAAAGATAAAGGATCAGTGAGTCTAATTATGCTACCCGTGGGATTTAATTCTTAACTCAATTCGGTTTCTCTCTCGAGATAACCGAATTCCTAAACCTAATAACCTAAAGTTGGAATCTCTTCCTAACAATTGATTCTTAAATTAGCATTAAGATTTAATCCGCCTCTATTAAGCTTTGTTAATTCTTAATCCGGCTAGTTAATTATCCTTATCTCTAAGCGATTATTAACCAGTTCTTGTTATTCAAAGTTCCAATTGCCAAACGGATTTCTCAATCTCATAAAGCAATCTAAACATCACAATTCACAACGTCTCATGAATAATGCATAATCTTATTCATACTGAAAACAAGAAGAATACAAAACCAACTCAAACAATCCAACAATATAATATCAAGCCAACATAGTAAAGAAATCCCAATGGATTAAATCAGTCTAGCTAAACATGTTCATGTTTAAAACAATCTAGGAAATCAATTACAATGAAAGAATAATGAAAATAAAACATGTACACCCTTTTCTCTCGAATTGGATGAACAGCTCCAAATCCGGATCTACACTTTGATTAATCTCCCAAACTGCCTCTTGAATTGCTCCACTACTGTTTTTGCACTCGGAATCTTACGATTCCGGGATTCTACTCACCGCAACTCTCTCGCACTCGATTGTGCGAAACCAAACCAGCCCACTAGGGCTCAATGTCACTCTTTCTCTTTCCCCTTTTCTTAAAAAAACTCATTTTTTCTTATATATTTAACTCGGCCGTGTTCAAGGTGACGCCAAAGTCCAGCCGTCAGATCTCACCAGTAGGGTTTCACCACGTAGTGTTTCTCCCCGTGTTGTCCACCACGGGACGTGTTTCTCCCCGTGTTGGCCACCACGGGCCGTGCTGAAGGCCGTGGTGGCTACGGAAACCGTGCCCAAAGTGCTAATTTCAAGAATCAAAGCCAATGGTTGAGCACGGCCAGAGTCCAAGCCGTGCTCAATGTATGCATTGCGGGCTCTTGTCCGATCTTGATGAATTCTCGTCCGTTTCCGCACGTATTGATCTATAATTGCTTAAACAACGATGATAGTCCTATAAATGTTCCTGAAATGCAAAAGAACACAAAACACGGGTGATCTGGGAATAAAAGCACAATAATTGCTAAGAACATACGCAATAATATGCAAGCAAATATGTGTACAACTATGCTTATCAAGTGTTCAAGGAATTTCTGGATCATTTTATCATCGTATTCATTGATGATATCTTGGTTTATTCCAAAAGCGAAGAGGAGCACGCGTGGCACTTGAGGATAGTACTTCAGTCTTTGAGGGAACATCAATTGTACGCTAAGTTCTCTAAGTGCGAGTTCTGGTTGGAAAGCGTTGCTTTTCTGGGGCACATAGTGTCTAAAGAGGGTATTCAAATGGACCCTAAGAAAGTGGAGGCAGTGACTGATTGGCAGAGGCCAACTTCAGTGACTGAAGTGCATAGCTTTCTAGGGTTGGCAGGCTACTACCGTCGATTTGTGCAAGACTTTTCGAGGATAGCAGCGCCTTTGACTAAGTTGACTCGGAAAAATGTCAGTTTCGATGGGACCGGCGTGTGAGAGAAGCTTTCAAAAGTTGAAGGGCTGACTTGACTCCGGTGTTGACCTTACCTTCCGGGACTGGTGGATTCACGGTGTATTCGGCCTTCTAGAGTGGGTTTGGGTTGTGTTCGATGCAAAATGGAAAGGTAATAGCTTATGCGTCTAGGCAATTGAAGAAGCATGAACAAAATTACCCGACCCACGATTTAGAGATGGCAGCAGTAATTTTTGCATTAAAGATTTGGAGGCACTATCTCTATGGAGAGACGTGCGAGATTTATACGGATCATAAAAGCTTAAAGTATATTTTTCAATAGAAGGATTTGAACCTGAGGCAGAGAAGGTGGTTAGAGCTTCTGAAGGACTATGATTGTAATATTCTCTACCACCCGGGTAATGCGAATGTTGTGGCTGATGCTTTGAGCAGGAAGTCGGTAGGTAGTCTTGCTCATGTCAGTGTAGAGAAGAGACCGCTGGCTGAAGGGTTGCATGAACTGTATGATCAAGGGTTTCAGGTGGAAATATTAGAATCGGGTGTGTTGTTAGCTCATTTCAGGGTTAGGTCTGTGCTTGTCGACAGAATCAGGATGGCTCAGAATCGGGACCCACAGTTGCAACAAATCTTGGAAGATGTGCAACAGGGTCGAGCTAATAACTTTGTTATAAATGATGATGGCACCCTCATGATGGGCTCTAGGCTGTGTGTTCCCGATGTGGATAATCTCAGGAAGGAGATTTTAGAAGAAGCTCACTGTACAACTTACAGCGTGCATCCGGGCTCCACAAAGATGTACCATGATTTGAAAGGAAATTATTGGTGGAGCGGGATGAAGAGAGATGTAGCAGAGTTTGTCTCCAAATGTCTGACGTGTCAGCAGATTAAATTAGAGCATCAGAAGCCGTCTGGTTTACTGCAGCCGCTTCCTATACCAGAGTGGAAATGGGAAAGGATTACTATGGATTTTGTATCAGGTTTACCCAAGACTTCTGCTGGTTATGACTCCATCTGGGTAATTGTGGATCGATTGACTAAGTCAGCGCATTTTCTTCCGGTACAAACTACCTACTCTGTAGCTAAGTATGCAAGAGTGTATCTGGAAAGGATTGTCAGTCTTCACGGTGTCCCGGTTTCCATAGTGTCTGACAGGGGGCCGCAATTTACTTCAAGGTTTTAGAAAAAGTTACAAGAGGAACTTGGTACCAGGTTGGACTTCAGTACGGCCTTCCATCCTCAGACGGACGGACAATAAGAAAGGACTATTCAGACCTTAGAGGATATGCTTCGGATGTGCGTGATAGACTTTGGTGGTCAATGGGATTGGTATCTACCGCTGGTCGAATTCGCGTATAATAACAGCTATCAGGCAAGTATCAAAATGGCACCTTTCGAGGCCTTGTATGGTCGGAAGTGTAGATCCCCCGTATGTTGGGAAGAAGTTGGTGAACGGAAGTTAGCAGGATCGAAATTGGTTCAGATCACTTCAGAAAAGATTCCGGTTATTCGCGAGCGACTGAAGACAGCTTTTAGTAGGCAGAAAAGTTATGCGGATCCAAAGCGGAAGCACGTGGAATTCAGTGTTGGGGAATATGTATTCTTGAAGGTGTCTTCTATGCGTAGTGTGTTGCGGTTCGGCAAGAAGGGCAAATTGGCACCTCGTTATGTGGGACCCTTTGAGATTATCGGCAGAATTAGAGATGTGGCATACTAATTAGACTTGCCACCGAACTTCTCGCACGTGCATCCAGTATTCCACATATCGATGTCCAGAAAGTATATTTCAGACCCTTCGCATGTGTTACAACCACAAAATGTGGAAGTTGGTGAAGATTTGACTTACGAGGAGCAGCCAGTCAGGATCGTGGATACTCAAGTTTGCCAGCTGCGCTCTAAAATTATTCCGATGGTCAAAGTTTTGTGGCGGAATCATTTGTCTGAAGAGTGTACCTCGGAAACCGAGCAGGAAATGAGAAGCCTCTACCCTCATTTATTTCAATCCTAAGTGGGCCATGGTTTAAAATTCGAGGTCGAATTTTTCTTCTAAGGGGGGTAGAATGTAACACCCTTAGTTGTAATAATAATAATTCTATATATATATATATATATATTAAAAAAAAATCTCTCTTTTTCTCCTCCCTCTCTCTCTTTCCTTCCTCCCTCTTCCTCTCCCCTTCCCCCCATTTTCTTCTCTTCCCACTGGCAGCCCACTCTTCCCCGCCGCTGCCGCCTTCCTCCCTTCCTAGCTCTGCAGCTCCCCTTCCCTTTCCTCCTTTCCGTCGGGCGTTGTCAAGAGCGGTGGGGGGGGTACCTTCAGCCTCTTGCCGTGTTTTCGATCGACATCGGAAACGAGTTCCTCACCCCCAAAAACCCCCAAGGCAACCCTCCTCCATCGGAAAATCCTTGCCGGCCTTGGAAAGTGTCGCGTGAGCAGCGACTTTCCGGCCCCCGATCCGCCGCTTCCCACTTTCCCGGCCAAAACTCTTGTACTTAGGACTCCCCGCAACTTGAGCTTCGTAGGCGCTCTGGATTTGAATTCGACACCGTTGGCGGGACCGACCGGACCCCGGTGTTTTCCCCGGACGCCAAATATTTCAATTTTTAACTCGGTATAATTTTATTAGACTCTGAAAAATTTTGTTATAATATTAGAAAGTTATTGTGGCTATTAATTGCTTGTGTTGGGTAGTTTAAAAATAAATCAAATTAAATTGTTTGGGTTGTGGTGTTTTGGAGTCGGGAAAATATTAGTGCAGTTCTTGTGGCCCGGCTCCTGTTATTAAATTCCAGCATGTCTGATATGTTTTTGGCAGGTCCTGGACCCGTTTTACGGGGGGTAAATATCCGTAATTTAGGGGAGGTTCTGTCAAATTTTCGGCAGAATCCTCGAGTCCAATTTAATTCTAGGCAGTCGACCTTAGGGTCTAAGTTTAGGAAAAATTTTTGAATGTCTATTAATTGTATGTCTTTTGTTATTAGATAATTCAGCCTTCCCGCCAGCTCCACCCGAGGCGTAGGAGCGGACTGCGGAACGCGTTAGATCAGTGAGTTAAAGTCATTTAATCATTGCACTATTGCTAAGTCTGATTTAATATGCTATTTTGAAAGTTCATGCATAATATGATTATTAGTATCGCAAAATAAATGATTTCACTTGATTATTAATATTTGAAATAATATAAATATTATTATTAGTATGTTATAATAAGATAAACGTTATTATTTTTCCCTCACAAATTTCACGTTGTTTTACCTTAAATCTTTAATCTTTATTTCGATATGTGTTGGTTGAGTTCATCAGATAATAATATTTATTATATGTGATGATTGCGAATTGGGAAATGTGGCTTGTAGAACATGCCATCGGGACCGCGTGTGCAGTAATGATAGTGGATATAAGGTTATTATGAATTTGTCTGCCCTGATTGAGCTTGCTCTCTGGGCTGAGTTCAGTTGATTGCCGGAGTTAAGGTCCCTGATCGAGCAATGCTCTCGGGCGGCCGGCTTATTTGGAATTCAAGTGTTCAGTCGGAGGTAAGGACCCCGATCGAGCTTGCTCTCCGGGCGCCAGACTGTTGGATTAAGAGAGCCGAAAGGCTACTAGAATTGGGGTTTAGGGTTCTACCGAGCCACTCGTCCCGAATAGAAAAGAAACAAAGATATTTTTATTTATTTATTTATTTACTTATTTATTTCATTATGGTATGATGACATCATGATTTCTGTTTATGTTCAAGGTTTGATATATGGATTCGAATAATTAATATTTCCTGTGAAGACTACAATAGTCTCTAGATTATTTGATTTTATCTCACTCTCGAGACTGACAGTCTCAGTTGTATTTTTTTTCAGGTGATAGTTAAAGACCTTCGCTATCGCACATTCGACAGTCCGACTTCTTCTTCTTCGGACTTTTGTAATTAACTTGTACTTATATACTTGTCATTTTTACTCTAGAGAATC